>NC_143478.1:38479368-39079368 GCF_027475165.1 Benincasa hispida
CAACGTTATAAAGTAAGAGTGACTTATTTCTTGGTCCTGATTTTATGCAAACTCATTGTATGGGACGCACTAGTCCTCATGTCATAACATGTACGAATTAAGATCACATTGTATGTAGCACTTTACAACTCTTATGCAAACTCATTGCATAGGATGCCCTCACTCCTCATGTCATAACATGTACGAATTAGGATCACATCGTATGTAGCACTTTACAACTCTTTGTAATAACTACAGAGTAGGCCGCATCCAATGGTGTTACCAGAATAAGGTGCCCAATCTCATTCATGTACCATAGATCATTTTGACTATTTACTCGAACCCGATCCACTCTTATGTCTCCACATAAAGTTCAAGTATTCATACAATAGTCATGGATCTTAGTTTATTGGATTTAGACTTTCATACATTTATGAGATCAATAATAAGTATATTGATAATAGAAAATGTTTATCATTTTACAAACCGCGAGTTTTTAGGACATAAAACCCAACACAGTAGTCTGGAAGAGCACCAAGCAGGGATGCCTTACTGACTCCACCATGGAGGGTGAATATGTAACGGCTTGTGAAGCTTCTAAGGAAGCTATGTGGCTCAGAAAATTCCCGACTGATCTGGAAGTAGTTCGAAACATGTCAAAGCCCATCACCCTTTATTGTGATAATAGTGGTGCTATGGCTAATTTTCGAGAGCCCTGAAGTCACAAATGCGGAAAGCACATAGAGTGAAAGTACCATCTCATCTGAGAGTTTGTGCATCGAAGAGACGTGATCCTCATGTAGATAGCTTCAGAGCACAACGTTGCGGATCTATTTATAAAGGCTTTTACGGCTAAGGTGTTTGAGGGTCACCAACAGACTGTTTATCTATAGGACATGCCACATATAGTCTAGAGACAGTGGGAGATTTATTACTGGGCGCATTTTATGCCTTAGTTTATTGATTAGTGTACTTATATATTAGTATGACTTGTATATCGTACACTCCACTAGCTTTAGGACAAGTCGAAGATTGTTAGGGTTGGTGCCCTAAATCTCGTAGAGTTCTATAATTTATAATTATATGGTACAAATATTTTATTTATTTAATAAAATATGAGATGTTTTATTTGACATTTAGTATCATTAAACCTAAACTAACATCCAAGGTTATCTTTCATAGCTTATATATGTATGTAGAGACATACAAATTGATCATGTTTAAGTGATAACCTAAATGGTCTATAGTAGATGGATAAGGCTGGATACCTTATCTTGGTGACACTACGAGTATGACCCATCTTGTAGATGTTACAATTGTTGTAAAGTACTACAAATGATATGATCCTAATCATTCATTTGAAGACATGTGAGCGGGGGTATTCTATATAAAGAAGTTTGTATAAGACGGACCATGAAATGACTAGTCTCATTATATAACACCGTTCATAATAGAGACTTATATTTCACCAAGATGACCATAGATGACATGACCTGAATCCTGAGTGAGTTGTGAGCTCCTGCCTATGAAGGTGGTCCTTTGATTTGTATGGGTGATAGTGGTCAGATTGCCGACTCAATAAGCCTACCATTTTGAGGATTCGTCTGATTGTCTGATTGAGGAGTTGGGAGCACAGCTACACAAGACGGAATTCACTCCTTCCTCGAGATCGGGATAAGTAGATAAATTGCTCTCTTAAGGATTGATTCCGAGGCTTGAACAATGTGGCTCACACCCTCTCCTAGCCCGATAGGGGTTTAATCATTGTTAGACTATGATTTATTGTTCATTAGAGGGATTAGTGGTACTTAAGGAGTTAGATGTGATTACATGGGCAAAACGGTAATTTTGGCCCAACTATACTTACGAGCAATTTGTGAAGGGTCATTGCACTGTTGATTGGTTATATTTATTAGACACAGAAATATATCTGTAGTGCGAAGAATGCAGTTGTCGATCTTTAATGGAGTGCTCGACAGTTAATGGATGTTGAGTAATTTAATTAAAGAAGTTAATTAATTATTCAAGTACCACTGGTGCTTCAATTTATAGGTACATGAGGTCCCCTCTATAACTCAACGAGGATTAAATGAGAATAAATTTTTGATTAATTTGAAATGTTCAAATTAATTGAGGGAATTAATTATATGTGATATAATTATTATAATGTATTTGATACATTATAAAGTTTATTTGAGAAGAAATAAATATGAATATGATTCAAATATTAATTATATGAATTGGATTCATATAATTAAATTTAATATAAATGAGATTTATATTAAATGTCATTGGTGAGAGAATTGAAACTATAGGTTATATTGTATTTGATACAATATAGAAACTATAGGTTATGGGTTATATGTGATATAACATATAAGTTATGTATATATGTATAATAAATTATATATATATATATATATATATATATATATATATTAATTCATTAAAATTCAATTATTTTAAATTTAATTTAATATTTGAAATTAAGGGAGGGAAATAACTTCCCTCCCGTATTATCTCTCAACCCACGTATTGTGTGGGTGGTTTTTTTTTTGGGAGGTTATCTTCTTCTAGTTTTTTGACAGAGTGTATATACAGATGCAAAAAACGTTATGAGATCTTGCTTTCCAATTAACTTTTCTCCTCTAAAAAATTCTCATTCCCTCTCCAAAATCACAGAACCCACAAAACTTCTGGATTCTCATGCCAGAGAATACGTAGGAAACCAAATGGTGGTGGCTATTTAGGGTTTTGAGTTCGTTGAAATTCCAGAGAAAAGAAATTATGTGAAGAAACTTGATCTTCAAGGGTTAGTATTCTCTTTTCTCTTATTTTTCAGTTTGCTGTAATTTTTATATAATGCATAAAATTTTGTTTGATTCTATAAAATTGAATGCTCTATAATTTTGGGATTTGAGTCCGATCTTCGTTTCCGCTCAAGGACCTTCACTGGTTCTTTAAAAAAGAACATGTTAATAAATGTTGATGTGTCGTTCTGGCTCAACGGGACAAATCTTTGTCATCCAAAGAGAATGGAGGCCTCAACTTTAAATATATGGAGCTATTCAACCAAGTCCTATTAACCAAACAAGCTTGGAACCTCTTGATTCATCCCCATTACCTTCTTTCTCAAGTTATTGAAACTAAATATTTTCCTAATGCCAGTTTTTTGCAACCCAAAATTAGGCCCTAACTCCTACATTTGGAAGAGTGTTATTTGGGAAAGAGATCTTCTTCTTAAAGGAATTAGATTCCAAGTAAGAAATGGCTCAAACATCTCAGTTCTTCAAGACCCTTGGCTTCCTAGAGGACCTTCTTTCAAACCTATATCTACTAACCCTTCTGCTTTCCCTTGGACAACCAATGAATTTATTGACGAAAGAAAATCATGGGATGTCTTTAAACTATTTTTTTTTTTTTTAAGAAATGAAGACATTGAAGTTATTCAAACCATACCTTTAAAATTTTTTCCTAAACAAGATTTGTGGATGTGGCGTTGTTTAAAAGATGGTATTTATAGTGTAAAAAGTGGGCATCGTTTAGTCTACAACAACAATTTTTCAACATCTTCAACAAATTCACATTCCTCATCTTTTTGGAAGAATTTATCGAAGACCAACACTCACAACAAAGGACTGCTTACCCTCCAGAAGTCGTCTTGTAAGTAAAGATATTATATGTTATGCCAATTACCCCTATTGCAACCGAAAAATGGAAACAATCGAACATGCTCTTATTTTCTGCCATCGAGCTTACTAAATTCGATCTATCATCATCCCCAAAGCTCTTAATCTCCCCTCTACAGAAATGGCATTGATTGATATTTGGGATATTTGGTGTTCTAATCTCAACTCACAGGAACTTTCCTTGGCTGAATGATAGGAATTCAATCCTCCACGAAAAATTATTTCCTCCAATTTAAGCTAAAGTTGACTAGATCTCAAATTATTTTGAGGAACTTCAGAAATTTCAATATCTCCTCAGCAGAAACAAAGTTCTACTTCAAAATTTCCCCCAATTTCGTGGTTCCCTCCTCCACCTGACCTTCTCAAACTCAATGTAGATGGAGCTTGGTGTCCTTTCAATTCATCCTCCAGCTATGGTGCTGTTTTGCATAATTCAAATGGTTCCATTATTGCAGCTTCTAGAGGTGCCTTGGATTCTCACAACAATCCGCTCCATGTTGAATTTGCAGCTCTCAGATTAAGCATATTAATGACTCTTAAACATGTACTTCAAAAATCTTGCAATTGAATCAAACTCTCTATCACTAAATAGGGTTCTCCCGTCAAAAGCTCACTTCCAAAATTGAAATTGAAGTCTGTTCGAATGATATTCAAGTCTCCCACTCTCCGAGAATTTGTAACTCCATTGCACACTCATTGGCTAAGTTTTCCTCCCTTACAAAACCCATATGTTTCTTTCGTGGCTCTCCTGTTTAGTCCAAAAAGATATTTGTAATATTTTTCCCCACATTATTTTGTAATAAATTGTTCTTAGCTTTGGCTATTTCAGGAAAAAAAAATGTTGATGTGTCGTTAAATTTAATCATTATTTTCAATTTTAAAAAAATATATTTTTCATTAGTATATATGTACATACGAGCATATCGGCTGAACAAGCCACTTGGAAGAAATTAATATTATTTTCTTTATAAATTTGTCAAATTTTGTTGACAGACGAGCTTACGTTCGTTGATTTCAAGTAATATCTAAGTCAAATGCATTTTTCATTCTTTTTAATAAATGGTTCATAATTGAAAATTTTATTACGTCAAAGATAAGATTTGTAAGAAAAGAATGCACTTTTGGATCATGAATTTTGATTTTGGTAGTTTTACTTTTTAATAAAATGGCTATTTAATCCATATGTTGAGGCTTTAGGTTAGATGTGAATTTCTACAAAAGTTAAAATGATAAATTGGAAAATTGAGGAGCCAAATGCAACTCAAGTCAAATCTCATGAATAAATAATGTAATTTACTTTATTTTGATTATTAAGTTGTTTAATTGGACAAGACTTATCATTATCATAATAAAATAATCATCAATTACAATCTTAAAAATCTTTTATATTTAAAATTTGGCTAGAGTTGATCTACTCTAATTTTATTGTATCCCATGGTCCAAGATTCATTTGTGGACATAGTACAAAATTTACTTTAATGGTGTTCTATCATTTTATATCTAGGATTCATTTACTTTATTTTTTAAATAGTTTTTAGTTATACTTATTTAAATTACAATATTTTAAAAAAATGTCAAAGTTGAGCAACATACTTTTATTAGAAGAAAGAAAAATGTAAAGGAAAACCAAGGCTCTGTTTGGTAACCATTCTTTTTTGTTTTTGTTTTTTTTTTTAAATTAAGCCTATGGATGCTAATTTCTCTCAAAATAATCAAAATAAAGACATTTGGGGAAGAAGAAACACCATGGATGCAAGAGAAAAACCCTATAATTTGTTATTGAATAAGGGAAGACCCATCACCTTTTAATAACAAAACCTGGGGTTAAAAAAAAACTTTTGCAAAAGAGTTTCACTGCAAACACACTGAATAATATCTCAGAAAATGTTTCTAGAAGAGGAATCAACTAACGAATTACAAGATAAATGGGCCCTTATAATATTGGGCTTGAACAAAAATACAATAAAATGGTATATTAAATATGCAGTTGCCTTGGAACAACTCATGCAGCCGAAGTAGGGAGATGGCCCTTGTTTTCAAACTACAAGGTCTCGAATGTAATAAATGTCAAGCTCAACATGCTTGTTTGTGAATGTAAAATAGGATTTGCACTAAGATAAATAGAACTAAGATTATCACACCACAATTTAGGAACATCAATAGAAGAAAGTTTCAGGTCAGTATGTAAGATCATATCTAGACCAACTCTATTGCTACCAAAGCAATACACCTATATTCAGCTTCTGTGCTTGAAGTGAAATGATAGGATGCTTCTTTGAACCCCAAACAATAAGATTCCCTCCAAGAAAAACACAGAAGTCAGAGGTTGATTTGCGATCATCTGGATCAGAAGCCCAATCCGCATCAACATAATCATATAAAGACATATTAATAGGACATTTAAGAAGTAAACCATGATTAAAAAAAAAACTCCTTCAAGATATCTCAATATCTGTTTAACCAATTGGCAAGGCAAAATAATAGGAGAATGCATAAATTGACATACCTTATTCACGCAATAAGAGATCTCAGAATGTTTAATAGTAACATATTGAAGAGCACCAACAGTGCTTCAATATAGAAAAACATCATTAAAGGGTTCCCTTGCCGAGCTGATAAAACAGGCCTATTAACCATTAGGTAGCAATGGACTTAGTATCACTCATTTTAGTACGATGCAAAATATCTAAAATGTATTTAGACTAAGAAAGAAACATACCTCCAACCTTTAGATAAGAGACTTCAATCCCTAAAAAGTAGCTGAGAGGTCCTAAATCTTTCAAAGCGAAATGATTGTTAAGTGTGAAGGGATCGAATCCCATAGTGGAAGCGTTTGTGTGAGAATGCCTTGCATCATAAACAAATTCATTATACTAAAACAAGATATAAACATGTAAAATAGCATGCTTTGGGAAAAGATTAGAACCATTCTTACCTTTGTAGATTCCTAAGCTTTACGAACAATCCTTTTGAAGTTCCAACAAACGAATCCTCCAACAATCTTGATCACGAACGATTTCTTGAACAATCTTGAACACTACCACGGGAGTAACCTCGTTATTCTCTAGGATTCCAATAGAGGGATAGGTGGTATCCAACAATTGGGAGAGGGAGAGAAGAAAAGGGTTTTGGAGAGTAGAGAGGATTATCTTTGTATCTTAGGAAATTTTTTGCACAATAACACTTGTGTATTGTGTGTTATTAGTCTCTATACCTCCCAAATGGGCCATAGGAAGGTCTTTATACAGAGAAGAGTCAAGCCCATTTCCTAATCCTTTTTCTATTTCCCTTTTTCACAATTAATTTAATTAAATAACACTTATTTAATTAATTAGCACGTTTAAATAACACTTATTTAAGTTAATTTGCACATTAATTAAATAACTATTTATACATTAAATTTAATTTAGTGTATATATATTTAATTATCATAAATATTGTATGTATATGTGCAATACCTCTCTATTAATTAATTCTTTGTGAATCTAATTCACTTGAATTAACTAATTGAATCTTATTCAAATATTACTTTCCAATTTAATTTGAATTATAGATCATATCCATAATCAATTATATATTAATCACATTAATATATGGTTTCCTCAAATTAATTTGAACAATTCAAATCATCCATCTTAAATATCCTCTAGTGAGCTAACAAGAGGACTTGGTGGACCTGTAGATCAAAAGCTCCAATGATATGAGATTAATCAGCTAAACTCATCAACTAAGTTAATTAATATTCGTTAACTGTGGGTACACTCTACTAAAGAGCCATGGCTGCATTCTTTTCACTAAAAATATTTGTCCACGAATATAGACCAAGAATAGCAAGTTAGTTCTTCACGAGTGTTCGTAACTCCAACTGGGTCAAATTACCGTTTTACCCTTGGGTTACATCTAATTTCTTAAGTACTAGTGCTCCTCTAATGAGCGATTTACATCTAAACAATCATGTATCTACAATCCTTATAGCAAGTTAGTCCAGTCTTATGCAAACATCTTTTACATAGGATGCCCCCACTTGCATGTCTTTACATGAGCGATTTAGGATCATATCGTTTGTATCATATACAAAGTGAGCCACATCCATAGTGTTTCCAAGTTAAGGTACCCAACTCTAACCTTATACTTATATACTATTTTGGCTATATACTTAAACTTGATCAATTTTTATGCCTCTGCATAAAATTCAAGTATTCATATTATAGCTAGGGGTTCGTTTAGTTTATTGGATTTGGGCTATATTCAAGTGCAATTTACATGTTCAATAACAACTTTATTGAATAAATCTCAACAAGAACTTTATTGTAGAATAGAATAAGTTTAAATATTATAAACTGTGAGTTTTAGGACATACAACCCAACAAACTCCCACTTGGATTAAAACTTCAGTGGGTTTACATATGTACAATGTTGAATAGGGGAGAAATAAAATACAATAAACTAGGGTATCCAATACCCATGATTTCTCCTATTTGCCCTCTATTTATGAATCTCACAGTCCTAGTTCGACTAGTTGATCCTCAAATACTTTAGTCGTAAAGGCCTTTGTAAATGGATCAGCTAGATTGTCTTATGGGGCTATTTTTGTGATGATCACGTCTCCTCGGTGTATTGTTTCTCTAATGAGATGGTACTTGCGCTCGATCTGCTTTTCACGTTTATGGCTTCTAAGTTCTTTTGAGTTTGCAACTACTCCACTGTTATCACAATGAAGGGTAATAGACAAATGTATATTTGGAGCAACTTACAAATCATTCAAGAACTTTCTAAGCCATACTGCTTCTTTTGCTGCTTCACATGTAGCTACATATTCTGCTTCCATGGTAGAGTCAGCAATACAGTTTTGCTTTATACTCCTCCATACTATAGGTACTCCATTTAGAGTGAATACTGATTCCAAAGTAGATATCCTGGAATCCACATCGGTTTGAAAATCAGAATCAATGTATCCTATAAGGATCAAATCCTTAACATCATACACGAGTCTATAGTCCTTCGTTCTCTGAAGATACTTGAGGATGTTCTTAATGGCAGTCTAATGATTATATCTAGGACTGGATTAAATCTACTGACTATTCCAACTGCATAGCAAATGTTTGACCGTGTACACAACATGGCATACATTAAACTGCCAACTGCTGATACATAAGGAATTATTTTCATAACTTCAACCTCTTGAGGTGTCTCAGAACATTGTTTCTTAGACAGATGAATTCCATGTCTAAAAGGTAACAGGTCTCTTTTGAAAGTTTGCATTTTATATCTAGATAACATCTTGTCAATATAAGATGCTTGAGATATACTAGCGTTATGTTCTTGCGATTCCAAACTATTTAGATCATAATAAAATATTGTGCATCTCCCAAATATTTCATTTGAAATTGTGATGCTAGTCATCTATTAACGTCATCAAGAAATCCTACTTTATTCCCAATGAGTAGGATATCATCAACATACAGTACTAGAAAAGCTACAGTTTTGTTGACAATTTTCTTGTAAACACAAGGTTCATCAACATTTTGTTCAAAGCCATAAGACTTGATCGCAATGTCAAATCTTATATTCCAGGATTGAGATGCTTGTTTTAACCCATAAATGGATCTTTTAAGCTTGCAAACTTTTTACTTTTGGCCCTGTTTAATGAATCTTTCTGATTGAGACATATAGATACTCTCTTCAAGATAGCCATTCAGAAAAGTTGTCTTGCCATATTTCATAATCATAAAAGGCAACAATAGACAAGAGTATTCTAATAGATTTAATCATTGCAACCGAAGAGAAAGTTTCTTCATAATCAACCTCATCTATTTGGGAAAACTATTTTGCCACGAGTTTTGCTTTGTAGGTCTGTGCCTTATTAGCTTGATCTCTTTTCTTTTGTAAATCCATTTGCAACCTATAGGTTTTACCCCATATGGTTGACCTACAAGTTCTCAGACTCTATTGAAGTACATAGACTCTATTTCGAGGTCCATGGCTTTTATCCACTAGTCTTGATCCACATCTTCCATTGCCTGTTTAAAAGTCAATGAATCCTCTAAGCCATCATCACTATGGCGACCTGATTTTTCATTAAACCCATGTAACAGTTAGGCTGTTGATCAACCCTCCCAATACGTCGAGGCACTCTTAACTCTTGAGATGATTATGTTGGACCAATTGTGCTAGTATCATCAATAACTCTTGTTGATAGACTAGCCTTATCAACAACTCTGGTTGATTTATCTGTAGTTTCTTTAGGCATTTCATTTAATCTTAGTTTACTGCGAGGTTGATGATTTCTTGTACGGTCTTCCTTTAAGAATGTAGTATTTGTCGATACAAACACTTTATCATTTTGAGGATCATAAAACAGAACACCTTTTGTTTCTTTGGGGTATCCTACAAATAGGCATACTTTAGAATGACGTTCCAATTTCTTTGGGTTTTGCACCAACACGTGTGCCGGACATCCCAAATCCTGAAATGACGTAAACTACCTTTACACCCTACCCATAACTCGTATATTTTTTAAACACTTTTCAAGAGAACCATGTTCAAAATATATACTGTAGTCTGTATTGCATATCCCCAAAATGAATTAGGCAACTAAGCATAACTCATCATCGAACAAATCATGTCTAATAGGGTTCTATTTCTCCTTTTTGCTACACCATTTTGTTGAGGTGTATCGGGTGCTGTGAGTTGAGACTGAATTCCATGTTTGATCAAATAGTCTTAGAATTTCAAGTCCATATACTCCCACCTCGATCTGATCAAAGTGTCTTAATCTTTTTACCTAACTGGTTCTCAACTTCTACCTTATACACTTTTAACTTTTCAAGGGTTTCTAACTTATGATGCATTAGGTAAATATAACCATATCTAGAATAATCATCAATAAAACTGATAAAATATTCAATCCCACCTCATGCCTTGACATTCATGCATGTACGAGTTCTAAGGGTACTTTGGCTCTAATACCTTTTCCTGTAAAATATCTTTTGGTTATCTTACCCTCAAAACAAGATTCACACGGTAGTAGATAGTTGTCTTCTAACTGATTTAGGAATCCACTCTTTACTAGTCTCCCAATCATATTGAGATTTATATGTTCAAGTCTTAAGTGCTAAAGACTAGGAGAAATTTGACATTTTTTACTTTGAGTTTCAATTGTTTTAAACATCTCTATATTTAAAATAACTTTTGTCTTAGTTGGTTTTAACGTGTACAAGTTATTTTCAAGTATAGTAGAACATAATTGAACACTTCATTGATATCAAAAGCAACTTTATACATATGTTCTAATAAACAGGAGATAGATATCAAGTTCCTTTTCATATTAGGTACATAATATAAATTTTCTAGCAAAATGTAAGCATCTCTAAAAAATAACTTTAAAGCTCTCACTGCACGAGCTGAGACGACTTCACCTGTTCCCACCTTGAAAGTCATCTCATTCCTACTAGTTATTTCCAAGAACTAGTTTCCTGAATGAAAGTGTAAATATGGTTAGCGACGCCTAAATCTAATATCTAGGTCAAATGATAATTTTCCACTAAACATGTTTCAATTACTAGTAAATCATATTTACCTTGTTTTTTCTTTTCAGCTTTCTTTTCAACAAGGTATTTTGGGCAGTTTCTCTTCCAGTGCCCATCTTCACTGCAATAGTAACATTTACCTTTGGCAACTTTGGCCTTGCCCTTCTTTGCAGGAGTTTTCTTATTCCCTTTTCCCTTCTTTTTCATTTAGATACTCTTATCCTTATAAAGTCCAGACTTCTTACCAAAGGGTTTAGTCTAAGATGATGATCCTTTCAAGAATTTTCTGGGATTACAACATTTGTTTTCCCTTCCTGACTTTTATTTTTCATCAGAGATTGATAAGTCTGAAACTTATTAAGAAGAGTAGTCATATTATACTCTATTTTGTTCATCACTTCATTTGTTCGAAATTGCAAGAAACTCTTCGGAAGAGATTCCATGATGAAGCTGACTTGGCTTCTCTCTTCTAGTGCCCATCTTCGTTACAATGGTAACATTTCCCTTTGGCCACTTTGGCCTTGCCCTTCTTTGTAGGAGTTTTCTTGTTCCGTTTTCCCTTCTTTTTCATCTAGATACTTTTATCCTTAGAAGGTCCAAACTTTTTACCAGAGGGTTTAGTCCCAGATGACCATCCCTTCTAGAATTTTCCTGGAGTTACAACATTTGCATCCCCTTCCTAACTTTTATTTTTCATTAGAGATTGATAAGTCTAGAACTCATTAAGAAGATTAGTCAGACTATACTCTATCTTGTTCATCACTGCATTTGTTTGAAATTACAAGAAACTTTTCGGAAGAGATTCCATGATGAAGCTGACTTGGCTCTTCTCATCTATGACAACCCCGTTTGTCTCTGCTATATTGATGTGAACCATCATGTCCAGGACATGTTATCTAATAGAGGTCTCTTTCTTCATACGGGAGTTATAAACGTATTTGAGAGAATCATGCCGAATGGATGAGGACAGTTTTCCAAACATTGCTTGCAATGATTCTATGATTACCTTAGAGGTAACCATGCTCTCATGCTTTTTAGTCAACACATCAGATATGTTGGTTAAAATATAGGCTCGAGTTTTTTCATTTTCCCTAACCCACTTGTCATACACTTCTCAAACATTTTGGTTTGGGAACTGGCGGACATTCCTCCATTAAAACAAACCTGAAATCATCCGCAATTAGTATCGCATTGATGTTTGATTTTCAGGTTGAATAACCTTCACCGTGAAACTTATCGGAAGCTAAAAGTTGGATAATTGTATTCGACATGTTGAAATTATAAACAAATTCTATTAGCAAATTACTTATAATTCCAATTTTATTTTAGAAAAAGTAATAATGTACCCATATTTCATTATTAATTGCAACGATACTTTAGTGAGTCAAAATAAATGCTACCGAGGGGCAGTTAAATACTCCTTCATTGAAGTAAGACATTCTTGACTAAACATTAATATAAGAATAACTCTTTATTCCTATAGCCATTTAATTACCATTTTTGGTCAAGAACTTACTAAGTTTAGTAACTATTGTAAGTGTGACCCTCCATTTTTAAATTTCAGAGAATGGTATCAACAAGCTCCTGAATTGGAAGACAATGTTGAAATTGGAACTAAGAAACTCTATTCATTTCTGAAGTTTGCGGTGTTTCGATCTCTATGTTACAACCATCTGAATAGGTGGTCACTTAAAAATGACACACGGGTGAAACATAGAAATCTTACAGTGCAACCTAATGAAAAGACCATAGGATATCTTGACACATTTCCTACATCCACTTACTATGAACAACTTCCCTTATTCACCTTGTTATTGACCCATGGAAATACTTTCCAAATGGAGTAGTCATAGTAAAAGAGATATGCAGCCGAGCATGGATCTCACGGTGTGAACTCTATGGGAAGTGAGAGTTAAGAACAATATATCGTATATACTATTAATCTCCCACTAAGGTGATCTATTTTTTTTGGTAAATATTTACTCAAGTATATTTCAACTAAAAACAACCTAAGTCGAGGTGTTTATCCAAGTATAACATTTATATTTGGATTTAACCTAAGATGGCTAAGTGATAAACTATTTTATTACCTCACATCGCTCACGCATGCTTATAAAACTGAGTTAACAATGCTCAAAATCGGCTAAAATCTCCAGGTAGTAGGTGTTCATAAATCGTCAACTTAAGTACCTCTGGCCTCATACAGGATTTAGCCCGGGTGAGTTTGTAATCGTAGTTTTACAAGATAATGACCTATTTTAACTAATTAAAACAAATTGTTATAAATTAACCCTAAGTGAGCATGCCATTGTATTTGTTATAGATTTTAAAGTCTATCTCCTTTTATAACACTTATAACATAGACAATAAACCTATAACATGTATCTAACATGCTTTATATAACAATTATATAAACATCCATTCCATACAATAATATAAGAACTTATAACATAATATAGAATCCTAAACATGCATACTATACATTATAACGTTTATAACATACTTTCAATGCATGTTGCATGCTTATCCTATGATGGGATTTTAAATCTACATGGTATACTAAATGGACAAAGCAGATAAACTATTTAGTTCATACAATCATAATACACAATTAAATAAAGTGCACTAAAAATGGACCAGTTTTTACATCCTAAGCTAGCTAAAAGCTAAATTATTTCAATAATAAAACAACAATAAGCCTTGAACCACCTCCAAGCACTTCAAACTAGCTTGACCCAAACTAGCCTGAAAAGCAGCAAAAACAAGCCAAACCAGTCTAGCCAACCCCTGAACCAGGCAAGCCAAGCATAGGAAATGGAGTCAAGTGCAAGCACAGGTTAGCTCAGGTTGCAGACGCGGGCGTGGATCTGGTGCAGGCCGACTTGGGCTGAAGACGTGGGTTAAACTTCTTCACGAACGGGGTCGAGTTGGGTCGGCGCTCGGGTATGAGATGCACACTGGTGGAGGCTTTAACAAACCGGGTCATAGGTTGGGTATGGAGTGGGTTTTTTGGGTATGGGAGGTGATTTGGGTTTGGAAGTCAATTTTATTCAAAATTGACGTTTTCCACTTTGTCGGAATCGAACAATTACAATCTAATATCAACTCTATTGACTCTAGCAAATTTACAGACCCTTTATAACACATCAAAGCCCATGAAACACTGGGCAATTACAATAATTATTATAAATCGAAAGAGAATTTGGATGCCAAAACCAAAATTATCCATTTTTAGAACACATTCATCTATCATATGAATAATCACCCACCATATGCTAAGATAATGCAAATTGAATGTTCTAATCATGCTCTAATACCAACTGAAAGACATATGAACAAGATAGCAGAAGTAAATAGGATAAAAAATACTCTAATTATATTAATTTCATGGACTTTGCGTGCTAAAACATAATGAACCTAGTTAGGGTTTTAGGGCATAACCTTTGTAGATTCCTTAAATAGCTTTAACCCTTTGCAAAATACTTCAAGTATCCTTAATGTAGACAACCACAAGAGTTTCTCTATTATTCTTTTGGCCTTAGAATGGATGGTGGAACCCAAATTTGAGAGGATTTGAAGGGAGAAATGGAGTTGGAGAGTTTTTGTGAAGAAAGAACAATTTTTTTTCTAATTTTCAATTTTGCAAGAATCCCAAAAATAAATTAAAATTAACTATTTATATAATGAGATCATGCAAATTAAAAATAACCACAAAATGACACCTAGTCAAGTAGTGAGATGATATGTGTTTTAATAAAATAGTAAAATTGAAAGTGGGAAAAGTTGGATTTTCCCACTTTCTCTAATTTTTAATTATTAAAATTATTTTTTATATAAAATCAAATTTTTATTTAAAAACAAAATTTTATTTTTAAAAAAATTAATATTAATTAATTTTATTTAAATAAATAATTAATTTAATTTTAATATCCAATATTAAATTAATGAAACACCTATTCCATAAAATGAATCCTTATTCATATAATATTTAAATCAAATTAAAAAAAAATTTAAATCTCTAAATTTGTTTTATTCAATAATTATATGTTAATTATATCAAATATAATAATCCAAACCCTAATCCAAATTTGAACATTTCAAATTCTTTCAACACGTTATTCTAAGATTAAACTATTTACAAGTTAGTAGAAGGACCTAATGGACATACAGATCATGAGCTCCAACAATTCGAGATTAATCGGTTAAACATTTTTTTATCAATTAACCAACATTCATTAACTACCAGGACACTTCACTAAAGGCTAGTAGTTGCACTCTCCTCACTGTAGATATATTTTTGTACACTTTTGATTTAACAATAAACAATAAATCGATCCTTCACAGATTGTTCGTATTTATAGCCAGTTCAAAAATACCATTTACCTCTGAATACATCTTGCTCATTAAGTTTCCACTGGTCCACTAATAAATAATTAGTTTATGGTCTCACCAATAAATCGAGTCCCTCTCAGACTTAGAGAGGACGAGGCCCCTCATTCAAGACTGGGAGTTAGTCCTTAAGAGAACAACTATTCTTGAAGTTGGGTAGGAGTGAATTACATCTCACAGGACTATGTCCCCAGCTATCTACCCAGTCTTACCCCTAAAATGGGAGACTTATCGAGTGATGATGAGCCACTCTCACCCATGTAGATTAAAGGATAATCATGAATATATAGGAGCTCATAGTTAGCTCAGGATTGAGATCAAGTTACCTTAGGTCATCAAATTAAAATAGTCAGTTCTAACAGTTAACGACATTATAAAGAAAAGTGACTATTTCGTGATACAGTCTTATGCAAACATCTTTTGCATAGGATATCTCCACTTGCATATCTTTACATTAGCGATTTAGGATCACATCGTTTGTATCATATAAAAAGTGGGTCGCATCCATAGTATTTCCAAGATGATGTACCCAACTCTAACTTTATACTTATAGAGACTGTTTTGGCTATATACTCAAACTTGATCAATTTTTATGTCTCTACATAAAGTTCAAGTATTTATGTTATAGCTAGAGATTTGTTTAGTTTATTGGATTTAGGCTATATTCAAGTGCAATTTACATGTTCAATAACAACTTTATTGAATAAGTCTCAACAACTCTTTTATAGAATAGAATAAATTTAAAGATTACAAACTGCGAGTTATAGGACATACAACCCCAACAATTTCACTCTCTTCGAGTTGCTGGAAGGAACTAATTCCCTGTAAAGAAGAACATACGTGATTAATGGCTCCTAAATCAAATATCCAGGCATCATGGTCATTTTCCACTAAACAAGTTTCCAAAACAAGTAAATCATATTTACCTTCTTTCTCTTTCTTCTTCTCAGCAAGGTATTTAGAGCAATTACATTTCCAGTGACCATCCACATTATAGTGGAAGCATTTGCCCTTGCCATCCTTAGTTTTGCCCTTGGCTTTCCCACCATTAAGAGCTTTCCCCTTCCCTTTTTTTTTTCTCTGGATCGTTTTAGAATCAGAGGTCGAAGGAACAAATTTAGTTCTAGAGGATGTATCCTTATGGAACTTTTTGGAATGGACAATATTTGCCTCTCATTCTACTGATCCCTTATCTTTCATAAGGGACTTAAAAGTCTGTAACTCATTTAGAAGGGTAGTTAGATTGTACTGTATTTTGTTCATAATCGCATTGCTGTGGAATTGAAGAAAACTCGTGGGAAGAGATTCTAAAATAAAGGACACCTGACTCTGCTCTTCGATGAATGCACCGTTCATTTCGACGACTTGAACTAGACCATCAGGTCGAGAACATGTTCTCTCACTGATTAGCTTTCTTTCATGTGCACATTGTAAATGTACTTGAGGATCACGTGTCGGATCAGAATGGACGATTGTCCAAACATCTCCTAGAGGGACTCCATGATTGTGACGTGCAGACATCATGACCTCATGCTTCTTAGTAAGAACGTCAAACAAACTTGTCAAGATGTAGACTTGGGCCTTACCATTAGACTTCGTCCAATGGTCATAAGCATCCTTCAACGCTTGGGATGCATTTTGAATGGGGACTGGGGGACATTCCTTCGACAAGATAAACCATAGATCATCAATAACCAGAATCGTATTCAGGCTAGATTTCCACGTCGTATAGTTTTCAGCGATTAATTTCTAATTTAGCAAAGATATGATTGTGGAAGACATGTTGAAACATACAACAATCAATTGACCGTATTAGTTATATTTTTCATAACCCATTACTTAATAATCCAATCAATTTAGAAAAAGCATATGTAATCATAGAACTCTAACTATACTATTGATTTTTCGTTTTTGCAATGATACTTCAGAGGTTTAGAGCAAAACCACCGAAGGGTGATCAGCTACTCCTCCTTTGAAGTGAGACAATCTCAGCCGATCACTAACATCAGAATAACTCTTATTCCTATAGTTTTTAGCTAACATTGTTTCGGTCATGGATTCATTAACTAACTTAATTCATCCCGTAAATGTGATCCTCCCATTTTCAGATCCTAGAGGTACGCTTCAACAAGTTACCAAAGGGAAAGAAAAATGTTGAAGATTAATCTAAGAAACCCTATCCATTGCTAGAGTTTGCATTGTTCCGACCTATGATCAGACCATCCGAAGGGATGGTCACTCCAAGACGACACGCAGACAAATCATAGGAATCTTACGGTGCAACCTAATGGAAGAGACTCTAGGATATGTTGACACGCGTCCTTCTCCCACTTACTATGAACACTTTCCCCATTCACCTTGTTATTAACCCATGCAAACACTTTTCGAAGGGAGGTCGTGCCCAAGGCGACACGAAACCAAACAAAATCTCACGGTGTGAATTTTTAGGGACGTGAGAGTTGAATTTTGATATATCACATATACCAACATCCTCCTACTAAATTATTCTAATATTTTTAGGATTTTATTATACTTAATTTAAACTTGACTAATGAATTTATCTAAGTCCTTTTAAATTTGCTCAATATAACATTTATATTGAATGATTTAACAATATTTGATTTCATTTATTAAACTCTTTTAATAAAATAATCAATTATTGCATGCTTATAAAATATTTGTCCAATCCACCTTCCAGGTCGGTTTTCAGGTGGAGGTATTCCATTTTCGTCAGCTTAAATACCTCATCCTAGACAAAACCTTCCTTAGACAAAAGTCCCTTATGGGCAATTATTTTATAAATTTAGTCTTTGAATTAAATTCATTTTAATCCTATTAAAACAAGTTAAAAATATTAACCTATTCCTAATCCCATTAGAAATAACATAAGTCTAGGTTGATCAATTTTAAACTATTTAAAATTAATTTGGACCTATGTTTGCATGCAAATCTTAATTATAAATTTTAATCTATCCCAATAAAACTAAAACTATTATATTTTAATGTTTTATTAAAACCTATAAATTTGTATCTAATGACATCGATTAAATACAACAATTATATTTATCTAAGTAATGTCATGCTCAATACAAATTCAATTTTCATTTGATAAATATAACACATATAAATCGTTCATGAAAAACAAGCATTCACATACATCATTCCACTATTTAGTATAAATATATAGTATGATGCATGGACATGCTTAGGTTAATCATACATCACTAACATAACACTTATATCATGATGCATGAGCATGCTAATTTAATCATGTATCTATAAAATATAACCCTTTATTTTTATTTATGATGCATGTACATGTTTATCCTGAAGTGGGTAATTTTCAATCTATATGACATACAGTATGCAATATGAATTAAAATATTAATTTAAACATCCATCCAATGCATAATTAAATTAATTTAAATAGCAAAAATTGGACCCATTTTGGAACCTTAATACAAAATTAATTGATTAAATTAATATAATAATTATTATAATATAATTAATTAAATAATACAAAGGGAATTAGGTAAAAAACAGCTACAGCCGAAGGTCCTCGTATGCGCCGCCTGCATTCTGTCAAACCTCAGAGCGTTGCAACGTTGAGGCCAGCGTTGCAATGTTATGACTACTCTGCGATGCATCTGCCTTTTGGTGTAGCAACGCTGCAATAGTAGCGTCACGATGCTGAGCGACAGAATGCTTCTGTTCTGCACGTTTTCGGCTCCAAACTTATCCTGATCACCTCCATTTCTTCTAGTCTCCTCAGCAACTTTTGCTCTTTCGATTGACACATACTTACATACTTGAAGCAAAAATTAAATTGCCAAAAAAAAAAAAAATGGGCCCTTACAGATTAATCAAATTAAATGTAATCTAGTGCCAAAAGCGAAAACATCCAATTTTGCAAATTGACATTCAAAAATATCAAATGCAAAATATTAAACCCACCTTTAAACCGATTTTGTTTCAAAAAATATGAATACCGTGGATGCAAAAAATTGGCTTAGATACCAATTGAAGGGATTGAATCCTGCAACGGAAGCGTTTGTGTGAGAACGGCTTGCATCCCGCAATTCAATTTTTACTTAAACAAATTCATTATACTAAAACAAAATATAAACATGTAAACATGTAACTTAGCATACTTTGGGAAAACATTAGAACTATTTTTGCCTTTGTAGATTCTCAAGCTTTACGAACAATCCTCTTGAAGTTCCAACGAACGACTCCTCCAACGATCTTTATCATGAACGATTTCTTGAACAATCTCAAACACTAGCACGAGAGTAACCTTGTTATTCTCTAGGATCCCAATAGACGGATAGGTGGTATCCAACTATTGAAAGAGGGAGAGAAGAAAAGGTTTTGGAGAGTAGGGAGGATTCTCTTTGTGGCTTAGGAAAAATTTTGCACAATAACACTTGTGTGTTATATATTGTCAGTCTCTGTATCTCCCAAATGGGTCATAGGGAGGTCTTTATATAGAGAAAGGTCAAGCCCTTTTCCTAATCATTTTCCTATTTCCCTTTTACACAATTAATTTAATTAAATAACACTTATTTAATTAATTAGTATAATTAAATAACACTGATTTAATTTAATTTGCACATTAATTAAATAACTGTTTATACATTAATTATTATAAACGTCATATGTATATGTGCAATACCTCTCTATTAATTAATTCTTTATGAATATAATTCACTTGAATTAATTAATTGAAACCTATTCAAATATTACTTTCCAATTTAATTTAAATTATAGATCATATCCATAATCAATTATATATTAATCATATTAATATATGGTTTGCTCAAATTAATTTTAAAAATTCAAATTATCCCACTTAATATCTTCTAGTGAGCTAACAAGGGGACCTGGTGGACCTGTAGATCAGAAGCTCCAACGATATGAGATTCATTAGCTAAACTCATTAACCAAGTTAATCAATATTCGTTAACTGTGGGTACATTTCACTAAAGACCCACACCTTCACTCTTCTCACCACATCTATATTTTTGTATGCACACATATAGACCAATAATAGCAAGTTAGTTCTTCACGAGTGTTTGTAACTCCAACTGGGTTAAATTACCGTTTTACCCTTGCATTACCTCTGATTCTTTAAGTAGTGCTACTCTAATGAACAACCTGTTTATGGTCCAACCAATAAACAGAAAACCCTCTCGGGCCAATGAAATGGTAGGACCCTTTGTTCAAGTCCTAGAGATACCACTTACGGAAACACTCATTTACTTACCCTTAAGGCTGGAAGGCGTGAATTTCATCTTGTATTATTATGTTTCCAGCTTCCCACTCGGTCTTGTTCCCAAAATGGTAGGCATATTAGGTCGGTGCACTGGTCACCCTCACCCATACAAATCAAAGGACAATCCCTCGTGAACAAGATTTTATAATATACTCAATATTAAGACTAAGTTGTCTTGGTCATTCTATTTAAATAGGAACCTAACTAGTTAACGGTGTTACATCTAGTGGTTACTATTTCACAGTCCAGTCTTATGCAAACTCATTGCATAGGATACCCCCACTCACATGTCAACTATATGAACACGTTGGATCATTGCGTTTGTATTAAATACACAAAGTGGATCATATCCATAATGTTACCAGGATAAGGTACCCAACCTTATCCCTATACTATAGACCCTTTAGGTTGTATCTTGAACATTGATCCCTGTATGTCTCCACATTCAGATCAAGACTCAAAGGCAGCCTTGGATATTAGTTTTTTGGATCTAGGGTTATTAAGACAAAAATAGACAAATAACACAAACAATAACATTATTGAATTAACATCTATAACTCTTTATTGATGATGGTCAATTAATAATGTTTACTATCTATGAATTTTAGGGCATAAAACCCAACAAAATGTTTGTATAAGCTTATCAATGTCACTAAGAAAGCTCCCAATGATAACAATATCATCAACATATATAAATATATAACAACAAGAAACAGTAATCATTCGGATCAATAAAGAAGTATCAACTTTGGAAGTATGAAAGCTAAGAGAATGTAGATAAGAACTGAGCCTTTCATACCAAGCCCGAGGAGCTTGGTTAAGGCCATATAAAGCTTTCTATAGTTTGCAGACTAAAGGAGTAAATCTTGTTCGTCTAAACCTCAAAGGTTGAGCCATAAACACATGTTCAATGAGTAAACCATGAAGAAAAGCATTAATTACACCCAATTGACGAATAGACCAACCTTTCATTAGTATAAGTGTTAACAAGACACTTAATAGGTATAATCAATGTCAGATTGTTGATGAAAGCCCTTTGTTATTGAATGAGCTTTATACCTGGCTATAGTTCCATCTGAATTACGTTATATTTGAAAAACCCATTTGAATCCAATGATCTTTTTATCACTTGGTTTAGGCACTAAGTCCCATGTATTATTCTTAATAAGGGCATTATATTCTTCTTCCATGGCTCTTTTCCATTGTGGATATTTTAAAACTTCTTTAACTTCACATGGTTCAGTTTGTGTATAATCAACAAGATAAACTTTAGGGTTGAAGATACCATTCTTACCTCTTGTTACCATAGGATGAGTTGAAGCAAGAGAAGTTCGACTAGATCCAGTTGGTGCTAAGGAATAAGTGGAAATAGTAGCAACTTGATCTAGAGATTGATTATCATGCTGAACAGTTAGTGACTGAGTATTATCCTGTGAAGATACTTCAAAGGAATCTGTCTCTAAAGGATTCACATTAGTAGGAGTTAGGTTGTCAAGATTGTTAGAAAATGGAACAGTAGTAAGTTTATCTTCATTATGGTCGACTATACCTAATGAATGTACACATTTTGGATCGAAGAGAAAGTTTATGTGAATTATAAGGTCGTAAACGAGGAAAACATTTACATCCAAAAATTTTGAGTGAGGAATAATCTAGTTTAAGGCCATAAAGCTTCTTCAAGGGACTTAGATTATCAAGAACTAAAGTAGGCAGTCAATTTTTTAGTAAACAGTAGTTGTAAAGGCTTCATCCCAGAATGTTAGAGGAATAGATGACGAGAAAGAAGAGTTAGACCCACATCTACAATATGTCTATGCTTTCTTTCTATAATTCCATTTTGTTGCGACGTATGAGGACATGTAAGTCTATGCTCAATGCCATTGTTATTTAAAAATGGTATAAATCATTTAAACTCTCCTCCTTCATCAGTTTGTAACCTAAGAATCGAATGTTGTAAAGTTTTCTCAGCAAGAGTTCTAAATTTTAAGAAAGCAATAAAGGCATCAAACTTAGATTGGAAAAAATAGATCCATGTATAACGACTAAAAACATCCATAAAACTGATGTACCTAAAACCATTCCTAGAAAAGGAATGAGCAGGACCCCACAAATCATAGGCAACAAGTTGAAGAGGGGCATTGTACACAGTAATTCAATCAGAAAAAGGAAGAGAATGATATTTTTCTAATGCACAAGCATCACAAAAACTCAATTTATTTATATTAACAGGAGGGTGTTTTAATTAAGTAAGAACATACCGAAATATAGACATATGAGGATGGTCAAGACGCCAATGCCAAACATCCAAATTAAAAGCAGAGGAATTAGAAAAAGCAGAAACAACACTTAATACTTTTGAATTCTCAGTATTAGATTGATCAAAAAATTTAGAAGACTCATGAACTTATGTAACATTGAAACGATAAAGTCCTTAATGAAGAGTCCTTTGGAGTCGCACATGGCCAGTAACCTGATCCTTCACATAAAAAAAATAGGATGAAATTCAAAGAACATGATTATCACGAGCAAACTAAGAAACACTAATCAAATTTTTTGTTATATAAGGGACATGAAGAAGATTTTTAAGAATAAGAGGTTTATTAGATGAAAACGATTTTAAGAATAAGAGGTTTATTGGATGAAAACGATGGAAGAATTGTAGAACCATAATGAGGTATAGATAAACCTGAGCCATTTATTGGATACACTTGACTTCTTCCTCCATACTCAGATCCAGTAAACAGATTATTGAAGTTGTTTGTCAAGTGATTCGTAGCACCAGAATTCGGGTACCAATTATTATCAATATTCAGATCATGAGAAGCTATCATAGTAGCCATCCGTGGGTTTCCAGATTGATGAGAAGAATTAGAGTAAGAAAAACTGGGGGATGTGGATTATTAGAGGAAGAAATGTGGATCTGACACTGAGGCTTATATTTGGGATTTTAATTTCCTGGTCGTCCACCTCTATTTCCATGACCACCTCCACATCCACGTTGACTCAGATTTCCTTGATGTGATCCATTATTTTTCCAAGAAGAGGAAGTATTTCCTTCCCTCTCAGAAGTATTGTTGTTAGAAGAAACTAAGTTCAATGAATGTACTGAAGGATCGGGGCTAACAATTTTATTCTCAATACGAGCCTCCTGATTAAGTAAAAGGGAAGTAATATCCTAAATAGATGGTGAATCAGTATGCATAGAAATAACAAACACCATAGATTTGTACTCAGACCTAAGTTAGAGAGAATATACCCAATATGATCATCTCTTGAAACTGACTTACCAATAGAGGCTAATGCATCAACATATTGTTGAATTTTCATAAAATATTCCTTAAGTGACATCGATCCTTTCTTCATATTCTGTAATTTGTTCTTAAATCACATGGACTGAGCAAGACTCCTAGCTGAGAAAATTTCTTGTAAAGTAGACCAAATTTCTTTGGTTGTTTTACAATTAATCATTTGAGTCAAGATATCTTCACCCACAGATCTCAGAAGCCATGATGAAATTAAATGATCCTGTCATTTTCAGACCTTATAATCAAAATCCATACTGAAATTTAAAGGTGTAGCTATGAAAGTTTTAGCCGTAGCAGGAAGTTTTGGAGGCGGTTCATCTTCAAGGAACGTCTTTAGACCATATCCATCTAGGGCAGTCAAGATCTAAAACCTCCATAGAAGAAAATCGTAATTGGTAAGTTTTAAAATAGATATTCTATTACTCGGATTGAAGATTTGGTTAAGCAAAGACGAAGACGAAGAGCCCTCAGATCTGTCTCCCATGTAAAAAAAAAAACAAAGAAGAACTTCAGCGATTGAATGGGTGATAAGAAATAGTGAAAAGCCCTTTGTCATTAGACATAGGTTCTTTGATACCATCTCAAAATAAGCAAAATAAAGACATTTGGGGAAGAAGAAACAACATGGATGCAAGAGAAAAACCCTATGATTTGTTATTGAATAAGGGAAGACCCATCACCTTTAAATAACAAAACCTGGGGGATAAAAAAAACTCTTGCAAAAGAGTTTCAATGCACACATACACTGAATAATATCTCAGAAAATGTTTCTATAAGAGGAATCTACTAACGAATTACAAAAGAAATGTTGGGTTTTATATCCTAAAACTCTTGGTTTGTAAATAATAAACATAATCTATTTTTCAATAAAGTTGTTATTGAGGTTTATTCAGTAAAGATGTTATTGAATATGTGAATTGCACTTAAAAACCCTAAATCCAATAAACTAAGAACACTTGGCTATTACATGAGTACTTGAATTATATGTGGAGATATAAAAGTGGATCAAGTTCGAGTAAATAGCCAAAACGGTCTATAGTATAAAGATAAGCTTGAGTACCTTATTCTGGAGACACTATAGATTAGGCCGACTTTGTATTTAGTACAAACGATGTGATCTTGAATCATTCATGTGAAGACGTGCGAGTGGGGGCGTCCTATGCAATGAGTTTGCATTAGACCGGACCGCAAAATAGTCACTTTTACATTATAACGTTGTTTACTGTTAAGACTAACTATTTCGATACGATAACCTAGGTAACTCAGGGATAGTAGATAGGTTATTCTCTTAAGTGTTGACTTTGGGTCTTGAAGAAGGGACCCCACCCTTTTATTAGCTAAAGAGGGACTCGGTTTAGTGGTTGGACCACAAACCAATTGTTCATTAAAGAATCAATGGGAGATAAGGAGCAAGAAGTAATTACAGGGTAAAATGATAATTTTGATCTAGTTGTAACTACAAACAACTTGTGAAGGATCGACTTACTAATCATGGTTATATCAAGTGGACAAAAATATATCTACAGTAAAGAGAGTGCAACTACTGGGCTATAGTGGAGTGTCTCAGTAGTTAATGAATATTGGTTAACTATGTTAAAGAGTTTAGTCGGTTAAACTCGGATCATTGGAACTCATGATCTATAGGTCCATGAAGTCCTTTTGCTTGCTCATATTGAAACTAAGCCTTAGAACATTGTGATGAGATCATTTGAATTGTTCAAATTCAGCTTATGGAGTAACCATTATTTATATGCTATATACTTGACATTTTGGAGAGTTGGAAATATTTAAATGTGAATTAAATATTGTACACATGAATAAGGATTCATGTTCGAAATTGGTTTTGAATACTAATTAATTATTTAAAATTAATTTTAAATAATTTAATATTTGATATTAAATTATTAATAGTTAAATTGTTTAATTAATTAGAATTCGTTTTATTTAAAATGAATTATTAAGATTAATTTTTATTTAAAACTAATTATTATAATTAATTTTATTTAAGAATTAATTATTTTGAATTAATTTATATTTTGAATTTTATGAAAAAAAAATACTTGAGAAAGTCGGATGATCCCACATTTTCCACTTTGCACTTATTCAACACCTAAAAGTCCACTCAATTAATGTTGATTTTTCTATCAATTTTTTTTTGGATTTGGAGGGAGGATTTCTTCTTTAAATAGAAAAAGAAGAAATTTTGGTTAACAAGTGGTTGAACATTTTAGCTTTTGAAGTTCAAAATTTCTCTCATAATTCTAAGCTCCAAAACTCTTTCAGTCTCTTTTTTTCTTCAAATTTATCACAAATTTAGATCCCACAATCCGTTCTAAGGTCGAAAAATAGTGGGAAAGACTCTAGTAGTGGTCCACGAAGTGTTTGTGATAAAAAAACAAGTAATGTACAACTTCAATTCTTAGCTATATTAAGATTTGCTTCTTATAACTCTTTATTTTCAGCTTTGTGCTTGCATGCTTAATCCTTAAATTAATGAAATTAGAGTGCTTAAGATCCTGATTGCTAACTCTTTCATGTGGTATCAGAGCATGTTTTAATCACCCAATTTGCATTAATTTAAGCTAGTGGGTGAAATTTCATAAGATAAATGTTGTTGGTTGCTAAATTTGGATATACTACAATTTTGACATCAAATTGAGCTTTAATCTATTGTAATTATTGTAATTTTTGGGTTGTTTATGGGCTTTAATGATTGTAGAAGATTATGTAATTTTGTCAATAAAGTTGAAATTAGGCTATAATTTGAAGAGATTTGGAGCAAGATGCAGCTGGAACCAAAATAAGGAGATTCTGCCCGAGGCGTGGCATTGTAACGCTCCATCACAGCGTTGTAACACTGCTTATATTTTTTCCAAAAATATGTGCGCGAAGGAAGAATGGTCCAGTTGTATTGGTTCAGCCCTATCTGGTCTGATTCACCCTCAATTTAGCCGGTTCTACCCTAATTGAAGCCCTTTGAGTCCAGTTCAAGCTGATTTCATCTGATTCGAGCTATTTCGAAGTGTTCGAGAGTGGTTCGAGGCAGTTTTTGAATTATTCTAGTAATAGTAGTTTGATAGCCTAGGATGCCAAAATCGGTCCACTTTAGTGTGTTTAATTAATTATGCATTATGATTGTATGTTTTAATTAAATTAAATTTTTTTGTGCATAAAGAATGTCATATAGATTTAAAATCACACCATAGGATAAGCATGTTTCATGCACTGAAAGTATGTTATAAGTGTTATAATATATAGTATGCATGTGTAGCTTTTCATGAGAATTGATATAAGCTGTTATATTGGTTTATGAAATGCTTAATGTATGTTATGGATTTTGTCTAAGTCATAAATGTTATAAAATGAATTAGATATTTAAAATCTATACTAAAAATAGTTGCATGCTCACTTAGGGTTAACAACCGTAATCTGTTTTAATAGTTAAAATGGGTCGATAACTTGTAAAACTAAGGTTACAAGATAATTCACCAGACATGATCTTGTCTAAGGCTGGAGGTATTTAAGTTGACGGTTTATGGAACACCTGCTACCTGGGGATCGAAGCGGTTCTTGAGTTATGTTAAAACTCAGTGTTATGAGCATTATGAACGATGTGAGGTGTTAAAAGAAGTTTATCATCACATAAACGTTATAGATTAAATCCAGTATAAGAGTTATACTCGGATACACACTTAAACTTAGGTTTTTTTTTTTTAATTAGCCGAAATATACCTAAGTAAAAGTATACTCAAATCGTCTAGAACATTTCAGTGGGAGAAAATTGGTCTTTAGATCTAACGTCCCTAGGAGTTCACACTGTGAGATCTATACTCGGCTTCATGTCGCCCTGGGCGTAGCCTCCATTCAGAAAGTGTTTGTATGGGTCAATAACAAAGTGAATAGGGGAAGTTGTTTCATAGTAATTGGGACAAAGAAGTGTGTCAATACATCCTACTGTCTCCTCTATTAGATTGCACCATGCGATTCCCATTATATACTTGCATGTCGTCCTAGAGTGACCACCCATTCGGAGGGTCGTGACGTGGGAGTCGGAACACCACAAACTTGAAAAACGAATAGGTCTCTTAAGTTTTTTCTCAACATTGTCTTCCATTCGATAGCTTGTTGGGACCGATCTCTAGGATCTGAAAATGGAGGATTAAACTTACAAGAATTACTAAGTGTTAGTAAGTTCTTAACCAAATAAGCGATAACTAAATGCCATAGGAATAGGAGTTATTTTGGTATTAGTGTTTAGTCAAGGATGTCTTGGTTCAGTGAAGGAGTAATTGACCACCCCTCAATAGCGGTTATTCTAACTCACTGAAGTATCATTACAAATTAATAATGAGTTATATGAGTACATTATTACTTTTGCTAAAACTTGATTGGATTTAATAGCAATTCACTAATAGAACTTGTTTATATTTTTAGCATGACTAGCTCATTAGTTCAACTACTGACTTCTAAAAAATTAAACAGAACTATACAACATGGAAATCAAATCTAAACATGATACTAGTAATCGATGATCTTAGGTTCATCTTAACTGAGGAATGTCCTCCAAATCCTAGCTCGTCGACTAACCAAAATGTTCGACAGTCTTATGACATATGGATTAGGGCAAGTGATAAGACCCGAGTCTATATCTTAGTGAGTATATATGATATTCTAGCTAAGAAATACGAGGGCATGGTCACCGCTAAAGCGATTGTGGATTCGTTGCAGGCAATATTTGAACAATCATCTTCATTTGTTAGGCACGATGCTCTTAAATACATTTATAACTCCCACATGAAGAAATCAACCTCTGTTAGAGAACAACATGTTCTGGATATGATGGTACACTTCAACATAGCGGAGGTAAACGGTGTTGTCATAGGTAAAAAAAGTTCGGTTAGTTTCATTATGGAATCTCTTCCGAAGAGTTTCCTATAGTAATGCACTAACGCGATGATGAACAAGATTGAATACAATCTAACTACTCTCTTAAACGAGCTCTTGACATACCAGTCTCTTATAAAGACTAAAGGACAAGAAGAGGGAAGCAAATTTTGCTACCTCAAAGAAGTTCCAAAAGGGATTGTCCTCAAGAACTAAATCTAGACCTTTTACCTCAAATAATAAAAGTATTCAAATTAAAAAGAAGGGAAAAGGAAAGGCAAGACTCCTACAAATCGCAAAAGCAAGGGAAAAACTACAAATAAAGGAAAATGTTTCCACTGCAACGAAGATGGGCATTGGAAACGAAACAGCCCAAAGTACCTTGTTGAGAAGAAAGCTGAGAAAGCAAAACAAGGTAAATATGATTTACTTATTGTTGAAACATGTCTAGTGGAGAATGATAACTCCACCCAGATACTAGATTCAGGGGCCACTCACGATGTTTGTATTTTTTTTCTAGAAACTAGTTCCTGACGGCAGCTTGGAAAATGCAAGACAACTCTCAAAGTTGGAACGAGAGAGGTCATCTTAGCTCAATCAGTGGGAGACTTAAAGTTGTTTTTTGGAGATAGATTCATTTTTTTGGAAAATTACTTTTAGTTCCTAATATGAGAAGGAATCTAATATCTATCTCTTGTTTGTTAGAACAAATGTACAAAGTATTTTTTTGAAGCTAATGAAGTGTTTATTGGCTTAAGAGGTGTATAAATTTCTTCTGCAAAACTTGAAGAAAACTTATATGTGTTAAAACCAATCAAAGAAAAAGCTATTTTAAATACAGAGATGTTTAAAACAGTTGAAACTCAAAATAAAAGGCAAAAAGTTTCTCCTAATGCCTATCTTTGGCACTTAAGACTTGGCTACATTAATCTCAATAGGATTGGGAGATTGGTCAAGAGTGAACTCCTAAGTCAGTTAGAAGACAATTCTTTACCTCCATGTGAGTCCTGTCTTGAGGGTAAGATGGCCAAAAGAGCTTTTAAAGGAAAAGGTCTTAGAGCCAAAGAACCCTAAAACTTGTGCATTCAGATCTTTGTGGAAATGTCAAAGCATGATGAGGGTATGATTATTTCATCAGTTTTATTGATGATTATTCAAGGTATGACTATTTTAACCTAACGTATCACAAATCCGAAACCCTTGAAAAGTTCAAGGAGTATAAGGCAGAGGTTGAGAACCTGTTAGGTAAAACAATTAAAACACTTCGATTGGATCGAGGTGGAGTTGTCACACCCCTCCTCAGATTGTCCTCTAAACGGGATTTGAAGATAGAAATTGCCAACCATCTTATGACAACTACGGTCCATCATAAACTTGTAAACTTGTTTCTTGAGCACCTGTTAACCTGATAGACAATACCATACTCATGCCAGGTAATTTTCACATCTTACATTAACTCAACACAAGTGCTAACATTAAGAATTCACAACATTACATAAGTACTTAAACTGTAGCAAATATTTACAATTTTGACTCAAGTCTCTACCCTGACTTCCCATGACATGTATAACCGTAATTAGGGTTAAACAAATATAGTGGACCACCTAGACTTGAGTTCCTTGGAAATCCTGTTAAGTGACTGACTGACAAATCTACTCACCTTCGGGCTGTCGATCGCTACTTGGAGAACAAAACATTTGAAAACACGAGCTTAAAAATGCTAAGTGACTGACTATTTAGAAATACATGCTTTCATTCATAAATAATATAAACATGCTTTCATTAAAAACATCGCATGCTCATAAATATAGTTCTTAAAATAAACTGAAAAACATGAATCGTATAAATTGAAAACCTTGACAAAAAAAGTTAATCATAATCACACTGAAAAAATACCACTACTCTTCTGCCTAAACATGGGGAGAGCCCTTTTGTTCAAACCTTGAAACATAAGCTTGGGCTGGGGTGAAAACCCTTTTGCTCAATCACCTTACAATCAATGTTGAAAGAGAGCTCTTTTACTCGATCTCACCAACATCAATAACATGGTCATATGTGCACACAGAGCTAAACTGGATCTTGCTCACCTTACCATACCTTCAGTGTCAAGGATTATAGCATAACTGCCATCTAGGTCCTTACCATACCTTCGACATCAACATAGCATAACCGAAATCTAGGTATCTTACCATACCTTTGGTACCAACATAGAAGTAGGTCGCATACAAGGCACAAAACATTTAAAGCATATAAACATGATTCTCATTTGAAACATCATAAATCATAGTTCATAACATCGTGTGGTGCCTTGTAAAACATGGAGCATGTTTATAAGATCTCTTGATAAGACACCATCATTCTATAAAACATGGCATAGACATACTGGAAAACGCATACTAAATTCATAAGTAACATTATCATTTAAAACATGGATCATGTGATTAAATTTCTTTAAGAGCATGTGATAACAATATCATATCATGAAAGCTTTAAATAAGTCACTTATGTGTTAAATCATTCATGAAAACTTGTCTTTGGAAAACATTTATTAAAACTTGTCACTCCTGTAAGCCACTTATCCAAGGGGTCTGTAAGCCTCTCCTACTTGCGTCTGCCCTGTGACAAGAAGAGATCCCTTGGTTAAAATCATTAACTCCCTTTTGAGATTTACATAATACTTAACTTTTCATCATCGCATATATGACTCTATTGCATCTTAGTTGCACTAATGCATCACTTTTACTTAGCCAATTTACCTTTGCTTTGGCTTGAGCTTAGCTACCCTTTCACTCGGGTACACAATGGTCGCGAGGTCACACTTTAGTGCCTATGTGACAATCATCCTTACGTGCTAACTTCATGCCTGTGCGTATGTTGCATGCCCTTACGCCTATGCATTGACTGTTCCAACTGCCTGCTTGTACTTTGTATGTAGCTACCTGCTTGTTCATCCATAACCTCAACTCATATTCAATTCTTTTGAACATAATAACTTAAAATCCAGCTAAGTTTACTCAAAATCCGACACAACCTTGCACTTCAAATGGTAATCTCACTTTTCTTAAACGTGGAAAAGTTGGCAAAATAGTTCTCATTTTCACTAAGCTTATTTATACCTCAGCGTGCATGGCATGCTCACTCAATTAAGTGCCACTTGGCATGCTAATACATTGTTAAGTTTTCTAAAACAGCCACTTAGCCCACTAACCAGGTGATTAAGCTGAGTTCTTCAACCTAGCTTAATCGCATAAGGCTTGCGATCCTTTAAATCATTTCCCGCTCAATGCATGACTCTAGTCATCATCGCATAGCCTCTTAAATATTTCTGACTAAGCTTACTTATATTACCTTCCTTCATTTACTTCTTTAACCTTTTCCATTGCATAACACAATTGCCACTACTAACGCATCGGTCCTCTGTAGACTCTTACGCTAACTACTAAGCCTCCCGACTAGCACTTGATCGCGTATGAGCTAACTCCACTTCTTTCGTGGGCTTTCTCGTATTACGAGGTACACTTAAACATTTTTTTCTTTCCTATAAATGTTTGGCCGCATACCCCCTGGATAGACCATCGCATACATCAACATGCCACTATCGCATGGTCACCCTGAAAATTTCCTAAATATTGGTTCCTCTTGGCTCAATCGAGAGCCTTACCTTTCAACACTTAGAATATTTCCTGCTCTGAAATCTCACCCGAGAGCTCATCTTCTTATACTTTGCAATTTTTCTTTCTTCATACATATTGTAACACCAGCTTTATAGTTCCAAAACATTACAAACATCATATTAATCACAACTTAACTTACAATGGTGTTAAACACCTAATTAAATGTACTTAAGCATACTTAATTAATAAAACAAGTTCATGGGTTTATAATAGAGAGTATATAGACTTGAGATTTCAGGACGATTTGATCGAACATGGAATCTAGTCTCAGCTCTCAACACTCAATACGCCTCAATAGAATGGTGTATCAGAAAGGGGAAATAGAATCCTGTTGGACATGGTTCATTCTATGATGAGCTATGCTCAATTGCTTGATTCGTTTTGGGGATACGCAGTAGAGATTGTTGTTATAATTTAAACATGCTTAATTCCAAAAGTATTTCTGAAACACCCTATGAGTTATGGAGATGGCGTAAAGGTAGTTTATGTCACTTCAGAGTTTGGGGATGTCTTACATATTTGTTGGTGCAAAATCCAAAGTACTTGGAACATCATTCAAAATTCTGCATGTTCTTAGGATACCCCAAAGAGATGAAAGGTGGTTTGTTTTATGATCCTCAAGATAACAAAGTGTTTGGATTGACAAACGTTATGTTCTTAGAGGAAGACCACATGAGAGATCATCAACTTCGCAGTAATCTAGTATTTGGTGAAATTTCCAAAGAAGCTAAATATAAATCAACAAGAGTTGTTGATCAGGTCGATTCTTCAACAAGAGTTGTTGATGAAGTTGTGGTCTGTCACATCCTTCTCAAGAGTTGAGAATTCCTCGACGTAGTGGGAGTGTAAACCCCTAAACTTGTTTTACTAGTTAATTAAGTTTAAGTTCTCTTAATTAAGTGTTTAAGGTGTGTAGCATTAATGGAAAAAGTAAGCTAAGTATGTTTAATTAAATGATGTGTCTGAAATGTGAGAGAAGGAAAATTTTCTAAGTGTTACGGGTATATTCATCCAGATTGTGAACATATTCGACGCATAAAGAGTTGAGAATAACAATGGCAAGCCAAAAAAGGGCAAGAAAATATGTTAAGTGTGGAATGTTCAGACTCGGGTGAAGTAGAAGAAAGTTAACGTTCAGAGGAAGTAGAGGACTCTATGTGTTAGAGCTATGAGGTGCCATGTGGTCAGCTTTGAACGATGCGACAAAAGATTATGTGTTGAAAAGAGAAGGCTTAAGTGACCCCAAGGCCATGAATGAAGTTAAGATGAGAAATTCAGTTTAATTAACGAGTGAGAAATCCAAGTGGCAGCCTTATAAACGTCAATGAAAGGATAAGCATGCCAGGTGGCAATTAATTAAGTAAACTCTTTATGCACGCTTAAGTACAAATAGGCTTAGCAATGAATGAGACTGTTTTGCCAAATGTTTTCTAAAGTCTAAGTGAGTAGTGTTGCTGTCATCTGTAGAATCTGAAGGTTGAAAAGTTCTTGGCAACTAAAGGAGAATTTGAGGAATCTCCGATCAATTCTAGAGGAAATAATACTCAAATTCTAAGGTAAATAAAAGTTAAGATGTCTTTGAGCAATTTCCTTGAAGGGGGTGTAGTTTTTATGAATGTTAGAACTAAGTTAAGAAATCTGGAAGATTGAATCTGAAAATGATGTTGTGGATGAATAAGCAGGCAGCTGCATACGAAGAACAAGCAAGCAGCTGACCTAGTGATGTTATGCGTTGACTCAAACAATATAGTCAATTTATAACGAAGGCGCTTTGAGTACGTCACATAATGGTTTTACTTCGCATATATTGAGAAGGCGTTTCAACACTTACCCGAGCACCTTGAGGAAGGATTTTCAATTATTAGCCAGGTTATAAGGTAAGATGACTAAAGATAGCTGATGCGGTGAAGATAGCTTGATGCGTCGAACTTAGTTGTGATGTGATGACTATTAATATGCAGTAAAATTAAGTTATGCGTTAAGCTCAAAAGAGAGCTAAGTATACTGACCAAGTGATATTTCCTTTTTAGGGAAAACGCAAATAGGAGAGCGCGTACAACCCCTTGGAAAAGTAGCTTAAGACAGTGAGTGACAAGTTTTAATAAATGTTTTTCCAATGTTAGTTTTATGAATGGTTTTAACGTATAAGCATTTTATATGAGATTTTTATATCATGATTTTCTTCAACGCATGCCTTAAAATGAATGTTAATAGCATGATCCATGCTTTTAGATGAAGAATTTATTTATGAGTTTAGCATGTGTTTCCCAGTAAGCCTATGCCATGTTTTATCGCATGATGAAATTTATCAAGGAAATAATGTAAGTATACACCATGTTTTACAAGGCACCATAAGTTGATATGAAATCATGAAATATGATTATTTCAAATATGTATTTTGTATATATTTCTATATGTTTAAATGTTAGTGCCTTGTACAAACCTTACTCTAATGTTGGTACCGAAGATATGGTAAAGTACCTAGATTTCAGTGATGTTAGGGATCATTGACACTGAAGGTATGGTAAGGTGATCAAGACCCAATTCGGCTTTAGGTGCACACATGACTATGTTATTGACATTGATGAGATCCAGCAAAAGGGATCTCTCTCAACTAAGGTTATTAGGGATTGGGCAAAAGAGCTTTCCCACATGTTCAGGCAGTGTAGTGAAGTTTTTCATAAATATGCTAATGAGTTTATTTTAGGGTTTTCTTATATGATATATTTTTATGATTTCAATTCCATTTCTGAAACCCTTATTATGATTTTATAACCATTTCCTTGATAAACAAGTCCACATTAGTTATGATTTAAAGTATGTTTTATTTAAAATAGTTACTCAATGGGTCTTCTAGCTCATTCTTTAAAAATATTTTCCTCCCCAGGTAGTAGTCGACATCCCGAGGCCTAGCAGTTCTGCCAGGTAATCACTTCTCAGGCCCACAGAGAGCAGAAATTTAGGTGGCTCATCATGTTTTGTTATTTAATTTTATGTCCATGTCAAGGGAAAATGGTAGAGTTGTGTTAAATAGATGTTATGTTTGATTGTGGTTTATGAAAACTGTTATGTATGTTGATGTTGATATTTTTGGTCACCAGTAAATTATATGCTTAAAGCTGTTGCTAAAACCGTGTGTTAGGTTCTAGAGGATTATAAACTGCTAATCAGGTGTAACAGGTGCTAAGGATATAGGTTTTCAGGATTATGTTGGGCAATAGTTGTCATAAAAGGATTGGCAATTGCTGTCTTCACACCCCTTCTCGAATTAAGAGGGTAATTTGGGGAGGGGTGTGACAGGGAGGGTTATCCAATAGCTCAACTGTTATATGGGTTTAACAGAAACTTAGGTTGTCATAACTGATGATGGCATTAAGGATCCATTGACCTATGAACGGGCAATGAATGATGTAGACCGAGACTAGTGATTCACAGCCACAGACCTCGAAATGAAGTCTATATATTTCAGTTCGATATGGGAACTCATAGATCAACTGAATGGGATAAAACCTATTGGTTATAAATAGATCTACAAGAGGAAACGAGACCAAGCCGGTAAGGTGCAGATCTTTAAGGCTCGACTTGTGGCAAAAAGGGTTATATGTAGAGAGAGGGGGTAGACTATGAAGAAACCTTCTCCCTTGTTTCCATGTTGAAGTTGATTAGAATATTCTTGTCCTTTGCCACTTTTTATGATTATGAAATTTCACAAATACATGTCAAAACAGCCTTTCTGAATGACAATCTTAAATAGAGTATCTAAATGGCTCAACCAGAGGGGTTCATTAAATAGGATAAAGAGGAAAAAGTCTGCAAGCTTAAACGACCCATTTATGGGTTAAAAAAAATCCAGATCTTGAAATATAAGATTTAACACTGCGATCAAATCTTTTGGCTTTAAACAGAATGTTGACGAACTTTATGTCACAAGAAAATTTTCAAAACCACTGTAGCCTTCCTAGTGTTGTATGTTGATGACATCCTACTCATGGGAATGATGTAAGATTCCTAACTGGCGTTAAACAATGGCTAGTAACCTAATTCCAGTGAAAGATTTAGAAGAAGCTCAGTATGCTCTTGAATCCAAATCATTCGGAAGTGCAACAACAAAACATTAGCCATGTCTCAAGCATCATATATAAACAAGATGTTGTCTAGATATAAGATACAGAATTCCGAAAATGGTTTGTTACCTTTCAAGCATGGAGTTTATCTATCAAAGGAATAGTGTTCTAAGACACCTTAAGAAGTTGAGGATATGAGACGTATTTTCTATCCATCAGCAATTGGTAGTCTAATGTATGATATGTTATGTACACTATCTAACATATGCTATGCAGTGAGAATAGTCAGTAGGTATCAGTCCAATCCAGGATATGATCATTAGATTTTCGTTTAAAAATATCCTCAAGTATCTTAGAAGAACGGGGGATTATATGCCCGTGTATGGATCTAAAGATCTAATCATTATAGGATACACTTACTCTAATTTTTAGACCGATAAAAATTTGAGAAAATCTACATCGGGATTAGTGTTTACTCTAACGAAGGAGTATAAAGCAAGGTTGTAATGCTGACTCCACCATGTGAAACAGAAAAGGAAGTTGTATGGCTTAAGTTCTTGACGAATTTGGAAGTGGTTCCAAATATGCATCTTCCTATCACCCTCTATTGTGATAACAGTGGCGCACTTGCAAATTCTAAATAACCTAGAAGCCATAAGCGTGGAAAGCACATTGAGCGTAAATATCATCTCATCGGAAGATTGTGTAACGAGGAGACGTGATTATCAAACAAATAGCTTCGAAACACAACATTATTGATCCGTTTACAAAGGTTCTCACGACTAAAGTATTTGAGAGTCACCTAGTGAATCTAGAACTACGAGTTATGTAAATCTAGGGTAAGTAGGAGAAGTCATGGATATGTGATGCCCTAATTTATTTTATTATGTTTTTTCTCTCACACTCAACATGATATGTAAATAACCCCACTGGAGTTTTAGTGCAAGCAAGAATTTGTTGGATTTTATGTCATAAGACTCTTGGTTTGTAAACAATAAACATATTCTATTTTTTATTAAAGTTGTTATTGAGGTTTATTCAGTAAAGATGTTATTGAATATGTGAATTGCACTTAAAAACCCTAAATCTAATAAACTAAGAACCCTTGGCTATTACATGAGTACTAGAACTATATCTGGAGACATAAATGTGGATCAAGTTCGAGTAAATAGCCAAAACAATATATAGTATAAGGTAAGGTTTGGTACCTTATCCTGGAGACACTATGGATGCGACCCACTTTGTATTTGGTACAAATGATGTGATTCTGAATCGTTCATGTGGAGACATACGAATGGAGGCGTCCTATGCAATGAGTTTGCATAAGACCAAATCGTGAAATAGTCACTTTTACTTTATAACACCGTTTACTGTTAAGATTGACTAGTTCAATACGATGACCTAGATAACTTGATCTTAATCTTGAGCTAACTATGAACTCCTGTTTATTTGGGATTATTCTTTAATCTACATGGGTGAGAGTGGCCCGAGTTCATCGACTCAATAAGCGCCCCCCCCCCCTTTGGGATAAGATCGAGTAGATAGTTGGGGACATAGTCCTGCAAGATGGAATTTACTCTGACCCGATTCTAAGGATAGTAAATAGGTTGTTCTCTTAAATACTGACTCCAAGTCATGAACAAGAGGTCCCACCCTCTCATTGACTCGATAGGGACTCAGTTTAGTGGTTGAACCAACTGTAAGATGTAATTATAGAAGTAAAACGGTAATTTTGACCCAACTGTAATTACGAACAACATGTGAAGGATCGACTTACTAATCATGATTATATTGAGTGGACAGAAATATATCTACAGTGAGGAGAGTACAGCTACTGGACTATAGTGGAGTGCCTCGATAGTTAATGAATGTTGGTTAACTAGGTTAAAGAGTTTAGCTGGTTAATGTTGGATCGTTGGAGCTCATGATCTGTAGGACCATTAGGTTCCACTACTAGCTCATATCAGACTAAACCTTAGAACAGTGTGATGAGAAAATTTGAATTGTTCAAATTCGGCTTAGGGAGTAATCATTATTTATATTCGATATACTTGACGTTTTAGAGAGTTAGAAATATTTAAATGTGATTTAAATATTGCACACATGAATAGGGATTCATGTTTGGAATTGGTGTTGAATATTATTTAATATTATTAATTAAATTGTTTAATTCGTTATTTAAAATTGATTTAAAATTATTTAATATTTGATGTCAAATTATTATTAATTAAATTGTTTAATTAATTAAATCGATTTTTTATTATTTTTTTAATTTTTTTAAATTAATTACAATTAAATATTAATTATTTTGAATTAATTTATATTCTGAATTTTATAAAAATTCAAAATACTTGAGAAAAGTGAGATTATCCCACATTTTTCACTTTGGGCTTGTTCAACACCTAAAATTCCATTCAATTATAGTTAATTTTGAAAGAATTTTGTTGCCAATTTTTTCATGGATTTGGAGTGCATAATTTCTTCTTTAAAAGAAGAAACTTTAGCTGAGAAATGGTTAAACATTTTAGCTTTCGTAGCTCAAAATTTCTCTCACAATTTCTAAGCTCCAAAACTCTTTCAATCTCTTTTTTCCTTCAAATTCATCACTAATTTGGATTCCACAATCCGTTTTAAGACCGGAGAATAGCAAGGAAGACTCCAGAGGAGGTCCATGAAGTGTTTGTGATAAAAAAAAAAAAAAAAATGGGCCCTTATAAGTTATAATGGTGGGCTTATGGGCTTGAACAAATACAATAAAATGGTATATTAATATCGTGCCTTAACATTTCCACCTCAATTTTTCTTTCTTTGTTATCTACTTTTCACCAATTTTTTAAAAAATCAAGCCAAACTTTGAGAACTAAAAGGTAGTTTTCAAAAAGTTGTTTTTATTTTTGGAATTTGGCTAAGAATTCAACCATTGTATTTAAGAAATATTCAAATTATTATAAGAATTGTGTATAAAATAGACCTAATTTTAGAAAACGAAAATAAAAAACTAAATGATTACCGAGTGAAGCATAAACAGTTTGATAATATTTTTCAAAATCATTATTGCCTGGTTTCAAAAAATACGAAAATCGCTTTCAAGGATGAAAAAAAAACAACATTTTCCTACTTATATAGCAAATGTATCTAAAATTTAATTTTTGATAAACTTTCTACTTGATTAGAATGGTAGAGGTAGGTAGAAGTTAATTCAAACCTTCACAAACATAAAAAGAAAAAAAAAAAAAAAAAAAAACTCTTGTTTTTATTGGTAAAAAATTTAATTGTGGTGTTTAAGCTTTCCTTATTTTCTCTCCATATTTGTTTAAGTGTATAAATAGTAGCTAGCACTAGCACCACTCACCACTGGCCCCTTAATAAGGAAATATTTTTGTGGGCAAGGACATTTCGAATTTTAAAAATCATACCAAACCAAAACCAAGAAGTTACAAAATGCAATAAACTCTACGTAAATGTAATTCAATTAATAAATAAATTTCTTTATTATTGTTCAATTTGAAAAAGAAAATGATTGCGAGAGTGAGACGTGAGAGCGAGTGTAGTAAATATCCGTACGACTCTGCGCGCCTTAACAGTTTTGAGTCCTTCTCAGCATCCATCGTATGAACTCGCTTTTCGTTTCTTCAAAGTCTTTCCTTTCAATCTCCACTTCTCTTTTCAATTTTCTTTCTCCATTTTCCCACCTACATTCCCGGAAAGTTTTAGCCATCTTCCCGGCAATATTCCCGCTCTGAAAAACGCTTCTTTCCCTCTTCCACTTAATGGGGCTTCCTCATTTCTTCCAGAGATTACTTCCAGCAGTCCTTCTGTTCCACATTCTCTTTCTCTTCGATTCTTCTTCATCCTTTCGGGTTCGTTTCCCCCTTCATTCCATGACCCACTTCCTTTTTCCTTTCCAATTGAATGTGTTTCTCTGTTTCTTCTTCAGGAGGGACGAACTTGTATTGTGAACAGAAACTGCGACGCCGGATTGCATTGCGAGACCTGCTTCGCCGACGGCAATGTCCGCCCCCGCTGCACTCGAATCCAGCCGATCAGTCCGATTTCAAAGGTCTGTAATGTAACAGCGCTCTGTTTATTTCTGTTTTTTCTGCGATTGTGGGTTTTTTTTTTTTTTTTTTATTTTGGGGTTATTGGTATTTTTGGAGCAGGTGAAGGATCTTCCGTTTAATCATTACGCATGGTTGACAACCCACAACTCTTTTGCGAAATTAGGGGCGAAATCGGCTACTGGGTCTCTGATTCTTGCTCCCACGAATCAGCAGGACTCCATTACTAGCCAGCTCAATGTACGTTACCTTACTGTCTTTCCTTTTCTGCTTCGTTATTGTTGTTTCTTTCTCCTGTTTGGGTTGTGGAATATTCGAGCGAAGAGTAAAGTAGAACCTGGAAAAGGATATGTAACAATTCTGTAACGTTTATTGGGCGGGATAGCGGTCAGTCTTATCGTTCCTATAGTTGAAAATTACATCGGTTTTTGTATGTTCGGTTCACCTGCCCTGAAAGCGAACCTCTTCTATTGCTTATTGTCTCTAACTGGAAAGGCCAAAACCCCTTTTGTTTTTTCCCTCCTTCAACCTAATTTACTACCATTTGCACACTTTTTTCAGATGGAATTAAAATTAGAGCGAGTTTGTTCATTGTTGAGAATGTATTGATGTGTGTAGAAGCAAAACAGAAATCTTGGAAAATTAAGGAAAAATGTATGCTAAAAATGGTAACATCCCCTTTGAGAAAAAAATAATAAACTTTGTTTGGATTGGATTGAGTTGGAATATGATGATTAATGGGTCTTCAGTTGATATCTTTTCCAAAATTTGTCAGGATTCACTGATCCAGCTAAAATTATTTTCTTAAAAAAGACAACATACTTTTTCTTTTTCTTTTTTTATTTAGAAAATTCTTTCAGAACTCTGGGCCTTTTTGGAGCTTTTTAACATTCCAACTAAATAATTAGTTTATGTACTTAAAATGCTGTATATTCTATTCAACTACTGACTACTGTTTTTAATTCAACGTGTAGAAATGGGTAAGTAGATAGAATATTATTGAAAAACTTTTCAGAAAATATTTTAGAAAATGACCCAAATGACCAGAAAATTCCTGCCTAAAGGCCTCAACTTATAAAGTTGAACTGAATTGTTCCCATATCTTGTATCATTTTAAACTAGACAAATTTTCTGCCCTAATAGTTTAATTGAATCTCAAAACATTTATTCAACCCAGCTGAAATAGGAGCTGTGGTGGCTCCAAAAACTGAAGGAGAAGGACAATTCCCCCTTATATTTGTCTCATATATATTCGCACATATAAACTTTACAATTTAAATGTTTTCCTTCATGCCTCCCTTTAATAGTTAGAATTAAAAATTATATGCATAAAAAATAAGTAAAGTTTGATTGAAAAATTAATGATCCTGCTCCGCCTGTGAACAGTTCTATTTGGAGTGCTAGCCCTGTTTTTAGGTTGCTTTATTTTAAATGAAAGAAACATGAAAATCTTTGCTTGACAGCCCAACTCAGCCGATATCTTGACCTAAAAAGTTCAGTAAGATTTTTTTCCACTACTCATATTATAAATAATGGTTAGGCGTGTGGTTTCTGGTTTATTCCTCTATTGTTTTTTCATTTTTGGTGCAAGCGTGACTCAGTCACTTGAATATGCCACTCTTTTTTGTCTTATTCATTTTCAAATAAGCATATGGCCTCTCTCTCTCTCACATGTTCTTGTGAATCTTTTGGTCCTAGTATGTAAGAGATTCTCTCTCTCATGTGCTGGTGATTTTTTAGTCCTAGTTCTCTATTTTAATTGGGAGGAAAGATAAGGGTCGCTTGGCAACTACTTAAACTACATTGTTTAATGATCTCTCTTTACTCTTGCAGAAGGCAATTGAGGTTCATGTTGCTATCAAGAATAAGCAACCCTGAAAGAATGATAAATCTTTAAGCAAAAGCTAGCTAAAAAAAGTTAAAAACTTTTTAGGATTGGTTTCATAACCTTTTTTGTTCTGTCTTTCCTTACCCAAATGAATTCGATCATGACAACTTTTTATTGGGTTCTGTGTGAACTGCTCAAGAGATGGGTGGAGACTAGACTGCACCAAAGTTTTTTTTTTTTTTTTTCCTATTATATATATATATGGTTATATATGGTTCCTGGAGACCACCTTCCTCCTCTTTTATTTATTTATTTATTATTAATATTATTATTATTATTATTATTAATTTTTTTTTTTTTTGCCTTTTCTAATCTGGTTAAAATTTGAAAATGAAATCTAAAAAATAGTAGTATACATCCTTCTTTAAAAAGCAGAAAATTAAAGGCGGAATTATTGTGAGGCAGGGTCTTACTTTTGGAATATCTTGATGACCCTTTTAGTTTTTAACGAGAAGGAACGCGAGATCAATTTTAAGACAAAAGAAAAAATCATAATTTTAATGGGATTGTCATTTTTAGAGCAATTCGTAATCATATTAACAGTTTAGTATATTTTAGTGACTTTCACTTCAAATGAAGTGGCTTGATAAAAGTTGTGTGAATTAGATTAGATGGATACTGAGTAACTAGAATTCTCTACCCTTTGAACAATACTAGACGAATACGATACAATTTCGAATGTTTCTTCACCGCATATTGATTATTAATAAGCCTGTGTACTACACTTTTTGATGTTCAATTTTCATTTTGCAGAATGGTGCCAGAGGGTTTATGCTTGATATGTATGACTTTGAAAACGATATATGGTTGTGTCACTCTTTCGGAGGCCAATGCTACAACTATACAGCTTTTGTAAGTGTGCATATTGCAGACTGTTAATTTGGTGGTCTGAAAATTGGCTTGATATTCCTTCATTTCCTCGTTTATGTTATTTTGAACAAGTTCATGCAAATACTTTCAATGACCAGCAACCTGCCATTAATGTTCTCAAAGAGTTCCAAGCATTTCTTGAAGCAAACCCATCGGAAATCGTTACCATCATCATCGAAGACTATGTCACGTCACCAAAGGGTCTAACTAATGTGTTTGGTGCTGCTGGTCTGAGAAAATTCTGGTTTCCAGTATGGAGAATGCCCAAGAATGGTGGAGATTGGCCCACAGTTAGCGACATGATCCAGAAAAACCAACGTTTGCTCGTTTTTACTTCAAAAGCGGCAAAAGAAGCCTCTGAAGGAATTGCATATGTTTGGAAATACATGGTAGAAAACCAATGTAAGCTCATTTTCATACTTGAGTAGACTGAATAAAACTTGGAGAATCCAATAGCTTTTCTTATTGATTCAACCATTCCACAGATGGGGATGGAGGAATGAGAGCAGGTTCATGCCCGAACCGAGGAGAATCACCACCGATGAACACGACTTCAAGGTCGCTTGTAATTGTAAATTTCTTTAGAACTGCTCCAAATTTCCCTGAAGCTTGCAAGGACAACTCTGCTCCATTACTCAACATGGTGAACACCTGCTATAATTCAGCAGGAAATAGATGGCCTAACTTCATTGCTGTTGACTTCTACAGGGTAACTAACTACAAAACTAAACCATTAAATCAGTTGCTTCAAATTTCTCTGAAACTGATGACCGATGTATATACTCAACATAGTTCAATTTGGTATGAAAATATTTCAGAGAAGCGATGGGGGAGGAGCTGCCGAAGCCGTCGATGTAACGAACGGTCACTCTGTTTGTGGATGTCCAAACATTTCAACTTGCAAGGTTAGTGATTACTACTATACTACAATCACTATGGGAACTTCTTGCAATCTCTGAACATAGTTAGTTCGGAAAGCATTGAGAGATAAAGATTGAACGTAGAAGAAGATTAAGAAAACAAATGAAAACAATGGCATTGAAACTGAAAAATGGTCTAGGTAACCATTTTTCTAGCATTTTAAGATGTCAAAAAGTTTGGTTTTGATGGATCATCATACAGGAAAACATGAGATTTGGGGCCTGTGAGTTACCTGAGGCAATTGATGCAGCAACATCATCATCAGCAGCAGCAGATGTGCAAAACAGCTCCGCCGAATCAAAATGCAGATTAGCTCAATTGTTTGCTTTGACGGCCACATTACTTGCTGCACTCTTTCTCCTGTCACTCCAGGAATTTCATGTTTAGGATAGTTCTTCAATACCCTTTCAAGTAATTTAAAGGTTTTTTTTCCCTTTCCTACATGATAGATGACTATATGTTAAAAAGAACTCGGAAAAAGTTCAAAAATATTTAAAAGTCTTACAATGAAACTGCCAGTTTGGTAGTGGTTTTAAAATGATTAAAATTACTTCGATATATATCTTTGATTATTTTGTCGCTTCAATGTTTTACTTTGCACTTTTAAATGCAAAATTTTTACGGTCAAAATTAGTTGTAAATTATTAAAAGTAAATTATGGACTTATTTTAAAAATGATAGAAGTGATTTTAACAATATCAAATTACTTCCAACATCTTTTTAATCATTCAAAATCAATTTAATATTCTATTTTACACTTTTAAACTACTTTTTATACATGATTTTGAGTGATCAAAAGATATATTTGAGACTGATCTTGAATCTAACAAAATTGATATCGATCATTTCAAAACTACGGCCAAACAAAATTTTGGAAGGACTCTCAACCCCAAAGTGATTCAAGTTCTTAAATTTGAAAATAGTACTTGGATTTTAACTTACATTTTTTTTTTTAGTTCATCTAACATCTAATATATGTCTAAACCATTTGAGCTATGGTTCGCTATCTTATGAGATTTTGCATTTATGCAATTTTCGTCATTGTGTTTGATTTTGAGGAATTGGTGTAAGGTCACATTTACCCCGACTATAAAATAATAAATCAATGGTAATAGAAAAGGTGGGTCAATTTGATTGTTTTTTGTGTTGTTTACTTATGTTTTGCATTTGTATTAACACATGAAACTACTTCCAAATTTATAAGGGGAAAAAAAAAAACCAAACTGGTTGACAAACGTGCTCAATTTAATTGCGTCTACCATTACCATTATTATTACTGTTCTAAAGAAAAAATTATGAATTTTGACACATTTACAGTTATCGTTATCATTTAACTATCAAAGGTAAATATAAGAAAATTCATAATTTCAAGTAAACACAATCCAATTACATTTATAATTCAGATTCATTACAATTGATCCATAAATGAGAACTCGTTATAATTATACCAATTTTTATTACAATTTGGTAAACTTGACCAAAGTTTCTCCACCAACCATGTGGATGAAAGGAATGCAAGTTAAAATAACTCTTGTTCAAGAAATAAAAAAAAATAAAAAAAATCTTCTGAATTTTTAGTCACCAACCCATTTTGTCAACATACATTTTCCTTGAGTTAATTCTATACAAGTTGAGGTGACAAAAGAATATGTTTTTCCCCATTAATTTTTGCTAAACAAATCATTTAAAAAGAATTAAAAAATTTTGAATTTCTTTTTCTTTCTTTCCTTTCCCTCTCTTTGTTTCCTTCCCCATCGTCGTAGCCACCCTTTTCTACGCTTAGATTTGGAACACCGACCACTACCGCCGTCCTTAACTACATCCACCGCCCTCCTCCGCCGTGGTTTGGAATGCCAACAACCACAACATCGCGTAGAATTAGAATGATCGGTGTCAGCCACCACGCCCGTAACGCCGGCGGCATCCACCACCTCATTATGAACTTCCGAAACGCCATTGTCGACCAACCCTTCTTTTTCATGCAATTTTGCAATGCTAACAGATTCCTTCTTTCTCCCTCTGCACATGTCTAGTGTTGGTAGCCACCCACAGATCTGGAATCCCCAACCTCCTTCCCTAGATTTTGGACTCCGGCGGTGTTGGCGGCGACTACCCTCTTTTCCCCCAAGTTTGAAACACCGGCAGCAACCACCTTCATCCTCCTGGTTCAAATCTGAAACACCAGAATCCACAATTTCCTCCTGGTTCAAATCTGGTTCAAATGTCTCCTGAATGCTGCCGGAAGACGCATTCTCTTCCTTACCGGCAGACATCTTCTCCTCCGTACTTTGAACTGGAATGTCGTCGGCAGCCACCTGTTTTTCCTTGCCGTCATCTGGAATGCCGTCAGCCACTGCAATGCTCTCTTTCTGAGGATCTGGAATGACAGCAACAACCTCCTCCTTTTGAACGTCGGGAGGCGCCTTTTCTTCTTCCTCTCGATGATTTGAAGCATCAACGGTGATCCTTTCCCCACACAGAAAAAACCTAGGCAACCATCCTCTTGTGCAGATCTGGAATGGCCAACAAATTCCCCCTTGAGTAGATTTGGAATGCCATTCCTCATCGGCAGCAACCACCTCCTCCCCCTCCGGCGGATCTGAAACAGAGACAACCACTTTCTCTTCCCTGCCTGGATTTGGAACTTCGGAAACCGCATTCCTCCTCCGCCCGCAGATGTGTAATGTCGGCATACATTTAAAACAACTGCAGCAGCCACCACTCCCTTCTTTCTGCAAATCTGGAACGTCGACGTTTGAAGAATCTTCAGACGCCAGCGCCTCCTTCTCGAATGTCTTTGGATTGTCGTCCACTGTTTTCCTCCCTGCGCAGCAGATGTGGGATTGGAATGCTTGTAAGCATTCCACTGAATCGCCCTCTTGCTTGTTTACCTTATCATTAGCCACTTCTTCTTCTACCTCTGGAACATCAACAACCGCCTCTTCCTTGCTGGCCACCACATTCCTCCTCCTGCAAATCTGAAACGCCGGGAAACATCCACATCGTCCACAACAGCAACCACTCCCCTCCTCCTTACGCAGATCTGAACCGCCGACGACGACGACTTCCTCTTCCTTCACCAAATCTGGACCACGATTAGCCACTTCCTCCGTCCGCAGATTCGGATCGTCGGTAACCGCTCCATCCTCTTTTTGAAGAACAACTATGCTTTTTCTTCTCCCGCAGATCTGGAACGTTGGGAAACACCTGCAACCACACCCGTCCTTTTCGAGAACATCGCTGACAGCCACCACCGTCTCCTCCTCCCGCAGATTCGAAACGACGGTAACAACCTCTACCTCTGAACCATTGGTAACCACCTTTCTCTTCCTTAGAGAGAGATGGAATTTTAATGCACACTCCCGCCGCGTAGATTTGGAACTTTGCCAACAACAACAACCAGCTCGCGCAGATATAGAATCATCCACAGCCTGCACTCTGTCCTTCGGAACATCGGCGACAACTGCCCCACCATCCTCTGACGAATCAAAAACGACGACAGGGGTCCTTACAACGGGGCGATTGCCATTAACAGGTTTAGATTTGGAATTGGCATCGTTGCAAGAACCTGAATGACCGACTGAGTTTAGCCATTTAGTGAAAGTGGGCAATTCCTCCATCTGGAGGTTCCTCCGTTGGCGGGGCTTCCTTGATTTCGGTTCTTCCATTTGCTTATCAGTGGTCATAAAAAAATCGACCATGGAAGAGGAAGAGGAAGAAGAAGAAGAAGAAGAAGAAGAAGAAGAAGAAGAAGAAGGAAACTGAAAGAGAAAGAAGCAATTGGCAATGGAAAGGACTCTGAAAATTGGGAATGAGGTTCCCACATTCTGACCTCTCCACAGCCAATAATTCCCTTGGAAAATAGCTTCAGAGGAGAGAGAATATTCATATTTATTTTCTATTTTTGAAATGCCACGCTACACAGAATTACTTCATAACTCTTTTTTTTTAGTTAAAAACAAAATTTTAATCCTTTTCCCCGTAATTATCAAAAACAAAAAACAAACAACTCTCTCCAATGCTTTTAAAAGTTAACTTTTACACACGTTTCAAAATTAGAAATTTCAATGTGCGTTGACCTAGAAGAATATTTCACATCATCACATCAATTCAAGTCATAGAAACCCTGTTTTAAATCTTAATTTCAACTTAAAAAAATATAAGCCTATTTTTTAAGAAGATTTTCAAAATTAAAAAAAAAAAAGAAAAATAATTTACACAAAAAATAATCTTTTTTCAATAGAGGTTATCGAAAGTTTATTAGTGTCTATCAATAAAACAAAATGATAGAAGTTCATCATTGATAATATGCGATAGATATTTATAATATTTTTTTGTTATTTCTGCAGTTTCATATTTTTTTTATTGGTGAAATTTTTCCTTTTTTTAACACTGTGTATGATTTTAGTTCTTTTTCACTTAAATATTTTAATGGTAAGAAAAATAAAAAATATATTTTATAATTAATAATGTTGTTTTTATTAATGTATTTAATTGAGTAAGTTGAATTTATGGTTTTAATTTTATGGACTTGGGTTTAAACTAAAACAGAGGATGAATAATGTATTTTATTAGTTCTATTTCTATTTTTCTAAAAAAAAAAAATGTGACTAATTTGGGTATTATCGTCACTCACAAGACAAATTTGGTAATTGTGTTTTCTTTTTAAGAATAATAGGAAAGAGTATTAGTTGGTTCTAATTTTAGTACAAAATAAAAGGTTCTACTTTTTGATGTATAACATTTTTTAGCGGGATTTGAGAAATTTTCACGTTCTAGATTGAGTGTTTTTTTATGGCTAGATTTAATTGACTTATTGAGCCCTTTTTTAGGGGGGAAAAAGTTTTGGGTTAAATGGTTATAATTAGCATTTATAGTTTATAATTAAAATAGTCATTATGATGGAATAAAATCATAATAAATAATCTCCGGCGTGTTTCTACCCATCCATAAAGACTATTTATAAGATTTTTATCAAATCATAGAGACTAACTTTTATTTTTTATTTTTTAATTCTACAACTAAATTTATAGTTTAACCAATAATTAAAAAAAAAAGTTAAAAATATCATTTTGGTCATGTAGTTTAAAGTTTGTTTAAATTTAGTCTCTACTTTCAGATGTTTAATTTTAGTAACTAAACTTTGAATAAATATTAATTTTTGTATCTACTACTAGTTTATTGTTGATTTCTTAAAAAACTTATATTCTCTACTAGTATTTTTACTTATAAATTTTGAAAATATATTATATATTACAATTTTTTTTTGCATGAAAATTATTATTATTATTATTATTTTTGAAGTCAATTTTGATACAAATTAATTTTAAGAGACTACATTTAAGAATTAGACTATGGACCAAAATTGGACTGAACCAAGGGAGACACCGTACCATCAAGACTCAAATCTGAAACCCAACAATGCAATTATAGATTTGAGAATGAAACCTAGTAGTAGAACATTCTTTCCTTCGCTCGGGATATTTCAATGTTAATGATACATTGAACGTTGTTTGTTGTAGTCGTAGGGCTCACCATAATTTCCTTTCCTTGTTTCTTCTCCTTTGTTATTTTTTCGAGTATTTTTTCTGTAATTTCTTCTCTCTCTTTTGGATCCTTAATGCTTTCAAGTGTCAAAGTGTTTCTTGCTTCATCTAAGAATACTACATATTCTTTTTCTAATCAAGTTTTAAGTGTCAGTGCTTCACCTCGCTCTTTTTCTTTTTCATTCAAAGTATGTACGTTGTTGAGCAAGGTCCTTTGGGGAGTAATCTTCAATTCATTTGTACATTCTTCTATTTGAATCTCCAAATTTTGTTGAGATGTTGCATCACTTTCTGTAACGACCCTAATTTCTAGTATGTTTCTAGGACATTACTCTATGCATGCATATGCTTGGCAATACATTTCTTGAGGAATATTTAAATAAAAGAGATAAAATTTTTATTTCATTAAATAAAGCTCAAATAAAGAAGGAAGAGAATTCCACAAAAAAATTATCGTTTGGGGTACCTCTGACCCAACTTTAAAATAAATAACAATTAAATGAATCAATAAATGCAATCAATGAATGTTCATAAGTTTCTAAAACTCCTAACTCCTAAACTAGACACTAGTGCATGAAACTTAAGTGTGGAAGCAATGACTCGTCCAAATGGCCAGGTCACGGATCTCTCTTGTCATTCGCCAATCTATCTCCACCTTTACCTGAAAACATGGAAGGAAAAGGATGAGTATATAAGTATACTCAGTAAGGGACTCACTATCGGGCCCACTCCGTGATTTGTTAACCTTCCCATCAAGGCACAAGTGTACAATCACATCGTAGGCATAGGCATAGGCATAAGCATAAGGAGCGAACACGAAGGTATGCTTTCATAAGTAGTGACCCCGGAGGCACAATCATAAACATAAGTGGTGGTCCCAAGGGGACACAACACATATGCATAAGGTGGGCCCGAAGGCTCACAACATGCGATGTGTATAGCCCAATGGAAGTGCTAACAGTCACTACAATCTTATACAGACATAAACATACAACCAAGGTCATAAATCATGCTAAGATCACATAACCGTTTACAATTTATCCATCCATCAAACACTGCTAGACCATATAATAGCAACATTCCATGACATAAGCGTAAGCTTTCAAAATTTTCATCTAACCAACAGGCATATCAAGGCATCTCATACTAACGTAGGAACCAGTAGAAACACATGCTTGGGTTTGAAGGCTAACCGATAGTAAATCACTTACCTAAGTTTTTTACACAACGAGGAAGTTCAATGCAAGCACGATAGCAACGAAATCCCACACACTCGAAACGAACTCTCAACACTTCAAATGAGCAATCTGACCTTCCCACACAACAATATCAATGGTTTGAAACAAATCACAGCAGCACAACCCATCCCACAAATGCATTGAAATTGCATCGACTTACTAAGAGTACCGAACTGCCCCAAACGAATCTTCACTTCCGTTGGAAACTCCCTTCACCACCATAAGTTTCTGAATTCAACCACAAAATTTCATGGATAAATTAGATTTGACCCAAGAATAATCAATGACAAACGGCCTACCAACAGAACCCGAAACTTACCTCAAATACCAGAATCTGACAACTGGCAGAGTTGAGGAGGAGTGACGCCGGCAAGGAAACAAAGGCTCTCAATAGCAAAAGATGGTGGCGACAGAAATTCGGTAGCGCGATGGCTGGACCAGGTCGGGCGATGTGGGCTGAGACGTCGGCATGGACGGGCGAACTGCAAGGATATCAATGTCCCTTATCCTCAGTTGGTGGTAACCTAATCATAGGCCAATCTTGGAAAATACAGTAGCTCCTTGTATCTAGTCAAACAAATCATCAATCTTGGGAAGCGGGTATTTATTCTTGATGGTTACTTTATTCAATTCCCTGTAGTCTATGCATAAGCGTAACGATCCATCCTTTTTCTTTACGAATAACATCGGTGCACCCCAAGGAGATACACTAGGCCGTATGAACCCTTTATCAAGCAGTTCCTGAAACTCGACCTTCAGTTTCTTCAATTTGGCCGGAGCCATTCTGTACGGATCTTTGAATATGGGAATAGTGACTGGCTTCAACTCGATCACAAAATCAATCTTTGTGGGTGGAGGCAAACCTGAAAGTTCTTCTAGAAACACATCGGGGTATGCTCTCACAACTGGTTCTAAGGTTAAAGAAATCTCAGTTTCCTTGGTGTCAACTACGCTAGCCAAGATACTTCTGGTATTTTGGCTAATCAACCTCTTGGACTTCACAACTGAAATCACCTTGGGCAAGACTACAGTCTTGGCCCCCTTGAACTTAAAGTTGGCTCCCCTATGAGGGTTAAATATCACTTCCTTATGAGAACAGTCTATATTGGCATGATTGACACCCAACCAATCCATGCCCAAAATCACATCAAAGTCACGCATGTCTAACACTATTAGGGTCACATCAAGAGTGTGGTTCGCCATTTCTAACTGACAAGCTTTTATCTTTTCGCTTGCTATCATAATTTCTCCTGACAGAGTAGACACTGATAACACATAACCCAAGGGCTCTAAAACTAGCATAGCATGCTTGAACAACGATGAAATGAAAGAGTGAGACAAGCCAGAATCAAATAACACTAAAGCATAGTGCCCCAAGACTGGGAGCATACCTGTCACTACTGTTCCAGAATGCTCAGCTTCTCGGCGGTTGGTGGCATAGACCCGACCATGCTACTGCTGTCAATTTGAACTACCTTGATGCGAACTCGAGGGCTGACCCTCTGTACTTCAGAACCAATACTAGGGTATTGGTCCGCCGTATGCCCTACATGCTTACATCTAAAGAAAGTCCCTGTGTCGATTAGACAACGTCCCTAATGACACTTCCCACATGACTTGCACACCGGTCTATCCCTTCAGACTCCTCCTGAATGTGCCCTAGTGACCTGTCTGTGCTTTGAACCTTCTGCGGAGGCCTCGGTGCTTTCTGTTCACCTTTCCACTTCTGACCTCGAGTAGATTCTTTCGTCAAGGACATTAGAAACTCTATCCCTGAGGGACAACCCACACATGCTGTCGTTCAAAAAGCTGTTGCATAGGTGGGAAGCTCAAGAGCTTGCACAATACCTCGCACCCCGTCCCAAAGTCCATGCACAAATCTTTTAGCCCTTTTTGCTTCAGTGGACACTAGATTAAGGGCGAGGCAAGATAGTCTGTCAATCTTCTCCTCGTACTCCTCTACTATCATGGTCCCCTGCTTCAGATTCATAAACTCAGTCTGCTTGTTATACCTCATGTGAGTAGAGAAGTACTTCTCGTAAAACCGCTCTTTGAACTGGTCCCAGGTTGCTTGGCCCCCACTAGCTTTTATCATTCTTTCAACTGAGCGCCACTAGCGCTTGGCATTATCAACAAGAACAAAGACAACACATTGCAACTTCTGCTTTTCTAGGTACTTCATGTACTGAAAAATCCCTTCCACAGTGGACAACCATAACCTTGCTTTAGTGGAGTCTTTTAGAGACCCATTAAATGTCGGAGGTCATCCTTCTTGAAGTTTCATAGATATCCAGCGTCCAAGGAAGAGCCTTCCACAGTGTGACTCGGTACCCTAACTTGATTCTGAACTTGTGGTGTCGGGGCCAGCGAGAATGACACTTGTTGTGACTGTGCGTGCTGAGCTATTTGCTCAGCCACAATATCCCTTAGTTGCCCTACCACAGCTTGTGTGACGACATTCCCAATAGTTGCAGCCATGGCAATGTACTCTACTGGAATCTTTGAGGAGGACGATCCTGGCGGGGGCACAATCGAAGTTCGAGGCCCGCTCCTTGGTCTAACCCATTGCCAGATTAACCTAGAAGGGTCAAGAGGCAACGAGTCCCGCCTTCTTGGATTTGCACCTCAGGGTCTTGTACGTTAAGGTTCTGCTCCCCAACTACATTCTTACCTCGACTGCCGCTTTCTCTAGTTCGTGGTGCCATACCTAATAACCACACGGAATGCTTAAAAAAACGCTAGCAGGGAAACCAGTCAAAATGACTGTACAACAGGTAAAATTTCATACATAATTCCCTAGAGAACTTTAAACGACATACTTGGCGATGACGAGAGACACATTTATGGCCATAAGGAATAGTTTGGACTCACGATGTAAGTCAGTGTACAGAACCTAAAACTTAGGCTCCGATACTAACTGTAACGACCCTAATTTCTAGTATGATTCTAGGACGCTACTCTATGCATGCATATGCTTGGCAATACATTTCTCGAGGAATATTTAAATATAAGAGATAAAATTTTTATTTCATTAAATAAAGATCAAATAAATAAGGAAGAGAATTTCTAAAAAAAGAATTTACCGTTTGGGGTACCCTAGACCCAACATTAAAATAAATAACAATTAAATGAATCAATAAATGCAATCAAGGAATGTTCATAGGTTTTTAAAACTCCTAACTCCTAAACCAAACACTAGTGCACGAAACCTACGTGTGGAAACAATGACTCGTCTAAATGATCAGGTCATGAATCTTTCTTGTCATTCGTCAATCTTGTTGGGGTTGATGCCCTAAATCTCGTAGGGTCCTGTAGTTTGTAAACACATGTATGAACATATTTTTGATATAATAATATGAGATATTTTATTCATTACAGTCTATGAAATATTAGATATTTTAGTTGCATTAACCACAAACCAATAAACTAAGATCCCTGGTTGTTTATGTAACTTAAGCATATATGTGGAGACATACAAGTAGATCGTGTTTTAAGTGATAACCTAAATGGTCTGTAGTATATGGATAAAAGAGGGAAACCTTATCCTGGTGACGCTACGAATGGGATGCTCTATACAAAGGAGTTTGTATAAGACCGGACCACGAAATGTTTAGTCTCGTTATATAACACCATTTATGTTGGGTTTTATGTCCTGAAACTCATGGTATGTAAACAATGGACCTTATTCTGATAATTCAATAAAGGTGTTATTGAATAATTCTATTGTTTAAATAGAAATCCAATAAACCTAAAAGTCCCTTGACTATTGGATGAGTACTTAAACTTTATGTGGAGACATAAAGGTGGATCAAGTTCGAGTAAATAGTCAAAATGATCTATAGTACATGGATAAGGTTGGGTACCTTATTTTGGTAACACTATTGGATACGACCTGCTCAGTAGTTGTTGCAAGGAGTTGTAAAGTGCTACAAACGGAGTGATCCTAATTCGTTCATGTTAGACATGAGGAGTGAGGGTTTCTTCGTGCAAAAGATTTTGTACAAGATCGGACCACGAAATGAGTCATTCTTACTTTATAAAGCTATTTACTATTTAAGACTGATTATTTCAAAGTGATGACCTAGGTAACTTGACCTTAATCCTGAGCTAACTATGAACTCCTGTTTATCTGGGATTGCCCTTAGATTTGCATAGGTGAGGGTTGGCTCAACAACGTCAGCTCAATATAACTACCATTTCAGGGGTAAGACTAGATAGATAGCTGGGGACATAGGGTGCAAGAGAGAATTCACTCCTACCCGCTTTAGAGATGTAGAGAGGTTGTTCCCTTAAGTGTTGATTCTAGGGCTTGAACAAGGGATCCTGCCCTCTCATTTGGCATGAGAGAGACTCGGTTTTGTGATTGGATCACAAAACAATTGTTCATTAGGGGATCAGTGGGGACTTAAGAAACAAGAGGTAATTTTTGGGGTAAAACAGAGATTTGACCCAGCCGTTATTACGAACAACCTGTGAAGGGTTAACTTACTAATCATGGTTATATCAAGTGGACATAATATATCTACAGTGAGGAGAGTTCAACTATGGGTTTTAGTGAAGTGACCCATTAGTTAACGAATCGGGGTTAGATCGGTCTAATGAGTTTAGTCGATTAATCTCGGATCGTTAGAGCCCATGATCTGTAGGTCCATGAGGTCCCTCTACTAGCTCAGAAATGGATTAGCTCTAGAGTAGTGTGATAAGTTAATTTGAAATGTTCAAATTAGAATCAAATGGAATTGGAGAAAATATATTTAAATATGATTTAAATATATGAAGATGAATTTGTGTAAAAATTATTTAATATTGGATATTAAATTAATTAGAATTATTTAAAATGTTTAAATAATTATTTATTAATTTTATTAGAAAATTAATTTGTAAAATTAATAAATTTTGATTTTAGAAATACAATATGATTTTAAAATCAAAATAATTTTCGAAAATTGAAAAATTACACAAAATTGAAAATGGGTTTTTCATCTTCAACTAGCTTACATGGAACCCACCTTCTTCTTTCGTTTACTCCAAGCATGAGCTGCATTCCATGCAACACATCTCTTTGCATGATAGTCTTCAATATATGGAAGAGATTGAGTGAAGAAAGGGTTGGTGAACCGATTGAATTTTTGCTAAAAAATTCGGATGAAGAAGGTATTCTTCAATGGGTTGATAGAGTGAGCTTTCTAAAAAAAAAACTTTCTTAACAAGAATGCATCAACAAAACTGCCTTTCCATATAGATCGTCGTCGCATAAACTTTGAGGAGAATGCTCTCCATTAGTTTTCCAAAGCCAGGGATTGGTCTTCCGATTGGAAAAACATTGCCTAGTGCATCAAAATTTCCTATTTTAGTTTCCCTTTTTTGTTTGTCTTTACGAGTTGAGTAAACAAATAAAAAAGCAAACAGATTCTGAATTTCATATAGCTCGAATCATTCTCAGATGCCCCGAAAGGCATCATTTCCTTGTTTGTTGGGTTGGTTATATTCCCTTTGATTTCAGCTTATTTTGAGTCCCACAACTCAATCTAGAGCACCAAAAGGATAGTAGGGAAGATCTTGTGGTGGTATACACAAGAATATTGGAGGATTTTGCAACTAGAAAATGAAGATTTCAATGGTTCGGCCAAGGTATGTACATGAAACCCATTATACTCTATTTTTAGCATTTTTTTATGTCAAAATTAATCAATTAGAGTGCTTATGGATCCTGATTTCTTCCGCTGCGTAATGGTGTTGATCCAACAATCTATGACAAAGACTTTCATTTCACTAGGATGACCATAGGTAACATGACCTTAATCCTCAGTGAGTTATGAACTTTTGCCTATGAGGGCGGTTCTTTGATTTACATGGGTACGATTGACCAAATCGCTGACTCAAACCTACCACTTTGGGGATTCGTCTAATTCGGGAGCTGAGAACTCAGCTACACAAGATGGGATTCACTCCTTCCTCAAAGAAGGGGTAAGTAGATAAATTGTTCCCTTAAGGGCTGATTCCGAGGCTTGAACAATGTGGCGCCATACCTTCTCTTGATCCGAGAAGGGTTTACTCATAGTAGGACTATGATGAATTGTTCATTAGAGAAATCAGTGGTACTTAAGAAGTTAGATGTAACTACTGGGGGAAAACGATAAATTGGCCCAGTTGTACTACGAGCGATTTGTGAAAGGTCATCGTACTATTAATTGGTTATATCCGATAGACACAGAAATATATTTGTAGTGCGAAGAGTGTAGCTGTCGGTCTTTAGTGGAGTTTTCGGTAGTTAACGGATGGTGGATATTGTGATTGAAGAGTTTAGTCAGTTATTCACGTACCGCTGGAACTGCAAGCTATAGGTCCATAAGGTTCCCTTGGTAGCTCAATGGATTCATGTTGAGAATCAGTTTTTGGGTTGATTTGAAGTGTTCAAATTAACAAAAGAGAATTTGATTATATATGATATAATTAAATTAACTCAGTTATATGGAATATAATTGATTTTATATATTAGATACATCAATTGGATGAATTAATGAAAGAGAAAAAGAACTATGGTTTATATATTGCATGAGATGTGATATTAAAACTATAGGTTATAAATATAATATTTATTTATAATTAAATTAATTATGAGATAATTGATTTTGGCCTTTTCTCAGAATAACCAACTTAGTGGGAAGTTATAATTAGTTATGGTAATTGATGGATAAAATAAAAATCGTTTTCATTTTTTCATAATTGAACATGCATTAACCAAAAAGCTATATGATAGCTTGAGAGAATAAACGATCGTGCATCGAGCTTTTCTATATGATAGTCGCTCACTTCTAAACGGTCAAGTACCTAAGTCTACACGATAGACTCATGTCTTCTCCCACTTACTCGATCGTCTACACGATCGTTCAATTCCTTCTTCCCTCTACCAAATCCATACAGAGCCCACAACTTCTAGATTCTCACACTGAGAATACTGAGGTAGCCTCGTGGTAGTGTCTGCTTGCTATTCGAGGGTCGAGGGTCGAGTGTTACTCGATTGTGTTTGAGGATTCTATAAGTTCGCACTTTTTGCTGAGGTGTTGAATTCGTGTTGTTGAGTGTTCGTGCTATTGAATGTTCGTGTTGTTAGATCGAAGGATACGAGAAGAAATGTTCTTCAAGGGTATGTTCACTCGATCTTTAGTATTTTCCTTTGGAAGCATGCTGTAATTTCAAATTTGTGCATAACTGATAACAGGTAGAAATACACGTTATTATAGCTCAAATAAGTAAAACAATGAGAGAATGTGGCGGTAAAAATAAACAATATCATGTTCAAAAGCGCTAAACTGTAGAAATTGCGATCGCATACACCCATCATATAAAAGCAGTTAATTTACTTATTTTGTGCAGGAAAAATGCGTTGGCGCAAGTAAAATTGTGACCCAAGGAATTAAGCGTCCACACACTTGAAAGATTGTGATCGCAAAGTCATGTGATCGTATGCGAGCGTGAGAAGTTGCTAAAAAAGGTGGTCGCATAAAGACTGCGCATCAAGGTGACAACACAATAAATCACGATGGGAAAGAAAGTTGATAACGGTCGAATCCAAATTTAGTTGACAAGCTGTTAAAGCCACACTATAGCAAGTACACTCAACTTTCGATGACCATTAATCGGCACACTAGAGCAGGAGATTTAATGACCGCCCATCATTGCAATCATTAGAGAGAAAGGCTGTTTCACCTTGAGCTCTATAAATACCGAAGGCCACCATTGTAAAAGGGTTATCAGATATATCATTTATACAAGTTAGAGAGTCGTTAGTCTATTCACATACATACTCATACTTATACTTAGAGGACGAAGACAAACAAGGAGATGAGGAAGCCGAGAGATCATTCCTGGACAGATCGAGAGACTGCTGAAAAGCGCTACAAAGGGAGAGAGGGCCAACACTTGCGAGAGCAAGAATATTCATCTGGATCGCCTTCATAGGTAGGAGTTCACAACTCAACAAGAATTTAGGTCATGTCACCTATGGTCATCTTGGTTAAATGTAAGTCTCTATCATGAACGGTGTTATATAATGAGACTATTCATTTCATGGTTCAGTCTTATACAAACTCTTTTGTTTAGAACACCTCTGCTCACATTTCTCTATATGAATGATCAAGAGCAGATCATTTGTAGCAGTTTACAACAATTGTAATATCTACAAAGTGGGTCGTATTTGTAGTGTCACAAAGATAAGGTACCCAACCTTATCCAACTACTACAGACCATTTGGGTTATTACTTAAACATGATCCACCTATATGTCCCTACATACATGTTTAAGCTACATAAGATAACCTTGGATGTTAGTTTATTGGTTTGTGGGTAAATTCTAATAAATGTGAATACAACATCTCATCTTATATTAAATAAATAAAATGTTTATATATAACAATTACAAACTACATAATCAACGAGATTTAGGGCATCAATCTCAACAAATTACTCTTCGATGGCTTTTATCCTAAATCGCTAATGTATCATTGTAAAAATTAGATGTCACATATGGTACATTAAAATTTTGCTAAACTTAATTGGTTTTAATAGGTTATGCATGTATCTAATATACATAACTTGAATGATTTCAACAAACTTCAAAATGACTAGGGTTACAATCAACTTGTTAAGTGTCGATAAATTAACTGGTGACAACTACACTAGTTGGAAAAATATGATCAATGCTATACTTATCATTGACTACCTCAGGTTTGTCCCATTTAAGGAGTGTCCTCAGGTTCCCCTTGCTAATTCATCTCGAAATGTTTGGAATACATATGAAAAGTGGATAAAGGAAAATGAAAAGGTTAGAGTGTATATTCTTTCCAACACTAAAGTTTTGGAAAAGAAAAATGAATTCATGGTCACTGCATGAGAGATTATGGATTCATTGCGAGAGATGTTTGGACAACTATCCTCAAAGATCAAGCATAATGCTCTAAAGTTCATTGGTAATGCTTGTATGCAAGAGGGGTCCTCAGTACGAGAACACGTTCTCAATATTACGGTCCACTTCGATGTGACTGAAATGAGCGGGGCTTGTCATTGATGAGGCTAGTCAAGTTAGCTTTATTCTGAAACCTCTGCCGGAGAGTTTACTATAGTTTCATAGCAATGTTGTTATGAACAAGCTAGATTACACCCTGACCACCCTCTTGAACAAGCTACAGACTTTCAAGTCCCTGATGAAAGTGAAGAGTCAAAAGGGAGAGATAAATGTTGCCACGTCCTCTAGGAAGTTCCATAGAGGTTCGACCTTTAGAACTAAGTTTGTACCATCTTCATCTGGCACTAGGAAGTGAAAGAAGAAGAAAAGAGGTTAGGTGAATAAAACTAAGAAGAAAAAAAGAGGTTAGGTGAATAAAACTAACCCTGCTGCAACCAAGAAGGGAAAGAAGGCCAAGATTGCCAAAGGAAACTATTTCCACTACAACTAGAAGAGACATTAGAAACGAAACTGTCCCAAGTATTTGGCGGAGAAAGAGAAGGTCAACCAAAGTAAATGTAATTTACTAGTTTTAGAAACTTGTTTAGTAGAGAATGATGATTCGACCTGGATAATTGATTTAGTGCCCACTAATCACGTTTGTTCTTCTTTTCACGGAGTTAATTCCTAGCAGTAGCTCGAGACTGACGAGATGACGATGCAGGTTGGAACAAGACATGTTGTTTCACTAGTGGCTATAGGAGGCATAAATTTTCTCTTCCAGAAATATTTTCTTGTTTTGAACAATGTGTATATGGTTCTTGGTCTGAAAAGAAACTTGATTTTTGTGTAGAGTAATTTATTTGTGCTAAGGTCGTTAGCAACTAAAGCACTTCTTAATACTGAAATATTTAGAACTGCAGCAAGTCAACGTAAAAGATAAAAAATATTTCTCCTAAAGAGAATGCACATCTTTGGGATTTGAGATTATGTCACATTAATCTCAATAAGATTGAGAGATTGGTCAAGAGTAGACTTCTAAGTGAGTTAGAAGAAAACTTTTTACCTATATGTAAGTCATGCCTTGAAGGCAAAATAACAAAAATCCTTTTACTGGAAAAGATTATAGAGCTAAAGAACATAAAATTTGTACATTCAAACCTCTGTGGTCCTATGAATGTTAAGGCAAGAGAAGAGTTTGAATATTTCTTCTCTTTCCTAGATGATTATTCAAGATATGAGTATCTTTATCTAATGCAATACAAGTCTGAAGCTCTTGAAAAGTTCAAAAAGTATCAGGCTAAAATTGAGAATTCATTGAGTAAAACAATTAAAACACTTCGATCGAATCAAGTTAGAGATATTTGGATTTAAGATTCCAAAACTATATGATAGAACATATAGTTGCATTCCAACTCTTGACATTTGGTACACCTCAGCGAAATGGTCTATCAGAAAGGAGAAATAGAACATTGTTAGACATGGTTCGGTCTATGATGAGTTATACTTATTTACCTGATTTGTTTTAGGTTATGCAATAATGACTGCAACTTATATTTTGAACAATATTCCATCCAAAAGTATTTATGAAATTTCTTTGGAATTATGAACAGGTTGTAAAGGTGGTTTACGAAGCTTCAGGATTTGGGGTTGCCAACACATGTGCTCGAGGAAAATCCAAAGAAATCGAAATCTCGTTCAAAGTTATGCCTATTTGCATGTTATCCCAAAGAAACGAGTGGTGACTACTTCTATGACTCTAAAGAAAATAAAGTATTTAAGTCGACAAATGATATATTTTTAGAAGAGGGTCACATTAAGGAGCATAACCGCGTAGTAAAATCGTGTTGAATGAGCTTTCCAGTGAAACTACTAAAACTTCAACAAGAGTTGTTGAAAAGGATAATACATCAACAAAAGTTGTTGATGTTGGTTCATCTAGTCAAGCACATCCACCTCAAGAGTTGAGGGTGCCTTGGCATAGTGGGAGGATTCTAAAACTACCTGCTCGTTATATGGGTTTAATAGAAACTTTAACCATCATATCAGATGGCGACATTGAGGATCTATTGATCTATAAATAGGCAATGAATGATGTCGACCAAGATGAATGGGTTAAGGCTATGGATCATAAAATGGAGTTTATGTACTTCAATTTAGTCTAGGATCTTGTAGGTCAACCTGATGAGATAAAACCTATAGGTTGCAAATAGATCTACAAGAGGAAAAGAGGTGTAGATAGTAAGGTGCAAAGCTTTAAGGCTAAACTGGTGGTAAAATGTTATACATAGGTTAAAGGAGTGGATTATGTAAAAACTTTCTCACCTGTTGCCATGCTTAAGTCTATCCAGATTCTTTTGTCCTTTGCCACATATTATGACTATGAAATATGGCAAATAAACATCAAGACTGCTTTTCTGAATGGAAATCTTGAGAAGACCATCTACATGTAGCAACCAGATGGATTCATTAAACAAGGTCAAGAGTAAATGGTTTGGAAGCTTAATTAGTCTATTTATGGATTAAAATAGGCGCCTCGATCTTGGAATATAAGATTTAATTCTGCACTTAAATCTTATGATTTTAACCAAAATGTTAATGAACCTTGTGTCTATAAGAAGATCATCAACGATTCAATAACTTTCTTAGTGTTATATATGGATGATATCCTACTCATTGGGAATGATGTAGTCTACTAAAAGATGTTAAGAAATGGCTAGCTGCCCAATTCCTAATGAAAATTTTGGGAGCGACACAATTTATTTTAAGGATCCAGATCATTAGGAATCGTAAGAACAAAACACTAACTTTGTCTCAGGCATCCTATAATTAAAAGATGCTTGTTAAATATTCGATGCACAATTTCAAGAGGAGTTTATTACCTTTTAGGCATGGGATTGTATTTTCTAAGAAGCAGTATCCTAAGACTCCTAAAGGGGTTGAGGAAATGAGATAGGATCCCTATGCATCGTCTGTGGGCAGCCTTATGTATTTAATGTTATGTACTAGAACTGACATTTACTATGCCGTAGGAATTTTCAGTAGATATTAGTCAAATCCAAGATTTGATCACTGGATTGCAGTTAAGAACATCCTCAAGTATCTTTGGAGAATGAAGGACTACATGCTTGTGCATGGAGCTAAGAATTTACTCCTTATAGGATACAACGACTTTGATTTTCAGACTGATAGGAATTCTAGGAATTTCACACAAGGATCGGTGTTCACTATTAACGGAGGTGCTATAGTCTGGAAAAACATAAAGCAAGATTGCATTGCTGACTCTACCATGGAGGCATAGTATGTAGCCACTTGTGAAGCTTCCAAGGAGGCTATATAGCTCAAAAATTTTTTGACAGACTTGGAAGTTGTTGCAAACATGCAAAGCCTATTACCCTCTTTTGTGATAATAGTGGTGTTGTTACAAATTATAGGGAGCTTATGAGCCACAAGAGAGGAAAGCACATTGAGTACAAATATCATCTCGTCTGGGAGATTGTGCATCGAGGGGATGTGATCGTCACAAAGATCACTTCGAAGCACAATATTGGTGATCCATACAAAGGCTCTCATAGTTAAAAAATTTTATGGTCATCTAGAGAGTCTGGGTCTATAGGACATGCATCATCTTGTTTAGGGTAAGTGGGAGATGTTATTGGCTATAATTGTTGGTTTTATGCCCTAAAACTCGTATATAGTAAATGTAAATAATTGACTGTCATCAATAAAGAGTTATCGATATTATTGCAATAAGTCTTATTGATTGTATTTTATTCATTTTTTTAATAACCCTAAATCCACATCTTAGGCTGTCTTGTGAGTCTTGAACTTCGTATTCATTCGACCTGAGGCAAAAGAGAAGTCATACAAAGAAAGTATGTGGAGACATACAAGGATCAACGTTCAAGATATAACCTAAATGATCTATAGTATAGGGATAAGGCTAGGTACCTCATCTTGGTGACACTATGGGTACAACCCACTTTGTATTTGATACAAACACAATGATCCAACGTGTTCATTTATGTAACATGCGAGTAGGGGTATCCTATGCAATGAGTTTGCATAAGACTGGACCATGAAATAGTAACGACTAGATGTAACTCCATTGACTAGTTAAGTTTCTATTTTAATAGAATGACCTAGGTAACTTAATCTTAATCTTGAGTCTATTATGAACTCCTGTGCATGAAGGATTGTCCTTTGATTTATATGGATGAGAGTGGTTAGTTCGTCGACTCAATATGCCTACCATTTTGGGAACAAGATCAAGTGGGCAGTTAGAAGCATAATAATACGAGATGGATTTCATTCCTTCTCGATTTTAGGGTATGTAGATGAGTGTTCCCTTAAGTGGTATCTTCGAGACTTGAAGAAAGGGCTTTACCCTCTCACTGGCTCGAGAGGGTTTTTGTTTAATGGTTGGACCATAAATAGGTTGTTCATTAGAGGAACACTAATACTTAGGGATACAGAGGTAACCTAGGGTTAAAACGGTAATCAGACCCAGCTGGTGGTACGAAAACTCGTGAAAGACTAACTTACTGTTCTTGGTCTATATCCGGGGACATAGAAATATATTTGTAGTAAGAAGAGTGCAGTTGTAGGTTTTTAGTGGAGTGTACCCACTGTTAACAAATATTGATTAATGTGGTTAATTAATTTTAGCCAATTAATCTCATATCATTAAAGCTTCTAATATGTAGGTCCATGAGGTTCCCTTCCTAGTTCGTAAAGGGAATTGAGGTAATTATGTCTTGAATAGAGTTTGAAATGTTCAAATTCACTTAGGGAGATAGTATAATATATAATGATACATTATAATACGAAGTTTATATTTTAATTAAACTTTATAATAAAATTTAATTTTGGATATGGTTCAAAATTAATTTAGAGAATCAAATATTCGAAGGAGTTCAAATATTAATTTAATATGAATTGGATTCATATTAAAATTATAGGTTAGAATTAATGTGTATTAGATGCACATTAAAACTATAAGTTATGATAGAAATACAATTGAATATGATTCAAATGTAGGCTAAATTAAATATTTGGTATTTAATTAAATAATTAATTAATTAATTGAAAAACTAATTAATTATTTAATTTAATATAATATAATTGAATTAATTGAATTAAACTATAGATTTTATGAGAGATGTTTCATTTAATATGATTTAAATGAAATCATTAATTAGGTTAGATTTAATTAATTAAATCAGATAATTCCTATGTAAGGGAGTTATTTGAAACATGGACTATCCTACGTTTCCTCTCTCTCCTTCATTTGGTTGAAAAACCTGCAAAACGTAGTTTTTGCAGGTATTTGTGATTTCAACACTAAAAACATTTATGTCATCTCTAAAAAATTTTCCCCTTCTTCCCATCATTCTTTTGATTCCCATAAACCAATACCCAAGAATTCTCAGAAAATAAGAAAGAAGCCTGTTGCTGGTGTTCAAGAAATCTCAAGAAGAATTGGCCTTATCAATCGAGTCTTCAATGGGAGTATGTCTTTCTTTTCACTGTAGAATTCTTAATTTTAAATGCATGTTTAATCTAGAGTTTGCAGTAGGGTTAATTTTGTTAAATCTCTATGATATTCTGATTTTTCCAATGTATTGGTATTTCACGTTTTCTAAATTAATTTCAATAAGAAGTTCTGGTTAACTTTGTTGCATTAGGGCTTTTATCCCTACAATAATATATGTCCTAGTTTATTATTTTGTGTACTTTACTTTGTTATATGATTTGTAATTATACATCCCACTAGCTTTAGGACAAGTGGGAGATTATTGGGGTTGATGCCCTATATCTCGAGGGTTTTATAGTTTGTAAATCTTCGTACATAAATTATTTATTTAGTAACATAAAGTGTTATTTTATTCGACATTTAGTCTGCATTAGCGCAATCCAATATACTAAGATCCAAGGTTATTTCATAAAACTTAAACATGTATGCGGTTGACATACAAATGGATCATGTGATACCAATTGAAGGAACTCTTATCACAGAGTATCTTTGAGTGGAAGCAAGATCGTTCAAACTCATTGTGACAGAATTACCGTATTCACAATCTAACAAACTAGTTATGCAATATACAACAAATTATAGGCATGCTTTGAAACTTTAAACAACAAGAGAACAAAATACATACCAGTTCAAGAACCCTTCTTCGCCTCAAATCTTGTTCTCACCAAGGACTGCTCCTCTCGCTCTCACTGAGAACGTCCAAGCAAATCGTCCACCAAATCATCTACCCACGAATGGCCTCTTCACGAACACGGTAGCAGGGAAGACACCACCACTTAAAACCCTTGGTATTCTTGGTGTGAGAATCCAAGAGGTGTGGGCTCTATTGGATTTGGTAGAGGGAAGGAGGAAAAACCAATCGTATACCACGACCAAGAAAGTGGGAGAAGTCGGGTGTCTATCGCATAGATGATGCTTGATCGTTTAGGAAAAGGTACACGATCGTGTAATAAAAGGGTCGCGATCGTATAGACGATCGTTTAGTAAATTCTCGGGCACGCGATCGTTTAGTAAACGCTCGGGCGCGCGATCGTTTAGGAAAAATCTAGACGACTGTTTAGTAAATACTATGCAATCGTTTAGTAAATTGTGTGCGTGTATACAATCGTTTAGAAACTTTGAGCTATCATGTAGGCTCTCGATTTGTTATGCGTTAGGCAGTATACACTAAAAGTGAGTGAGTGTCTGATCTTTTACAAAATGAAAACCATTTTAATTTTATCCTTCAGTTACGAAAGCTGAATTCAACCTCCCACTAACATTCGGTTACGAAGAAAAAGTCGGGCAACAATTATCCTATAATTTTTAAAAAATAAATAATAAATATAATCATATTATATTCGTTAACCTATGGTTTAATATCACATCAAATGTAACATATGAACCATAGTCTTTTTCTCCTCCACTAGATATAAATCATATTTATATCATTTTCCTCCAATTAATGTATCTCATACATCATGTCAAACATATCATATATAATTAACCAGTTTAATCATACCATATATAATTGAACTCCCTCTTGTCAATTTGAACACTTTAAACTGACCCAAAAACTTATTCTCAACTTGAATCCATTGAGCTACTAAAGGGACCTTGTAGACCTATGGCTCGAAGCTCTAACGGTACGTGAATAGCTGATAAACTTTTTAGCTACGAGATCCACCATCCATTAACTGCCAGACATTCCACTAAAGACCGGCAGTTACACTCTTCTTACTACAGATATATTTCTGTGTCTATTGGACATAACCAATCAACAGTACGATAACCTTTCACAGATGCTCGTAAGTATAGCTGGGTCGTTTTGTCCCTGTAGTTACATCTAACTCCTTAAGTACCACTGATTCCTCTAACCCTTAATGAGAAGGTGTGTGGTGCAACATCGTTCAAGCCCCAAAATCAACCCTTAAGGGAGCAATCTATCTACTTACCCCTGCTTCGAGGAAGTAGTGAATTCCATCTTGTGTAGCTGAGTTCCCAGCTCCCAAATCAGGCGATTCCCCAAAGTAGTAGGTCTGAATCGGCGATCTGGCTACTCTCACCCATGCAAATCAAAGGACCGCCCTCAAAGGCAGGAGTTCTCAACTCACTCAGTATTGAGGTCATATTACTTATGGTCATCCTAGTGAAGTGAAGTCTCTATCATGAACGACTTTATATAACGAGACTATAACACTTCGTGGTCCGGTCTTATACAAACTTCTTATTATAGGATGCCCCCGCTCACATGTCTCCACATGAATGATCAGGATCAAACCATCTATAGCAAGTCACAACACTTGTAACTATTCTACAAAGCGGGCCGCATTCGTAGCGTTACCAACATAAGGTTTTCCTCCTATATCCATATACTACAGACCATTTTGGTTATCACTTAAGACATGATCTACCTGTATGTCTCTACATACATGCTTAAGTTACAAACGACGACTACGGATCTTAGTTTATTGGTTTGTGGTAAAGAAATTAAAACATCCAATGTTCATAGACAAAAGTGAAGAAAATATCATATATTATACATCACAAGTGTTTGTTTAAAAAGTGTGTTTACAAACTACAAGACCCAACGAGAGTTTAAGGCATCATCCCCAACATAAGTAATATCGGTTTGTAGTATACGGTTAAGGTTGGATACCTTATCCTAGTGACACTATGGATACAACTCATTTTGTAATTGTTATAATAGTTGTAAAGTGTTACAAACGATTTGATCCTAATCATTCATGTGGAGACATGTGAGTAGAGGTATCCTACACAAAGAGTTTGTATAAGACCTGACCGCAAAATGATTAGTCTTTTTTATAACACCGTTACTCGAAGAGATTAACATTTCACGAGGATGACCATAGGTGACCTGACCTTAATCCTAAGTGAGTTGTAAACTCTTGTTTTTTAGAGGGGTCCTTTGATCTGTATGGGTGAGAGTGGCCAAACTCGTTGACTCAATAAACCTACCATTTTGGGGATTTTTCTAAGTAGGGAGCTGGAAGAACAACTATCTTAAGGAAAAGTAGATAAATTTCTCCCTTAAGGGTTGATTCCGAGTCTTGAACAACGAGGTGTCTCATCCTCTCACTGGCTAGAGAGGGGTTTAGTTTATAGTTGACTATAACTAATTGTTCATAAGAAGGATCAGTGGTACGTAAGAAGTTAGAGATAACTACAAGGATAAAACGGTAATTTGACTCAGCTATAGTTATGAACAATTTGTGAAGGATCAACTTACTGTTGATTGGTTATATCCATGGACACAAAAATATATCTACAGAATGAAGAGTGCAACTGTCAATCTTTAGCTGAATGATCGACAATTAATGAATGTTGCTTAATTTAATTAAAGAGTTAAATTAATTAATCTTGTATTATTGGATCTTCTAATTTGTAGATCCATAAGGTCCCATTTCTAACTCACTAAGGATAAAACAAAGGGCTAGTTGCATAAATAGAATTCAAGCCCAAAATAATAGAATATATAGTACAAGGATAAAATAATTGCATATATAGATCAAAAAATGGTAAAAGACTAAAAAACCCATGCCTAGTCACCATTGTACTCGCTTCTTCCCAGTTTTCTTACATTAAAAGCTATCACTGATAGAAGTTATCAGTGATAGCTACTATAGCTGCTATCAGCTGCTATCACTGATAGTTTCTATCAATTGCTATCGATGATAGTTGCTATCAGCGATAACTTTCAATTTGAGAAAAATTAATATAGCTTTCAATTTGAGAAAAATTAATACAATATTGAAATATTAGCTTTTAATTTGCTATCAATTATCAGTAGCTATCATTGATTCATTTTCATCAATTGGAATCAATCTTGAAATATCAATACTTAAGGCTATCAGTGGCTTTCAATGATAGATTTATAAATATGGATCAACTTTGAAAGAAGACCAACAACTTTGATTACCACGGTAGTTATCACTAATAATCTTTTATCATGGTTATCACTCATAGCAGCTATTAGTCGCTATCACTGATAAACTTTCATCAATTGAATCAACCTTGAAATATTAACACTTAAGGCTACCAATGATAGACTTCTATAACTGGTTATCACCTTTGAAAGAATCTCGATATATAGATTTCACCTAAGTTCTATCACTGATATCACTAACATCACTCATATTGTGGTTATCAGCGATAGCTTATTTCACTGATAACATCACTGATAAGATGCTATCAATGATCTCACTAATATCATGCTATTAGTGATAGTTCTCTATCACCGATAACGTGCTCAGTGGTAGCTTCTATCACCGATAACGTGTTATTGGGTAGCTTCTATCACTTATAACGTGCTATCGGGTAGTTTCTATCATCGATAACATGCTATTAGTATTAACTTCTATCACTGGTAACATGCTATCAGTAGTAGCTTCTATCAATCATAGTCACTGAACACCTTTTTGCCCCTTTCTTGTCCTTCCCAAACATTTATAAGTCCTTTTTCTTTTCTATGATAGCTTTTATCACTAATAAACATATTATTAGTGATAACTTCTAGGCATTCCACTTACATTTTAGTTCGAGATTCAACTTTATTAATTAAATTCACTAAGCTGGCTATTAATGATAGAATTCTATGAGTGACTATTAACTATGAAAATATAATCAAAGATTAAGCTATCAATGATAGAAAATATTAGTGACTATCACTGATAGACTTTCACTTGTTATTTATATTTATTATTTGTTATAATAATCAAACTTGATGATTGGCTTGTTGGTGTAGTCACTTATGAATTGAGTATTTTTAAGTCTTGGGTACGAAACTCAGCAACATAATTCTTGTGAAAAAAATGGGGATAGAAGAAAAAAATCAAATAAAGGAAAGAAAACTTTTAAAAATAAGAGAAAGAGAAGAAGCAAAAACTAAAGAAAGGAAAGAAAAGTAAATATATAAAAAAAGAAAATACCGAAGAAATGAAAGAAAAATTCAAAATGAAAAAGAAAAAGAAAGGGAAGAAGAAGGGAAAAAAAGAACGAAATGAAAGACAATAAAAAAAAATAAAGGGAAAATGAAGAAAATAAAAGAAAATAAAAAAAATAAAGGAAAAAAGCAAAAATTAGATAAAGGAAAAAATAAAATTAAAAAAAAAAAGAAAGAGAATAAGCAAAAACTGGAGAAAGATAAGAAAATGAAAAAAGGAAAAAAGGAAGGGAAGAAACAAAAATCGAAAAAAAAATAAAAAAAATAAAAAGACTAAAAAAAAGAAGTTGTGCAACAAGACAAGACAATGTAGGATGAAATTGGAAATAAAAAAAATTCAAAAATTGACTAATCAACTCATCCATATTTGCAAATATTTTAGAGATGTAATATATTTTTAGATTTTGTTCTCTTATTCTACTATCTATTACAAATATCCTAAAACAAGTGATAACTGTTTTTGGAATAATTTGAATTGTTCAAATTATTAGAAAATTAAAGGTGTTGATTATATTAGTATGATTAATATAAAGAGTAATGTGTGTTGATATATTATAGTACATAGTTAATTATAAATATGATTTATAATTAAAACTATATAATATGTGAGAGGTATTTGAATAAGATTCAAATATTATTTATATGAATATGATTCATATAAATATTATAGGTTAAAATTAATATAAATGACATTCATATTAAAACTATAGGTTATAAGGGAGAGTTGCATTTTAATGTGATTAAGATGCATAATATATGGTTTATTAATTAATGGTTAATTAATCAACCGTGTATTATTTTTGTTAATATTATATTATTAATATTGTTATTAATATAATATTTTTATAATAAAATAACTCTCCATCACAAGGAGTTGTCTCTGCACGTATGAGGGAGTTATTGTAACTCCTCCCCTCCTCTTTGATAAGTTTGTTGTACTAACAGACAAAAAGAGAGTGAGACATGAAAAACGTTATAGAAGATCTTTCTCTAAAAACTTTATCACTCTGCCTTTCTCCCAAAAACTAGTACGGGGACCACACTTTCTTATTCTCTTGTGAAAACAAGAAAATCGCCTTTTAGTGATGTACAAAACATGTTGCTAAAGGTCAAAAAGCACCGTTAAAAATATTAGCAACACAGAGACATGTGTTGCTAAGAATGTTGTTGCATCTACGTAGCTAAAGGTTTTATTGAAGCATTTATTGTGCACTGCTAAAAGACTACTTTTACTGATACGTATGAGTCACTAAATGCACACTTTTAGCAACACATTATTTGTCACTATTTATCTTATACAGTAACGTCGTAAATTCGTCACGAAAAGTTAAGTTTTAGCAATATATAAGACTGCTGTTAAATATTTATTTGTAGTAATTACAAGTACCTTTTTTAAACAAATTTAAGCGTCGATAAATTATATTTTGTATCATTATAAAAGCTGTTATTTTTAAAACTACGATTTACTAACGTTATAGAAAACATCAGTAAAAGTACTCTATTAATTAAAAAAATAATATCTGATTCAACATATAAACCTATTATTAAATTTTAAAATATAATAATCCTTTGAATAAATTATGAATCAACTAATGAACTTATATTTAAACTAAAAATTACAAGCGAAGATACACATGTTCAATACTATCATTGAAACAAAATGAAATGATACCAACTTGACCACAAGTTTACATGTCAAATTATATCAACAAACCTTCGTTAATTTCTAATAAGTGAATTCAAGTAATATCAACCTAAGTTATATTTATCAAGTTATATCAACTAAAAGATGAACAAAATTAGTACAATCACTAGCTATCACAAGTTTGCATAATAAAAGTTCAACGAACGATCTTTGAAGCATGAAACATCATTTTGAAACAAAAGTATAAAATACCAACCCAAACTCTTTCCATCTCCATCAAAATTCAACTTGCAAATCTTGTCTTGAAGACCATCAAGACATCAAATTTGATAAATAAAGAAGTGAAAAATGTAAATACTTGAGAATAAAGAATTGAACAAAACTCCTCAAAGTAACTCAAACATAACAAAACCTTAAGCAATGACCAATCAAAAGCACAACCATATTCTAAAACAAACACTAAATCATCTCTTACCTTGCAAATTCAAGAAAAATCAATAACATAAAAGCAAAACACATATTCTGGCCATGAACACATTGTCAAGAAAACAAATTATGGAAGCTCCATTCAAAAGGGTATCGAAATAAGTACCTTCAAAGTAACTCAAACAAACCGAAAATTTAAGCAATGACTTCTTAAATCATACTAAAGATACCAATCAAAGTGAGTATCCTAAATACAAGTTGAGAGGGGGAGAGGTCAAAAGCACAACAATGTTCTAAAACAAATATCAAACCGTTCCTATACCTTTCAAATTCAAGAAAATTCAATAACATAAAAGCAAAACAAATATTCAAGGCATGGCCATGAACACATTGTAAAGAAAAAAAAAATTATGGAAGCTCTGTTCTAAAGAGTATAGGAATAAGTATTGTCAAAGTAACTTAAACAAAACCAAAAGTTTAAGCAATGACTTCTTAAATAATACTAAAGGTACCAATTAAAGTATTTTAAATACAATTTGGGAGGGGGGAGGGGGGTCAAAAGCACAACCATGTTTTAAAACAAACACCAAACCATTCCTATACCTTTCAAATTCAAGAAAATTCAATAATATAGAAGCAAAATATATATTCAATTCATAGTCATGAACACATTGTCAAGAAAACAAATTATGAAAGCTCCTTTTAAAATAGTATAGGAATAAATTCTGTCAATGTAACTCAAACAAACAAACAAAAAAATTAAACAATAACTTCTTAAATCATACTAAAGGTACCAATCAAAGTAATGTTCTAAATTAAATTTTGAGGAGACCAAAAGTACAACCATGTTTTAAAACAATCACCGAACTATTTCTTTACCTTTCAAATTCAAGAAAATTCAATAACATAGAAGCAAAACACATATTCAACTCATGGCCGTGAACACATTGTCAAGAAAACAAATTATGGAAGCTCCTTTTAAATAGGAATAAGTACCATCAAGGTAACTCAAACAAACCAAAATCTTAAGTAATGACTTCTTAAATCATACTAAAGGGACCAATCAAAGTGAGTATCCTAAATACGATTGGAGGGGAAAGGGGTCAAAAGTACAACACCATGTTCTAAAACAAACATCAAACTATTTCTATACCTTTCCATAAACACATTGCCAAGAAAACAGATTATGGAAGCTCCTAGACATTGCAAATTCAATACTTCCAAACATTTATATCAAGAACTCAAACGATAAAAATTATTGAGCAATAACATAGAAAAAACTAATCGATGATTGCCATAAATGCAGGATAGTCATAGCAACTTAATTATACTAAATTTACATATACTGATCTAATCTAACAGATCTTATCAAACTAGAATTTCAAACAAAACACCTACTTGACTTGTAAAATTAAATTGATAAGTTGGGATATATAGTAACTTTTCTTCAAAGCTAAATCCACTTGCTACAAACCATTAAAACCACCCTATACTTAAGAATAGTTCCTTACATCATTAACATTATAATGCAATCGAGATCTTACTAAATAAGCCTATGTTAACATAAATACTTTATATCTATATTGAATAGATAAACCCTAGAATCATTCATGTCAAATTGTCAAGAATATATACATACCGGATTCCATTGAAAGATTGATGATGACTAAGTGACGGCTACTGTCTTCCTCAACCAAAGCTCCAAATACCCTAAGTGGGATCTCTCTCTAGATGGGATTCAAGAAAGACTGAGTACTTATTGCTTTGGTATATTGGGGACCATAGCCCTAAGGTCTCTTTATATACTAGTTCAATTAGGGTTCCCATTAAACCCTAATTAACTATGAATAGGCTTCTACCCATTAAGTCCATACTCAATTAGAAATCTAGGGCCTTAATTAATTAGATCACATAATAGGGCCCAATCTAATAAAATAACCCAATACGATAAATTATTAATCCACATACATAGCCCACACTTTAATTAAATACATTATTATTTAAATATGTCTAACAATCTCCCACTTGGGCTATGTCTAACAATCTCCCACTTGGGCTATGTCTGTGTACCTAATATAATTAAATCACATAAACCTTAAGCGCGCATAAACAAGTTATTTCAATAATAGAATTCCCCTTTAGTTCAATCTGGTCCATTTCCTATATTAGCACAGAATCAAGGCGGCTTTCGTCACTACCCTTGTAACTAAACCTTCCTTGATCACCAATTCCAATACATTCAATGACATAGATCAAGTATGGATGGATAGCATGGAAACTACATGTAAAGTGATCTAGATCATACATGTTTCCGACTGGTCCAAATTCCTTAATGAGATCATTCTAAAAAACTTTATGCTAAACTGCATGCATGATAAATGAATTCAGATAATAAAACATAAACCATTAACTTTATTCTATATAGAAAATAAAAAAAATAAGGTCAAAGAAAATCCTCAATAACAAACTCCCACTAAACCATGGAATCAGAAAAGTGACTAACATCCATGTGAGCAACATGCTCATGAAAAAATTTAGGTGGTAAACCTTTAGTCAATGGATCTGCCACCATAAAGTTTGTTTCTATGTGTTCTATCGAAATTTGATCATTCTGAACTCTTTCTTTAACAACCAAAAACTTCACATCTACATGTTTTGACTTCGTATTGCTTCTGTTGTTGTTAGAATACATCACAGCCGACTTATTGTCACAAAATAATTTTAGTGGTCTTTCTATGCCAATCACTATCCGCAACCCAGTGACAAAATTTTGCAACCATATTCCATGATTGGATACCTCATAACATGCTATAAACTTCGCAGCCATGGTAGAAGAAGCATAAGTGTTTGTTTAACACTTTTCCAGGATACAGCTCCTTCAGCCAATATGAAGATATAGCCTGAAGTGGATCGCAAAGTGTCTTAACATCCAGCATAATCAGAATCAGAATACCCAATGATCTCCAAAACTTCTGATCTCTGATAAGTGAGCATATAATCTTTTGTTCTCTGTTAATACCTCATAACCCGTTTGGCTGCTATCCAATGATCCATCCCCGGGTTACTCAAATATCTGCCTAACACTCTAACTATGAACGCAATATCTAGACACGTGCATACTTTAGCATACATTAGACTTCCAATGGCTAATGCATAAGGAACCTTCGACATCTTCTTAGTCTCGAGTGTGGTCTTGGGGCATTGACCTAAATGAAATTTATCACCTTTAGCAATCGGGGTATTTCCTGGCGCACAATCTTTCATGTCAAATCTACTCAAGACCTTTTCAATGTAGTTCTTTTGTGACAATCTCAAAATACCTTGAGAACGATCTCGCAGTATTTCAATTCCTAATAGAAAAGAAGCATCACCAAGATCCTTCATCTCAAAATTTCTTTTGAGAAATCTCTTAGTGTCATGCAATAAACCTACATCATTACTAGCTATGAGTATGCCATCAACATATAACACCAGAAAGATTGATTTACTCCCACTGAACTTGTGATATATACAATCTTCCACAATGTTCACCTCAAAAACAAATGAGGTTATCACTTTATGGAATTTGTGATACCATTGACAAGACACTTGCTTGAGATCGTAGATGGATTTTTTTAATTTGCACACCATAGACTTTGAATTACCAGACACAAAGTTTTTTTATTACACCATATAAATCGTCTCATCAATGTTCCCGTTGAGAAATGCAGTTTTTACATCCATCTGGTGTAGCTCTAAATCAAAGTGAGCTACTAGTGCCATGATTACCCTAAAAGAGTCTTTCGATAAAACCGAAAAGAAAGTCTCTTTGTAATCTATGCCTTCCTTTTGAGTAAAACCCTTTGCAACAAGACGAGCCTTATATCTTTTAATATTGCCATGTGAATCCCTTTTGGTTTTAAATATCCATTTACAACCTATGGGTTTCACTCCTGATGGCAGTTCGACAAGTTCTCAAACGTCATTGTCTTTCATGGATTTTATTTCCTCTTTCATAGCACTTTTCCACTTTTGAGAGTTAGAACTTTGTAAAGCTTGTTGGAAGTTGATTGGATCATCTTCCATTATGCCTACATCATCCTGATGTTCTTGAAAAAACACAATATAATCATCTGGAATTGCACTTCTTCTCTCTCTAGTAGATCTTTTTAATGACACTTCTTGAGGTTGTTGAGTTTGAACTTTAGGTTCAACAACGGGGACTTTAATGTTGTCTTGTTCTATAATTGGTTCAATAATGAAGTCAGGAATTGAAGCTTGAACATTATTTATAATCACATGAGGAAAAGAAATCAATTCCTCTTCAAGGACAACTTTCCTTATGTTATCTTTCCCCTCAAACTCAACATCCTCAAGGAATCTAGCATTTCCTGTTTCAAACAATGATATAGAAGTGGGATCATAAAACTTGAAACCCCGAGAGTGCTTAAAATACCCAACAAAATAGCAGCTAATAATTCTTGAATCCAATTTTCTTTCATTAGGCCTATAAGGCCTAGCCTCAGTTGGACAACCCTAGATATGAAGATGCCTAATACTAGGCTTCTTTCCTATCCACAGCTCATAAGGGGTTTTAACTACTGCTTTACTAGGTACCCTATTAAGGATATATGTTGAAGTTTTTAGTGTCTCACCCCAGAGGGATTCTGGTAGAGAAGAATGGCTAATCATACTTCTTACCATATCCTTAAGTGTTTTATTTTGCCTCTCCGCTACACCATTCATGCTGGGTTTGCCCAACATATTGTATTGTGGGACGATTCCACATTCTTTTAGGTATTTGGCAAAGGGCTCTGGACATTGTCCACCTGATTCATCATATCTACCGTAATATTCACCACCACGATCAGATTTGACAACCTTAATTTTCTTTCCAAGTTGAAGTTCGACTTCAGCTTTGAAAGACTTGAAAATGTTCAAGGATTGATACTTGTCATGAATTAAATATAAGTACCCATATCTTGAATAGTCGTCTATGAAGTAATAAAATATTGTTATCCATTCCAAGAGGTCGTAGGGAATGGACCACAAATGTCTGTATGTATTAGTTCTAAAACGTCTGAGCATCTGTTGGTACCTAATTTTCTTATGTTTGTCTGTTTTCCCTTAATACATTCCACACAAACGTTGAAGTTACTTAAATCAAGGGAATCAAGAATTCCATCTGACACAAGTCTCTGAATTCTCTGTTTAGAGATGTGACCTAAATACTTGTGCCATATCATAGCAAAATTCTCATTTAATTTACGCTTTGTACTACATGAATTAGATAACAGGATCTTGTTAAATGAAGCAAAAGAATCAAGCATATATAGATTATCAATTAAAGAACTGGTACAAATAAGCTTAGAATCTTGAAAAAGACTAACTTTATTATTTCCAAAAGAACAAGAAAAATCAAATTTGTCCACACTGGAAATAGAAACTAAATTCCATCTAAATGACGGTACAACAAAAGTCTCATTCAGATCAAAATAACAACCAGTTTTTAAAAGTAATCTAAAATTTCCAATAGCTTCAAGTAGAACTGCTTTGCCATCGCCCACATAGATGAATCTTTCAGCATCACTTGGCAGCCGACTCCACAGGCAACCCTGCATTAATATACTTATGTGAGTAGTAGCACCAAAATCTACCTACCAAGTATCTGTAGGTACAGAAGCTAAATTAACTTCAGAACAAACCAAAGTAAGAAGTTTACCCTTCTTTACACGCCACTTGGTGTACTTGGGACAATCTTTCTTGAAGTGATCTTTCCTTTTGCAAAAAAAAAAAAAAAAACAAGGATTTTCAGTAGCTTGTTTCTTGTTTTTATTCTGCTGAGATGTCCCTTCTGCAATATCCACAAATTTTATTTTCTTCTTATCACGAGAGTATGTTGTCAAATGAGCACTTTCTGTCCTTTCTCTCTTAATCCTATCTTCTTCTTGCACACATTGTGAGATAAGCTCATTAATACTCCATTTATCCTTCTAAGTATTATCTGAGTATTATAGCTTATCTTAAACTGGGTGAATTATGCAGGAAGAGAGATAAGTACCAGATGCACGAGTAAATTTTCATATATCTCGATATCAAGTGCCTTTAATTTACCTGCGAGATTGGACATTTCCATAATGTACTCCCTTATGTTTCCATTGTCCTTATACCTCATAGAACAAGAAATCAAAAGACTACTTGCTTCCCCTTTCTTATTTTTAACAAAATATTTCTCAATTTGAGCAAGGATCTTATTGGCATTTTCACTTTCTGTGATAGAGCCCCGAAAAGACTCAGGAATGGAGTGCCTAATGATCATCAGACACATGCGATTTGACCGTTCCCACTTCTCTATATTAGCCGTATTTGGTTGTTCCTCAGTAGATGTAGGTTTATCGGTCCTTAATGCAAGGTCCAAATCCATACACCCGAGAAGTATCTCTAGACTTTCTTTCCAAATCTTGAAGTTCGATCCATTCAACTTAGGGATTGAACTCAGATTTCCAGATATTTGAGTAAGACCAATTGAAACAATAAACAACAAAGCATATGCTCACAATTAAAATATAACAAAATAATTTTACATATGTGGTGAGCCCCTTTAACAAGATACCTAACACAACATTGACGTCCAGCCTTTGGGCAAAAACACCAACTGTAAATGGTACTCTCAACGTAGTAATCAAAGTACTAACAATTAACTCTGTCAAAAAATAGTCTTTCTTTGGCCCGACTATTTCTCACATGAGCAATCCTTATAATTGCCACATACTCATTACCACATGCATATCCACAATTTGACCAAATAATTATCTTCCTTTAGGCCGATAATTATCCACATAAATTCATGAATATGCATATCTTATATTTTAGAATTAAATTAATCTAGATAACAGACGCTACTTTGGTAACATATTATTTTGACCAACTCAATCTAAAATATAAGACACAATAATATAATAATATTATTGTACAAAAATAAAAGAGGAGGAACACCAAATAGTCTTTACCAATATTCACTTAATAATTGCATACACATAATACAATTAAAGCAATAAAACATGTGAATATCGCTAAATATCATCAATCAAATTTAAATTTAAATTCACCAAAATATCAATCAAATTTAAATTTAAATTTACCACATTATCAATCATATTTAAATTTAAACCATAGCACGATCAATTAATCTTGAATCCACAATATGATTATTCAAATCTTGACTTAAATCACTAGTAAAACTTTAGATTCAAATTCACAAACCTTATTAATTTAAAAGCTAGATTTAAATTCACTAAATTATCAATAATCAAGGTCAAGAATCATCGGCAAAATCAAACAGGAAACACCGACCAAAATTTCAAAAAATTATTCTCTTTCTCTGTCGCAAATTTTAATCTCCAAACAGCAGTCGACACAGTATTCGTTTGCGGATTCTGTTGACATAATTAAATGATAAAGACACAAAAAAATGGTTGTTTCTGCACTATGTGTTTTTTTTTTTTTTTTTATTGAAACCCACGAAACTAAAGAACAGATGTACTTTAATTTTTTTTTTCTTTATAGCCAATGAATCTTGATTACTTTTTTTAGAAAATCCACCAAATTCATTGAATGCTTCAACAATAACCCTTTGATTGCACATAAGTCACAATCTTCTGCCATCAGACAATTGCTGCTCAACCGGATTCAATTTTTTTTTTAGAACTTTATTCTTTAATTCTTTAACCAAAATCAAAATTGAATTACAATCCCAATGGAAAACAAATATAAACAACAATGTAACATGAAAAACATGTTCTGATACCACTTGTTAGCATAAATACTTTATATCTATATTGAATAGATAAACCCTAGAATTATTCGGGTCAAATTGTCAAGAATATATACATACCAGATTCCATTGAAAGATTGATGATGACTAAGTGGCGGCTATTGTCTTCCTCAACCAAAGCTCCAAATGCCCTAAGTGGGATCTCTCTCTAGATGGGATTCAAGAAAGACTGAGTGCTTATTGCTTTGGTATATTGGGGACCATAGCCTTAAGGTCTTTTTATATACTAGTTCAATTAGGGTTCCCATTAAACCCTAATTAACTATACCTGTTAAGTCCATACTCAATTAGACATCTAGGACCTTAATTAATTAGATCACACAATCTAATAAAATAACCCAATATGATAAATTATTAATCCACATACATAACTCATACTTTAATTAAACGTATTAATATTTAAATATGTCTAACAGCCTAATTATTCTAAAGGAAAAGTCACTTGTTTTACAGAAAACCATCATCCAACAGAAACACATATACTCAAAACATGACAAAATTACAACATTGCTCAATAAAATCAATAAAAACACCTTTGAAAAATAACATTCAAATAGATAAAATTTCGACTAACAAATTTCAAATAAAAACTTTTAAATAATTTGAAAACTGAGAGGAAGCGATTTTCTTGTCCCATATGGCACGGTCACAAGTCCCGCTTTTCACTCACCGGCCTATTTCTATCCATACGTAAAAAACATAAAATAAGAGAGGATGAGTATGAAATACTAGTAAGTGACCCACTACTGGGCCCTCTAAGTAAACATGTTAGCCGTTCTATCTAGGCAAGGTGTACATCCTATAGCATATCAGTCATGATGATCCCGAAGGATCACAAATCAATCATAAACGTGATCCCGAAAGAACACATATCAGTCATAGGTGTGAATCTCGAAGGAACATTTATCAATCGTAGGTGCGATCTCGAGGGAGCACATATCAATTATAGGTGTGAACTCGAAGGAACATAGAATAATCATAGGTGTGAACCCAAAGGGACACAAATCAGTCATAAGAGTACATCACTCTATAAGAAGGCCAACGGTTACCATTGATACAAGCATGCATCCCTCATAATTTAACCACAGTTATATTAGCATAAACATCATATTCAGTTATCAGAGCATGCATCCCTCATAATTTAACCACAGTTATATTAGCATAAACATCATATTTAGTGAGCAGATTACACACTTATTATCCTGTTTCATGTACACAGCAACATAACCCATGAAAATAAGAGAACGCCCACAGTCAATTCACTATAGAAGTGTAACCAATTCACTCCATAACATTCCATATAAGCACACTGTTTTAACATCATCATTTGGTTGGGATGACTGGTTTAAAGCAAATAAGTAGTAAGATGCTTACCTAAATTAAGTTCAAATTTTAAGCAACTAATCCTTTCCTTGGCCTAGCTAGACTCTTGGATTGAATCCCCAACGCGAGATTTGATCTGAACCCACTTCTAAACTTCAATTAAGGTGCCCAAACCGAAAAATGTGCCCAAAAAAATGTCAGATAAATCTCCTAAGTCACCATGGAAACAAAATCAAAGCCAAATCTTAGTGGGTATTCAAGATTAAATGAAATCCACTTCAAAACCAACAACATCTTACCCAAAAAGTATAAAAATGGCCAAAATCTCCCATTGACACCACTGGACAACCCACCTTTTTTGTTTCAAATCTTGTCCTAAACTTAAATCTCAAACCCAAATATAATGGGTATCAATAATCAATACCCAAAGTCAATGGGTAACAAAGAAATTTCAAGAAACTCGACAACCTTACCCAAACTCCAAGATTCCAGCAAGATAGTTTTAATATGAATCTCACTCATATAAATTTAATATGAATCTCATTCATATTAAATTCAACCTATAGTTTTAATATGAATCTCATTCCTAGTATTTTATTTGAATCTTATTCAAATACATTATTCTCTCGTGTTATATAGTTTTATTTTGAAGCTCATTAAAAATTAACTTTACAATATAATGTATCTATATACATTATATTAATTGCATCATATACAATAAATTAACATAAATTCCCTTATAATATGAACAATTCAAATTCTTCCAAAACTAAATAATCATTGTTTTATCCTTACTGAGCTAGTAGGGGGACCTAATGGACCTACAAATTAGAAGCTCCAATGATATGAGATTAAATTAATTAAACTCTTTAGTTAAATTAATCAACACTCATTAACTGTGGGTCACACTACTAAAGATCTGTCGTTGCACTCTTCGCACTGTAGAATATTTTTGTGCCCATGGATATAACCAATATCAGTAAATCGACCCTTCACGAATTGTTCGTAATTACAATTAGGTCATACGATTTTACCTTTGTAATTACTCTTACTTCTTAAGTCCCACTGATTCTCTAATGAACAACCTGTTCATGGTTCTACATAAACAAAAACCCTCTCGGGCCAATGAGAGGGAGAGACCCCTTGTTCAAGATCTAGAGTCAGCATTTAAAGGAGCAATTCATCTACTTACCCTAAAGATGGGAAGGAACGAATTCCATCTTGTGTAGCTATGTTCTCAACTTCCTACTTGAACAAATCCTTAAAATGGTAGGCTTATTGAGTCGACGACATGGACCACTCTCACTCATACAAATCAAAGGACTACCCTCATAGACAGAAGTTCATAACTCACTTAAGATTGAGGCCGAGTTAACTATGATCATCCTATTTGTTAACCTCTTAGGTCAACGGTTATAAAGAGAGATTAATCATTATGTGGTCCGATCTTATACAAAATCTTTGTATAGGATACCTTCCCTCACATGTCTCCACATGAACGATTTGGATCACATCGTTTGTAACACTTACAACATTTGTAACATTGACAAAGTGGGTTGTATCCGTAGTGTTACCAGAATAAGGCACCCAATCTTATCCATATACTACAAACCATTTAGGTTATTACTTGAACATGATCCACCTGCATGTCTACCACATTTAAGTTACATAAAATAACATTGGATCTTAGTTTATTGGATTGAGTTACATAAGTTTAATTGTCAAATAAAATAATTTCTTATTTTATTAAATAACTTAATTTTGTTTATAAATTACAAACCACGAGATTTAGAGTACAAACCCTAACATTTCGATATTAAAGCATTTTCTTGGATGTAAGTTGTTGTTATTATTATTATTATTTGTCATACCCCGCCCCTAGACCACCTTCTTAGCCTGGGAGAAGGATGCGACTGCAGCAGTTATCAACCCTTGAGCTGACACTTACTGCCTTATGATTCTTGCGGAATAACTCTGATACCATACTATAACTTATACACAGCGGAATGATTATGTCAAGGAGATAAACTATAACGGATTAAGTAGGCCCATCTTTTATTACGACAGTGATATAACGTTTATACAACTTAAGGACTTAACAACAAAGTTTACAACGACAACCGTAAAAACCCTCCGGAAGTGTAATTAGGGCACATGGCAGACCTTGACCTTAGCAACACCCTGAAACTTCTCATCTTCCGCTACCTGGGGGGGGGGGGGGGGGGGGGGGGGAGGGGGGGGGGGTGGGGGGGGGGGGTTAAGAAAACAATTTGAAAAGTGTGAGCTACTAAGCCTAGTGAGTGGTTCTTTTAAGATGAAATTCACTTTGAAAATCATCATTTTTGGGAAATCAATCACATGCCAACACTCGCATTATAACTCATGCACAGTCAAAGATATAATCATGTAACCAGTAATCTTTATCCCGAAAGCTACCCGTAGCACGCATATCATATCATCAATCAATACAATCATCTATGGAAACCTTCCCTATGACCCCAATTCCCGCCAATGTGCACATCGACCATTTTATTTATCCCGCTAGCAATGCTTAGGTACTTGACCATATTTCCTACCGGTCGTCACCGATTATTATTTCCCGCTGACCGAAGCCGACCATATTTTTTCTGCCAAGCACCTTTTGTTAAGCATGCTAACTATATCCCGGGCATAATCTCAGTTTCCACAGTCACACACAAACAATATCATAGCAATCATCCTATCACCAAAAGCATGTATTTTGTATCTACATATGCATATATTCCAATATCAGAGTATAAAGCTAAGTGAATACTCATAATATGCATTTACTATCTACACTGTATAAACACACAATATTCTTTATTTATCAAAGCAACATAACACTCACGATATATCGGAACTATAATGCTATAATACTCACACTATGTGTTAATTATTAAAGCTATAACACTCACACTATGTGTTAATTATCAAAGCTATAACACTCACCTTAATTTCTTAGGAGCCTTTCTAATAGTTCTCTTTTCTACCTCGGGCTCCCTTTTTACCCCTAGAATCCAAATCCAAATTACAGCATAGATTACTCATAGTTCTAAACCTTATTAGATACTTCCTTCTACAAAACTATTCTAAAATGTCTTCAAGCAGCTTAACATAAAATCTTAGCTCATAGCTCTTCATGGTTTAGCCGGAATCATCCAAACATCAAGACTGGCCCAGCTTACCCGATAGCTCTACCCCTCTATCTTTTTCTCATTCTCCAGCCCAATTCCTTAGAGCTTCTTCTCCGGCAGCCTCACCATGAAAACTAGACTCTCTTATCTTTCAGATAACTTTGGAATTACATCAAACGCTCGAGTAGTTTGGGAGATCTCTTCATCTCAAGTTGATGCATTCTCCTCCACTCCCACTGTCCAATGCACTCTATTCTCCCCCTCTTTTTACAAATTTTATGATTTGTGATTTGAAAATGAAACTCCAACGGCTCTATTTATAGGCGTCCAAATCTTCTATGGTGTTGACACTACCTACTTGGTTGCATGGCCAAATGTTTAATCCTCCCTTTATCAACGTAGGCTGACTTCACCTTGGTTCAATGTGTTCTTCCCAAATGCATCAAACACAATTTCTTAGGGTTTAAAAATTTCTCTTAATCGGACACCTAAATTTTAATTGACGTTTTTTCTTACATCTTCAAGCTTTGTTTGTATTCAATTTAGGGTTTTCAATGCATAATCTATAAGATCGTGACCAAATTCAATGCATAAATGCCCGGTCGTTCGATGCACAGACGGTTTCTTGCGATCGCATGAGCGTAACATTCGAATGAGGCGTTCAGGCTGCTCTCGCTCTCTCCCACTTTCTCGCTGGTCTCGCTCTTTCCACTCTCGCTCTCTCCCACTTTCTCGCTCACAATCTCGCTTTCTCCACTCTTACTAAGGATCTCGCTTTCTCCAGCCTTCTCGCTCATTTGGCTCTCGGTAGTGTCACTCTCTCCATGTTTCTCGCTAAGGATCTCGCTCTCTCCAGCCTTCTCGCTAGCTTGGATCTTGGCAGTGTCGCTCTCTCCAGGTTTCTCGCTAAGGATCTTGCTCTCTCCAATCTCACCAGCATTGCTCTTTTCAATCTCGCCAGCGTCGCTCTCTTCTTCTTTCTCTCCACCCTTTCTCTCCAATTTCGCTCTCTCCCAGTCTCTCGCTCAGCCAATCTCACTCTCTCCCATTCTCTCATTGCCTCCACTCTCACTGGTGTCACTCTCTCCACTCTCATTCTTTCCAATCTCGTTAGCTACTGTGAATATGGTTTATCTCCGTGCAATTTCCACACAAATTTTTCCAAATAATTTTCTATATTTTCCTCAGTTCTTCAGTCCTTTCTTCACTATTTAGGATTTAAGTCTTCAAGGTTTTCTCTTCTTTTTATCTTTTTAGGGTCCTCTCTACTCGTACTCCAGGATCAAATATGGTTATCGTAACTATAATACCTACCTATTATAGTTTACATTCACTCTTACTAATTGTTGATCCACAGAAGATGACAATTATTACAATTTGTATGGATCAATCTAATGAACATTTAAATTATTTTTAGTATCTCTATCAAAATATGACAAATATATTAATCTTTTACGAATAGAAGGTATTTGTGAGGTTTAGTATGAGAATTTTTTTAACTGTTAATAGGTAGAAGGTATTTGGTAGTTATTTTGAAAATAACGTACTTGCTTTAGTCGTGAGATATTGTCATTATGATTTGGCCAAATCGTAAGCATGGGTGGCTGGTTGGTTTACATAATTTAAGTTAACTAAGATTTCAGTTGCTTTTAGTATGTGTCACAACATATGACAAAGTTTAAATTGATATATGTGAGGCTTAGTATGAGGAACTTCATCAAATGTCTATTTTGAATTACTGATGATAATTAAATATTCTGGAAACCAACAGTATAACTTTCTAGTTTTCAACTTTAGTTTCCTACTATGTTTGTTAGATTTTTACATCTAAATTATTTTTGTTTACGTTATATTATTTTAGGTATAGTTTTTAAAAACTAAATTAGATCGGACTGTTGCTTGATTTAAATAGTTTTATTTATATATTTTCTTATATTCAAAATTTAAATTCATGATATTAGATCATGTTTTAGGTTGTTAAAGTTTTCGTTTGAAATACACCATAATTATAGGAATTTGGTAGTATGGATAGTTTTGTCTACTACTAAATTTTAAATAGTATTAAAATTAGTAGTTTGGCCATTTTCACACAAAAATAATCTATTTGGCCATTTTTGTAAAATACCATTTCATTTTGACTATTTGTCCAATCGCTCCTAATTATAAGGGTTTGTTGATGTGCTTGCTTAATACGTGAGTCCTCATTTTCTTTCCTTCCAGATCCTCCCTATTCTGTTATGGCAATTTTACAGTGTGTGCGCCTAAGGGTTTTGCAAGAGTTCTCTCTCATGTTTTATATATATGGCCAATTGTGTGGCAATGAAATAAATACAAAGCAAAGGGTTTCTCTTGCCATTTTCTATTTACTTCTTCCTCTAGCCTCTTAAATGTAGTGCATACTAGTAGTTTGAGATAGTTGATAAATGCCATAAAGTGCATCTTTTTACCTTCCATTTTATAACTTTTCTTAACTAAAAGAGTTACTTGTCATTATGTTTTGACTCCATAATGTCTTAAAACAAGTAAAATGAGTGAACATATTTCACTTAAGGATGACTTGGATCAGTTTTATGAGCTCTTATACTTGATTTTAACAATTTTGCAGGAAATGTGGTTGATGCGCTTGCATCGACTGCTCGATGTGGTTGCACCGTGCCCTAGATCGAGTTAATGCGTGTTCTAGTCATTCGACCCTTGCTGGTTTTGTGGTCTTCAGATTCTCTTCAACTCTAAAATCGTCTAGGGTCGTTGAAGGCCTGGATTTCAGTCTCCACTCAACCGATATTTGGCCTATAAATTGTGAAGAAATCCTCAAGAATCAACAATCTCCAACTCTTAAAAGTAAATCCACATAAATCATCCAGAAGCTTTTCAATAACGAAAGTTCCTCTGAAGAGATTAGTTTTTTAGATTATTTTTATACATGAAGACGTGCATAGAGTAAAGATTCACCTTGAGAACGACGAAATTCATCCTAGAGCGCCCTTTAGTATGTGGATTTTATACTCAAGGAGTTATTGTATTGTTTTTCCAGCATTCTTTATCTATTATTTGTTGTTTTTCTTATTCTTTTCACTCTAGTCTTTTTAAGTTGACAATTGTAACCTATGACATTGGAATTATTGAAGTCTACTCGTTTTCGTCTACTTATGGACTAATTTTCTAAGGTATTTAGTCAAGTAAATACTCCAAGACAATATGGATTGAGCTAATGCAATCACATCACATAGCATTTACCTTTCTATTTCTTGAAGGAAAATTGACGTGTTAGTTGAGTCTTAATGTTGTGAAGGCTAGGACATAAGTAGAATTCACAAAAAGAATATGGGACTAATAGCTTAGACTCAGGATGTCACATAAACTTAGACATAAGACACACTATATAGGACTTAGAGATTGGATGAATTACTCTAATAATCAATTAGATATAGAAATATAGGACTAGTTGTTTAGGTTCCTTAAATAACTTGTGAAAAAAGAATGAATAGGAGTAGTTCTTTGTTCATAGTGAAGGAATTGAATTTCTTGGTGAAAGCGTGTGAATGCCATGCAATCGAAATTCAATTTGAAATACACAAAATACAAAAAGATAAAAATTATAATTTATAATGGATAAACATTAAATTTCTAAGCATGCATTCTACAGAGGAAGGGAAGAAGAAAAATACTTACCCTTGTAGAAATTCCTTCCGCACAAATTCTCTCTAAATGTCACAAACACCAACTCTTCTGCACGAACACCACCACTTGAAACCTCTGCTATTCTCGAGACACACTACAAGAAATTGATTATTTAATGACAAACTTTTAGCCACACGTGTAATTTTGGTCACTAAAAGATAATTTATAGTAACGTTTTAAAAATCTACCATAAAAAGATCACTACTAGTAACGAATCTTAAATTTACATCATTAAAAGAATTATCAACGTATCCACCAATGCCACTAAAGATTAAATACTTTTAGCAACATATTAAGGTGTCACTAAATATATATAATATTCTTTAAAAAATGGATAAAATTTTAGCCCTTTTGTTTATCCTCCCTCTTTCCCCCATTTATTTTCCATCATTGATTTTTCCCCACTAAAAACAAAATATTTTTTATATTCCCAGACCCTTCCTCATCTCATTCCATCCCCTCACTCCTACGAACAAAACGCCGACTGTTGCGAATGCCACGAACGGAACCTCCCTATACGCAAACGGACCGCCGGAGACTGCGAACTGAAGGAATCGTTCTCACTTAGAATAGGTTTAAGAGAGATAATTTTTTTGGTGTTTGATATAAAATATGAACATAATATGCTTGGATTTATGGCGTAGTTTAGAAGATTAGGAAACTGGTAGATAGAGGTAAGCACACCCATCTACAAAATTAACCTATGAATTAAACACAGACCCATGTTGTTGAACACAAGAACATGAAATAGTATTTTACGTCTTTTATGGAATTTGTTTTCTTTTTTTTTTTTTCCCATCTTTAGAAGAAATATAACCATATGTTTTGCTTAAACAGTTCTTGCTCGATTTGTTTTTGATGTGCCAACACGTACATATATTTTTATTCAAATTGCAGAAAATAGGAAAAGTATCGACACAGAAGTTTGAACAGTTGAACTTTGAAATTGATGAGGTTTTTGCTCAGCTCCGCACAGAGGATGTCCCAAATGGAGTGGCTGTGAACTCTGACGAAGTTGAACCTCCCATTTGAAAGTATTGTTACATTGGTCTTCCTGCTCCGCTCACGACACTAGGACTAAGTGTTGTCTGAAATTTCAGAGAACTCACTCATTTCTAGATGATTTTTTGTGTGAATTTTTCATCCATTAATATATTTTTTTGTTAGTATCTATATCCAATCAATTTATGAGAAATTTGAAGTTAATTGATCTCTAAACAACTTAAAATAGGAACTCAACAAGTGAGTTTTTGAATTCAAGAACATATGAGTTTACTTTTTTAGATTAATACCTTTTAATTTCTTTATTTATTGATAAATTGCAAAATCCTGAATTTTTAGGGAATTTGTTTATGAACTAAAAGAATTGAATTTCGATTTGGAGGCTTAATTTAATTTGGAGTTGGAGTTTGAAAAGAAGAGAAAAAAATGGGGGAATATTTAATTATGTATATTTTTTATTTGGGATTTTGGTTTCGGAGGGGAAAAGGAAAGTGATATATATATATATATATTGTTTTAGGGTGTCTTTTAAGTTGAAGGTGAAAGGAGGAAAAAAATGACGTAAAATCCCTCCCTCTCTGCAACCACCACGGGACCCCCATCCCATAAAGACGCTTGCCGTCTCATATCTCTCTTCCTCTCTTCTCTCAGTCGAACGGTCAGCCTACCGCTCGTGTCCCACTGTTGCCGTACCGCTCACCCAAAACCGTCGACCCTCACACTAGTTGTCTCAACCCTACTATGATAGAATGGGTTGAGACTCCCACGAAGTAGACAAGACAAGAAGCAAGCATGATGACATCTAAAAATGTGTCGTTCATTAGGCCAAAGCAAGAGCAAGAGAAGTGAAGTGTCATGATGCGATTGAGGAGGACAATGCATCATCCGACATGCAAAGAAGGGTGAACAAACATGTTAGGTTGAACATAAAATAAGAAGAAAAGCACCAATGTCATTGGTGGTGTCAGTGACAAGCTTAGTAGGGGCCAGATGTATCCCAGGCCATGACCTTGGAAGTCAAGGTCTCGTTGCGAGTTTGGACGAGCGGCTCTAGAGTTAGATGCATATTGAGGAAATATACAAGCATGTCGAATCTCATGTCAATCAGAGTTTAGACGAAAGCTCTATGCTGGCGAGTGACCGTGCACCATAATCCCTATGCATAGGTGACAAATTAGGAAATGTTCAGAAAGCACTATAGGGGGAGGCATGGTGTTGGCTCTCCACCACCCCTGGGCCTTGGTGCCTAAGTGAGCTACCATATGACACACGGCGTGAGCTAATGTTGCAGGATGTGTGTCTCGAACAATTTCCTAGAGTAAGTCAAAGATAGTGTTGGGTGGCACAGGTGTGCTGACATTGTGGCTAAGGGTGTTCAAAAAACCCGGTAACCCGACCAACCCGGACTACCCAACCCAAACAGCAAGGGTTGGGTTGGGTTAGATTTTATTTTGGGTTAGGTTGGATTAAAAATGTTAAAAATATTAAATTCAGGTTGGGTCTGGGGTTACCCCATTTCAGTGACCCGACCTGAATATATATATATATATATATATATATATATATATATATATAAAGTTAAAAAAAAAGTCAAATTAAAAATAAAAAATAAAAAAAAAATAGAACCGGTGACCCAACCTGGCCCAATCCGGAAATTTTGGGTTGGATTGGGTTGGGTTGGGTTACCCTCCAAAAAAGAACTAATAGGGTTCATTATTAGCCAACCCGAATTTTTGGGTTGGCCCACAAAAATCTTTCAACCCGGCCTAACCCGGACTATGTACACCCCTAATTGTGGTTTCTCGGAAAGAATGAAGGTCGGTATATATGTTCGAGTAGCGACACAGTATCTTTAAACGATATGGTATGTTCGCAAGTGTCGTCATGCCACAATGATGTTTGTATTGATGACTGTCCCATTGGTCCCAATAAATGTGAAAGACCCAAGAGTCAATTCTCGATAGTTGTATCCCTATGTAAAATGAAGTTGTATGTCATCCTAAGGTTCGGGGTGGCATTCTTGAATACTGATGGACAACCGGTGAGCGTTAGAAAGTTAGTCTTATCTCAGTTGGAAGCAAGACTTATCCCGGTTGGCAAGTTTAGCTAGTTCCTGACTTGAGAAGAAGCAAGAAGCTTACAGTGAGTGATAAAGTAGGACTGGCCTCGTGATAGGTCAGGACTCATGTCGATAAGTCGATATGAGGTATGGGATGACCGAGTGGTCGAGAACTAAGGTGAAAGAGAGATGGTGGAATGTACGAAGGGGCGACGTACATTGTTGAGACAAGCTAATGTGTAAGCGTCAAGTTGAGAACACTCAGTTAAGATAATATCACTGGCGAGCGAAAGAAGGCTCATAGGTATGACTAGTTGAGCGGATGTTTGATGCAAGTCGTGGGACAAGGATTATGTAAGCTCGAGTGAGGATGAAAAAACCTCGCCTGAAGGTCTGATAGAGTAAGATAACTCGAGGAAAAAGGATGTATTGGCTAGAATTATCCTTTAGGCTGGCCATGATCGAGAAAAGATCGTGGCGTCGCACGGTTGAAGAAGTATGACCGTGACACTAGTCATGTTTGCGCTATTGTTCATGTGAGCACCTGCCAGTCTACAGATTGACATTTTGGTTCGCTGCATCGCTCAGTTGGGTATTGTACGCCACCACCGTTATTTGCTGCTATTCGTCATCAACTTTTTCCCGCCACCACTATTGCCTTGATAAGTTAAATTTAAGGTAAATGATATAAACATTAAAATTATAGGTTATGAAAAGAAACTATATTTGAATATGATTGAAATGTAATTAATTAAAAATATGATATTTAATTAATATTTTGAATTAATTAATAATTATTTAATTTCATTTCATTTAATAGATCAAATAATAGTAATGTGAGTGGGTGAGGGGAGCCTAACTCCCCTCTCTAGTTATGCAAAAGGAGTATTTTTCATTTGATAGAACACAAGAGAATTGTTCTTCATATTTGTCACTCTCAATTCTCTCATTCTCACATTATTCTCACAAAAATTACAAAGAAAGAATTTCTCTTTAAAGTCTAAAATAAACTTTCCTTATCTTCCAAAATAGGTTCTCACAAACTTAATCCATGTCGGAGAATAGCAGGAAAGACTTAATAATGGTGTCTAAGATAAGGATTTAAGAGGTTGTGAGAATTGGAGAAGATTGAAGAGTTGTCTTTAAAGGTATTTTCTTTTTCCTTGAAATTATTCACAGTAAAGCATGCTTGGTTTAAATTTTGTTTAAATTTCTCGGTATTTTTCTATAAATTCGAAACAAAAACTAAAAGCACAGACGATCAATAACTCCGGTACGAGATTCGATCTCTTCACTAAAATCTTCATAAGTACCTAAAACACAAAAACTATACATTAAAAAGCTATCAAACATTAATGGTAGATTGCAACAATGATCTCAACACAATAAATTTCACCATCACCACCATATCCAACTTCTCCTCCACAATCTTCTATATGCTATATATCCATCCCAATTGACATCGATTTAAATCCCGGTCAATCATTCAGCTAAATCCTCATTGATTTAGATTAAAAAAAACATACACACACGTTTTCATACTTAGAAGGGAAGGAACTTTTTTTTCTTTTTTTTTGGGAAATGTTATTGTGCAAAAGGGAACAAGGGAAGGGAAGAAATGGCACTGCAGATTGCGCACCTAGGCAACATAGCTCGAGGGACCGAACGAATCTTTTTTTTAAAAAAATAAAAATCAACACTGTAATTTTAATTAAATTTAAATCATATCTAATAATTAAAAAAACTAAATCCCAACAAAATCAGTCTAAAGAAGTTTAAAAACTATCATGGTTTTGCTAAAATTGTGGGAAAATATACCTAATATTTCGACCCTCCAATGTAATTTGTCCTATGGGTTTGGGCTTTTAAAAAGGATGAAATAATAAAGACAAGCATAGTGGGCCTAATAGACAAAAACACATTCAATAAAAGAAAAATGAAATGATTCAGAAGGTCATATTTTAAATTTATAATTTAAACTTCATACTATTTTTTTATTTTTATTTTTTTAACTTCATACACAAAAGAGAGAAGAATCAAAAGCCACGAATACAACTTAAAGTCTCTCCTATTTTATACTTTCAAATTAAAGTGATTTTAATATGTAAAAACCACTTTTATCATGTTTATAATTACTTCCAAACATTTGTTTTAATGCAATGGAGAAAAAATTATTTATTTTTATAACAAATGAAGTTATAGAGATTTGAATCTTCAACTTCAAAGAAAAGAATATATACTAATCATCGTCTATATAAACATGTCTAAACATGCTTTTAATTTGTGTTTGTCCAAACATTTTCCTTATATCAGGTAAACTACTATACATACATAATTTCTTCAGAACGAAAATGGAAAAAAAAATTGTTTTTATAAAATTATAAGTGAGGTTATAGAAAATTGAATCTTCGATCTCAAAGAAAATAGTATGTATTAATTATATTGGGTTGATAAAATATTAGAATGATGTCTCACATCTAATAGGCTTAAGAAAATGATGAGCTTCAAACACTATAAAATCATACTATATCTTTGATTTCTAATCATTCCATTGAAGCACTTTGAGTTTGGGTATACTAATTCGTTGTATGAGTGTTATATTGTTTAAGATCGGAGAAAGATTTATGTATGGTTAATAAATTTTTGCATAATGGAATTTTTATGTTTTGTATTTTTTCATGTTAATTCTTGTATTCCCATATTTATTACTTTTTTTATTTTATATTTTTGGTAGCATTGAGTGGTTTTTCTCAACATGTTGATTTTGACTTACTCAATGTGGAAAATTGAAATACTAACTTTTCACTTTGAATTTTGTTAGAAGGCAAATTTTAATTGATTTAAATTAAACAAAATTAATATTCTCCATTAATTCAACTGTAATAATGTTGAGATTTCATCCTCAATCTAAAAAAATCAATAACTTTTTTTTAATTACAGTAGTTATTTATAGATTTGGATTTTTTTTTGAAATAATGTTTTTTCAATAAATAATGACAAAAATAAGGTAGGAGGAAAACAATTTTTAAGAATGGGTGTTTTGGAAAAGTATTGACAAAATTATGATAGTGGAATCGTGTACCGAATACACGATTTCCATGTGGCATACTCGTGTACCAGATACATGAGTACCATTTAATTCAGTTAGCTGACCATGTCGACTAATTAGTTGACCGGTCAAGCGAACTCGTGTACCCGATACACGATTTGCTTATAATGCTTTTTTCTTTTCTTTTTTTTAAAAGTTTGTTGACTATTGTTTTTTAATTGTTAAACTTAATTATTAAACTTAATTATATATTTAATCTACAATGAAAACATCTTGCACTTATATTAAAAAAAAATACCATGATATTAAAGAATATTTATGATTAGTTCTTTAATTTACAATTTGAAAATGATACAATGTGGGATTTAAAAACGACCCCTGACCCTTACTCCTCATGGGGTTGTCTTCGTGTCCCTCTAAATTAGGTTCACCCCGTTGTCGTTGTCGTCTATGATGAATACGTCTTCGATCGGTGTCGGCAACATTGAGTCGTCTTGTTTGTTAAATAATATTGTTTACCCAATTCTGGTAAGTTGTTCTGCACTGAATATTGTTGAACATTGCCAATAAAATTATTCTGTACAATAAAAAAAGTTATTAGACAAAATTCATATCATACATATGGAAAATGTTTGATTTAAAATCTCTTATCCTACAGTAATAGTAAGCGTCGTCAGGTGAGATAAATTGTCTCGTCATCGAATTGTACTAGGGAAAGTAGTCGTCTGATACAGCTAGCCTATTTGTTAATTCTCCATGTGCACAACGATCACATCATCCATGCCAGTAGGATAAATATTCCGCATGGATTCGACGCCAGTCTTGGTTGTGCTTACCTCTTAAATCGATCTGGTGTAGTGCTGGGAGTGTATTGGACAACGAAGGTATCGTTTATCGCATACCGAACTGTCTCAGCACATGATCTGGATGATGTCACTCTACTATATGGAAGCATATAAGAGGGCTAACAGTCAACCAGATGTCTTCACCATCACGACAATAATCAGGTAAGGATGACCAAATCTGTGTATGGCGTCCAAATAACCTGACAAAAAAATAATAATAAGTATACATATAAAATGTTTTAAATATTCATTTATATACATATTTACTACCTGATTGTGTGTTAGCATGTTGAATATTTTTCTGTACACGAGCACCATATTTGCTGACTATTCAGAGGCAGCTAATACACCACTCCATCTAAAATTATAAAAAATACAATTAATTTATATTCTTACATAAAATGGTAATGAAATAAATATATAAATAAAATAATACCTGGCACTAAGTGGACAATCTGGGGCCTGTAGTTGGACTTGTGGTGCTATAATTGAAAATCGATCATAAGCCCATACTTGTAATAGTATCAGTGGCCCCGCTATTTCTCACGCTTGTGCATTAGAAGCCCGACAAAGTTTTCTGTACAACCATGCTAAGACATGCACCACCCCACGAGTACATACCAGCATGCTCGAAATCAGACAATAATGGGAGGAACATGAAATGCATCAGAGTATTTGACTTATCAGCAAATAAAAATTCTCCTCCAATAAGCTGCAGGATGTATGCTCGTGCGTACCTACGTAAGCTGATAAATTATATATTTAAATCAGCCCAAACAAATAAACAAATATAAGATCTAAGATTTAAGATCTACAAACATATAATATAAGATCAACCCAACAAATACATATAAAATTTCTAAGTTTAACATACATATATTTCTAAATTTAAATCAGCCCAAACAAATAAAAAAGTATAAGATCAACCCAAAAATATAAATAAAACTAGATCAGCCCAAAAACATACATATACATAAAAAAAAAAAAAAACAAAAAAACAAAAAAACATACATAAACTAGATCAGCCCAAAAACATACAAATAAAAAAAATATAAGAATTTTATTGATCAGCCCAAAAACATACATATACATACAAATAAAAAACATACATAAACTCAATCAAAAAACATACAAAAACATACATATAAATACATATCAGCCCATAAACATACATAAACTAGAGAAAGAATTCCAAAAACATATATATATTTCTAAGTTTAAAATATATTGAAAAACAACTAGAGAAAGAAATATACCACAGAAGCGAGCAAAAATCGTTAGCAAAAAAGGTATGAAAATCGAGCAACACGACTCCTACAATGGAAGATTCAATGAGGATCAAATGGAGGATTGAAAATCGACCAAAATCAAAATTTTGTAAGATTTCGATGAGGAAAATTGAAGATTCGGTGAAATGGAAGCCTCGGTGAGGAAAATCAACAAGATTTTGGAAAATAGAAGAAGAAATCGAAAGCAAAAATCGGTGAGAGCAAAAACAATCCAAACGGTTTCGGTGAGGAAGAAGAAGGGGCGGGCGGACATTTTAATGCGAGGAAGTCGTGTATCGTGTACCGGGTACACGAATTAGGATAATCGTGTATCCGGTACACGATTTCATTAGTCAAACCTGCATGACTGTCACGCCAAACTAGGTGTGCCAGGTAGCCAGGTACTCGTGTACCTGGTACACGATTTAGGGCTTATCGTGTACCTGGTACACGATGAATGTGTAATCGTGTACCCAGTACACGATTTAAATACCTATTTTTTGAAATACTTTCCCTCCAACCCTACTTTTGTCATTATTTTTTAAAAAATAATCATCGATTTGTGGGTATAAGTAGAGACTACACATTTATTTCATATAGGCGTTTGAGCAATTATCTCAAATGTTCATCGATCAAGTAAGGAAGTCCTTGACTTGGTCTGCGTGCATTATACCGACCCCCTAAGATTTTTTTTTTTCATTTGTCAATTTGTCAATTTAAAACTTTTATTTTCTACTAGGTTTGGATATTTTAAAATCGTAGTTTGGAGAGAATTTGAAAATGGATGAGACATGCATCATTTGATGGCTTGCGTCAAGTTTGCAAATATTGTTGGATTATATGTTCGGAATAGGGAAATGTTGTAGTTTAAAGAAAATAGCAAGTTGAAGATGTGACCTTGTTTTTTAAAAAAAAAAAAAAGAAAAGAAAAAACACTCTAAAGGTAAAAGAATAAAATAAAATAAATAAAGCAAATATTTGTTCTAAACAAAAAAAAAAAAAAACAAAAAACTAAAAACAAATAGCCGCGTATTGAAGATGTGATCTTTTACAATTCTTTGCATCTTAAAACCTAAACCCTAATATGAAAAAAAAATTTAAGTATATTTGCATAAAATTAAAAGACAAGATCTTCAAACTTAAACTCTAATTTGGGGGAAAATAATAGGAATAAAAGACCACATATTCAACTTCCAATTTAGGCTTGAAAATTTTAAAAGATCGCATCTCTAAACCTAAATTCAAGGTTTTTTTTAAAAAATAATAATAAGTAGATTATGACATCAACATTCAATATTTTATTTTTTGAAAAATTGAAAGATCGCGTCTGCAAATATGCCACCTTCTTTTTCATTGGCCTTAAAAATGATTTTTTTTTGTTTTTTTATCACATCTTCAACCTACGACCTCTTTTAAAAGTACATGATTCTTTTTATAGGCGTGAAAAGTTTTATATTTTTATTAAGATGTTCAAACTTGCAATATTTAAAAAAATGATGAAATACTATATAGTGAATGTTTTTTTTTATATATTCATGAGTGTTTGGGTTACTTACATGCACCTTGACTAATCTCACGAGACAATTTGTCTGATTTACAACATTTGAGTGTCAAAGAAACTCAAGGGATATTAAATCTTAAATAGGTGACCACCATGAATTGAACTCATTCCCTCTTAGTCCTTTATCAAACCAACATCTTTTGATAAATGTCATTTACATACAAGATCATAGATATTAATAGACTATATTATACAAAATACACCCTAAACATTATACTTTGTGTAAAAAATATCCTTGAACTTGTAAGAGTATTTTTTGAAACTTTTGAAAGTTTAGGGTTTTTTTTTTTAAAACAAAATTTCAATGGTTTCTATCGAAACTAAACGGTAAGGTTTTTTCCTTTTTTTTTTTTTAACTCTTTTTGAAAGTTTGTGAGTATTTTTTTTTTTAACTTTTGGACGTTTATGAGTAGTTTCAACACAAAATGTAAAATCTCAAGTTTTGGATAGATTAAGGTAATTTATCTCCAATTATTGGGCTTTGGTTCAATTTAATTTATGATTTGAGAGACATTACTTGTATGAAGAGGAAATATGTAACGACCCGACTTTCTACCATACAATCAGGCCACTACTACATGCATGCATAAGCATGACAATGTATATTTCAAAAAGGAAAATTTTAAATAAAGTAACAAGACTTTTATTTAAAATTTAATAATACCATAAAACTGTTCGGGACACCCTTGACTCAGATTTAGAAAAAAATAAATAAATCAATAAATGAGGTAACAAATAAACGAAATACCAAAAGTTTTAAATGCCAGATGTCACCCCCTTATGAAACTTTCGTCCTCGAAAGTTCTAGTCTTGAAAGAGTTATGGGTATTGGACTCTCATTTCCTCTTCTATTTTCCATGTTGCTTTCTCGAACTGATATTTCTGCCATAAAACCTTCACTAGTACCACTTCCCTATTGCGCAAAACCTTAACTTCCCTTGTAATAATCTATATAGGCTTTTCCCTACAACTTAGGTTCTCGTTCAACTACAAGAGCTTAAAGTCCACTATAAGATGAATCTGTTATGTACTTCGTCAACATTGAGACATGAAAAACTTGTGTACTGCAGAAAGGGACGGTGGCAGTGCCAACTGATAAGCTATAGGACCAATTCACTCTAAAACCACAAATGGCCCTACAAAACACAGACTGAGCTTCCTCTTCCTTCCAAATCTCAAGACACCTTTCATAGGTGCTATCTTTAGAAACACTTTATCCCCCACCTTGAACTCAAGATCACTATGCCTAACATCGGCGTAGCTCTTCTGCCTTCTCTACGTTATTAGCACTTGGGCACTATTCCTCTACATCACTTCATTTTTCATCTGCATCAGCTCAGTTCCCACTAACTTTTGCTCACCAACCTCACCCCAACAAACTGGAAACCTGCAATCCTTACCATACAAGGCCTCAAATGGCAACATGCCAATAGTAGCCTGATAACTGTTATTATATACAAACTCAACCAAATGCAGGTAAGTATCCAACTCCATGAAAACTCCAATGCACAGGCGCGAAACATGTCTTCCAAGATCTAGTTCAAGCGCTATGTTTGCCCGTCAGACTGAAGATGAAAGGTTGTACTGAAATTTAACCGAGTCCCCAATACTGCCCGGAGGCTCTTCCAAAAGCTGGAGGTAAAACGAGGGTCTCTGTCGAACACAATCGACATTGGCGCCACATGCCCACGCTTTTTAGAGAAAAGAGAAGGAGAGTTACATATCCTTCACAAAATGATTTTTAAAATAAAATAAATTAAATTTATTTATTTTCATAAATCAATTTAATATATATTTATATGATAAATACCTTATCATAATATATATATATATATAGTAAGCTATATGTTATATCAAATCTAACACATAACCTATAGATTCTATATTGTATCAAATACAATATAACCTATAATTTCTATTCTCTCAACAACTGTATTTAATATAAATCTCATTTAAATTTAATTTAATTATGTGAATCAAATTCATATAATTAATATTGAATCATATTCATGTTGGGATTGGTGACCTATTTCTCCTGGAGTCTCGTTGTTTGTAATTATACACATCGTTTATAAATAAAATAATTGTTATTTTATTCTGGCATTTATTCATATCCAATAAAAAAAGCTCCATGGTTATCTTATGTAAACTTAAGCATGTATATGAGATATACAAGTGGATCATGCCTTAAGTGATAACCTAAATCGGTCTGTAGTATAAGGATTAAGGTGGGATACCTGATCCTGGTGACACTACGGATACGATCCGCTTTATAGAGGTTTGCAAGTGTTGTAAACTACTACAGGTGGTAGATCTTGACCATTCATGTGGAGACATGCGAGCGAGGGTGTCCTATACAAAGAGTTTGTATAAGACTGGACCACGAAATTACTAGACTCTATATATAACGTTGTTGATACTAGAGACTTTCATCTCACCTAAACGACCATAGGTGATACGACCTCAATTCTCAGTGTTTTGGGAACTCCTGTCTATGAGGGCGGTCCTTTGATTAGTATGGGTAAGAGTGGCCAGTTTGCCAACTCAGTATGCCTACCTTTTTAGGGACTTGTCTGATTTAAGAGCTTGGAACTCAATACACAAGATGAAATTCACTCCTTCCCCGAAGCAGGGGTAAGTAGATAGATTGTTCCCTTAAGGGCTGATTCCGGGGCTTGAACATAGTAGCCACAGCTTCTCTTTGGAAGAGATGACTTAGTTATAGTAGAACTATGACTTATGTTCATTAGAGAGATCAGTGGTACTTAAAGAGTTAGATGTAACTACAAGGGCATAACGATTATTGGCCGAGCTGTACTTACGAGCAATTTGTGAAGGATTGTCGCGTTGTTGATTGATTAAGATGGACAAATAATATATCTGTAATAAGAAGAGTTCAGTTGTCGGTCTTTAGTGAAGTGCCTGGCAGTTAACAGATGGTGGATCCCGTGACTAAAGAGTTTAGTCAGTTATTCACGTACCGTTGGAGCTTTGAGCTACAGGTCCATAAGGTCCCCTTGGTAGCTTAATGAATTCAAGTCGAGGATCAGTTCTTGGTGTTGACTTGAATTGTTCAAAATGACAAGAGGTATTTCGATTATATATGATATGATCGGTATGGTGTATGAGATACATCAAGTGGAGGATTAATGTAAATGAGATTTATATTAAGTGCCATGGAATAGAAAAAGAGCTATGGTTTATATGTTTCATGAGATGAAATATTAAAACTATATGTTATAAATATATTATGGTAAGTTAGTTATCATGAAATATTAAAACTATATGTTATAAATATATTATGGTAAGTTAGTTATCATTTATATTTATAATAATATTAATTATTGGATAATTATCTCTTTTTCTCTAATAACCAATTGAGTGGGAGGTTATTGGTGATTTCATGGTAACCGTGAGATAAAAAGAAAAAATGTTTTCCTAATTTTTAGTAAGAAAAAAGATTTACAAAATTGTGAATTTGAGATTTTCACTCTTGGAAATTACTCACGGATAGTTGTCAAGTAAATAAGATTTACTAAGTGACAACTTGGAGTTAGTTAAACGATCGTGGAGTGTGCTTACACGATAGACACTCAGCTAAACGATGAGCTAAACGATCACATGGCTTTTGCTAGACGATCGCATAGCTTTTCCTAAATGATTGGGTATCGACCTATACAATAGGCTATTTCATCTTCCACTTGCTTAATCTTTTACACGATTATTCTTCCTTCGGTTTTCTGCCTCTAACCAAGTCCACAGAGAGCCCACCCTCTGAATTATCTCACCGAGAATACCAAGGTAACCTTCTTGGTGGTGTCATACTCAACTCGATACAGTTGAGGTTCTGTGGAGGCCATTCACAGTGTTGGGGGTGTTCGTGACCGTGGTGATCGCTTTGTTCAAGTGCGCGGTGATCGTGCAGTATAGCGATCGTGTTGGACAAACGTTCATATGTTGTTGTTTTGTTGTGATCGAGCGTTCGTGATCAAGGAACTTGAAGATGAGTCTACAAAGATTTGTTGATTTTTGTCATTGATCTATATAAAGAATATTGTAATTTCTGTCTTATGCATAACCATATGCTTCCGTTTGTGTTTGTAATTGTAATATTCATATACGATTGAAATTAAGATCCTTCCGCTACTCATGAAAATCCTCGTGTCTGATTTTCTTCAATTCAAATATTTATTTCCACTCAAATAAACTTTATATTATAATGTATCAAAATACATTATAACAATTATATCACATATAATTAGATTAAATTAATTATATCATATATAATTTATTCCTTCAATTAATTTGAACAATTAAAATTAATCCAAAAATTGATTCTCATTAATTTTCATTGAGCTATAGAGCGGACCTCATGGTCCTATAGCTTGAAGCTCCAACGGTACGTGAATAATTAATTAAACTTCTTTAATTAAATTATTCACCATTCGTTAACTGTCGGACACTCTACTAAAAATCGACAGCTGCACTCTTCACACTACATATATATTTCTGTGTCCATTGGGTATAAATAGTCAATAATATAATGACCATTCACAAATTGCTTGTAATTACAACTGGGCCAAAATTACTGTTTTTCCCTTTTAGTTACATCTAACTCTTTAAGTACCATTGATCCCTCTAATGAATAATGAATCATAGTCCAACTATGATTAAATCCCTCTCGGGCCAGAAGAGTGTGTGGGATCACATTTTTCAAGCCCTAGAATCAGTCCTTAAGGGAGCAATTTATCTACTTACCTCGATATTGGAGAAGGAGTGAATTTCATCTTGTATAGCTGAGTTTCCAACCCTCTAATCAGACGAATCCCCAAAATGGTAGGCTTGTTGAGTCGGCGATCTGACCACTCTCACCCATACAAATCAAAGGATCGCCCTCATAGGTAGGAGTTCACAACTTAATTAGGATTAAGGTCATGTTACCTATGGTCATCATAGTGAAATGAAAATCTCAATTATGAACGACGTTATATAATGAGACTAAAAATTTCATGGTCCGGTCTTATATAAACTCCTTTGTATAGAATATCCTCACTCACATGTCTACATATGAATGATCAGGATTAGATCATTTGTAGCACTTTACAATAATTGTAACATCTACAAAGTGGGTCATACTCGTAGTGTCATCAGGATAAGGTACCCAGCCTTATCCATCTACTATAGACCATTTAGGTTATCACTTAAACATGATCCATATGTATGTCTCTACATACATGTTTAAGCTACAAAGATAACCTTGGATATTAGTTTATTTGTTTGTGGTTAATGCAACTAATTTTGAAATAAAACCTCACATATTTTATTACATAAATAAAATGTTTGTATATTACAATTATAAACTATAGAACCCTATGAGATTTAAGGCATCAACCCCAACAATATCTCACTTGACCTAAAGCTAGTGGGGTATACAATGTAAAAGTCATACTAAATACAAAGTACATAAATCAATAAACTATGGTATAACACGCCTAGTACAAATCTTCCACTTGCCCTAGTCTAAACAGGTCTGTCCAACAAACCCATACTCTACAGGTGACCCTCAAACACCTTAATCGTGATGGCCTTTGTAAATGGATCAACAACATTGTGCTCCGAAGCTATCTGTGTGACTATCACGTCTCCTAGATGCACAATCTCTCGGATGAGATGATACTTTTGCTCTATATAATTTCCGCATTTGTGACTCCGAGGCTCTCATAAATTAACCATAGCACCACTATTATCACAATAAAGAATGATGGGCTATGACATATTTGGAACAACTTCCAGATCAGTTAGAAACTTCTTAAGCCAAACAGCTTCCTTAGCATCTTCACAAGTTGCTATATACTCAGCCTCCATGGTAGAGTTAGCAATGCACCCTTACTTGGTGCTTCCCCAGACTACTACTCTTCCGTTAAGATTGAACACTGATCCTGATGTAGATTTCATAGAATCCTTATCAGTCTAAAAGTCAAAGTTCGTGTATCTTGTAAGGATTAGATCCTTAGAACCATACACAAGTTGTTGGGGTTAATGCCCTAAATCTTGTAGGGTTCTATAGTTTGTAAACCTTGTATTAACAAACTTGAATGTGATTAATAATATTTGATATTTTATTCACGTCGTCTATGAAATATGTGATATTTGAGTTGCATTAACCACAAACCAATAAACTAACATCCAAGGTTATTGTTGTAACTTAAGCATGTATGTGGAGACATACAAGTGGATCGTGTTTAAGTGATAACCTAAATGGTCTGTAGTATATGAATAAGGCTAAGTACCTTATCCTGGTGACACTACGAGTATGACCCGCTTTACAGGTGTTACAATTGTTGTAAGGTACTACAAATGATCTAATCCTGATCATTCATGTATTAGACATGCGAGCGGGGATATTCTATACAAAGGAGTTTGTATAAGACCGGACCACGAAATGTTTAGTCTCATTATATAACGTCGTTCATAATTGAGATTTTCATTTCACTATGATGACCATAGGTAACATGACCTTAATCCTAATTAAGTTGTGAACTCCTACCTATGAGGGTGATCCTTTGATTTGTATGGGTGAGAGTGGTCAGATCACCGACTTAACAAGCCTACCATTTTGGGGATTCGTTTGATTAGAGAGTTGGGAACTCAGCTACACAAGATGAAATTTACTCCTTCCCCGAAGTAGGGGTAAGTAGATAAATTACTCCTTTAAGGGCTGATTCTGGGTCTTGAACAATGTGGCGTCACACCCTCTCTTGGCCTGAGAGGGGTTTAGTTATAGTAGGACTATAATCTATTGTTCATTAGAGGAATCAATGGTACTTAAGGAGTTAGAGGTTACTATAGGGACAAAACGGTAATTTGGCCCGACTGTACTTACGAGTAATTTGGCCCAGACCTGAAGTTAAAATGGATCGCAAAGTGTCTTAGTTTTCACGTCGACGTCTCATAAATGGCCTTTTGAAAGAATTACTTACTAACTTAACATTCTTTTGTTGAAAATTAATGTAAGTTTTAAAACTTTGAGGTTCTTCATATGTCAAGTTTAACCAAAATTTAAATTGATTTACTTTTAATTGGTAAGTATTATAAATTTCACACGGATGTTTATTTAAATAAAATATAATGGAAGGTATATAAATGGATATACTTTACTAACATTTGGAGTTTAAAATTACAATTATTAATTCTTTGTTTTAATTAATAGCCCTAAACGTGTAAATAATTTATATTTTTCCTTAACAATAGATAAAGAAAAAAAATACTAATGCAGATTTTTTAAAAGAAATGTTTGGATATTGTCTAGTGAATGTTTTTGTTTTGTTAAGAAAACAAAACCTATTTTTGTTGTAAAAATATTTGTTAGGCTGGTTTGGAAACTATCATTAATACATTTTCTAATTAATAAAGGGCGCAAAACGTAAAACATGTTTGTAAAAAAAAAAAAAAAAAAAAAAAAAAAAAAAAAAAAAAACATGTTTGTAAAATAATTTTTAAAAAGTTGTATATTTTTGTATGGGTAATTATTATAAATGATAGAAATATTTATAAACATGACAAAATGTCACTATCATAATGATAGATATGGATAGACATCTATCAATATTAATAATAAATCGTAAGATTTTATTATATTTATAGATAACTAATTTTATTTTTCTATATTTGAAAGAATGTTTTTATATATAGAGAGAATTGTGTTAATTCACATGTTCTAGGGTTCTTCTGAAAATCATCTTTTTTATTTTTTTTACAAGAGCATTAGCTTTTATCTTTCAATTCACAAACATTTCAATCAAACTACGTTCATATAGACACATGACCTAAATTTTCATTGTCCTACATTCTTAGGAGGTATGAAAATATATATATAAATTTTAAAATAACTTATATTTACTCCTTGCGAAAACAATTCTTATAGTTGCTAATGAAATTTCACATTGATTTCATTGTTGTATTTTGGTCTTTTAAGTATGAAATATATGTTCTTTTTCCTTTGTAGAGAAGCCAAGGAAGTGGAGTTCCAAGAGCTATATAGAATTAGTAACCATAAATGGTCAATTAATTTGTGGGTGTCCAAGTATTGCTATTTGCAAGGTTTATTAATTTGCAATTTTACATTATTAATATTTGTCTATTTATTAAGAAATTCTTTTCTAAAAATTTTCTTTAAAAAAATTAAAATATATATTCTAAAAATATTAATCAACTTACAAATAAGTTTATTTTTTTTAAAAGGAAAAATTATCAAATAAGCATTTTTTTTTTTTTGAAAGAATAAGATCTTAAATTTTATGTGTAATTTTGTTCAAACATGATATATGGAACCATAGTCTCATAGACTGAAACATTATCAAGATGTATGGCTTCTTCAATCCTTCTACCCTATTTGGTATTATACGAGTAGATTCGTATTGGTCTCTCTTTTTTAGTTTTTCATCCTTTTTAATTAGTTCAATATAATAGTTTCTCACACGGTGTTTGATTGAAAGATTAAACTTGTGATTGTTTAAGAAAGTACTAACTAAAATATGACAAAGTCGCTTGAATACGTTATAATAATCACGTGATGTTTTTCTAAATTAAATTTATTCGATTGTAACAACATGCTCATTGACAAAAAAATGACCCAATCCAAACAATTTGACATACATTTTAAAAACATAATGGTATTTGTTTTAGGTAATTAAGTATGCCTTTTAGCCACCCATTGTTGACTTAATTTTTAATTAGTGCACAGCTCAAGAAACCTAAAATTCCTTCTATAGTTTATCTAAAATGATGCCATTCCAAATCTCAAATCTAACTACCAAAATTTCCTTTCATTCCTATATATATTATAAGGGAGCAAATCAAGTTACATTATATTTAAACTAGTCTTTTGAGATCGGAAACTATTAGAAAAAAATGTACATTGTTATTATAAGTAGTAAGGATGGATTCATTTAAATTTTCGTTAGTAACTCTCTAATTTTCAATTATTTGTATGAACGTGCTACAACATCGTATAGGAATGCTTGTAATAATACTTACATAAAAATATCTCTTGTTTGAACATGGTGTTGGTTTCTTCACTTGTCTCATTTTGCTCAGAAATTCGTTAAGAAAATTGTTTTCTTGTTCATATAATTTTTCAGGTTTATTCCCTTTTAATTTGGGATGTTATAGGTCACAAATTAAGTCAATACATAAAACAATTAATGTAGAAGTTATGACCCATTACTTCAAATGTAACACCATAAAAATAACATATAATAGATACATTATGATCTATAAATTTGTTAAGTTTATTTTATTTTATTTTATTTCTAGTAGATTTGTGAATTTAAAAAAAAAAAAATCAAAATTCACGGTTTAATTTTTAAAATTTGAAAGATCAAAAACAAAATCATCACAAAGTTCAAAGCTTAAGGAAGATTACTTTTTTAGTCCCCGAATGTTGAATAATAGATGTGTTTGGTCATTAATTTTCAAAATGTATCTTTTTCATCCCTGAATCTTTTAACATGGGTTTAAAAGGTTCTTCAAATAATGTTTTATTATTATTTTAAAATAGAAGAATAATTTTTAAAAGTTCTCTTCTATATAATTAATTTTAAAAATATTTTTCTAGTTTTAGATATCATATAATTATTTAGAATATTAAGAAAATGCTTCAAAAATCTTTTAAACCTATTTTATAAATTCAAGGACTAAAGAGCTACATTTTGAAAATTCAATAACCAATTACACCTATTTTTAAAAACTCGATAATTGAAAAAATAAATTTTAAAATTCAATGATTAAATATATATATATATATTTCGAAATTAGGAGAAGTGATTTTCAATACATATACACACAAATATATACATAACACACTTCATTCATTATTAAATATCTATGGTCCTATTGGAGTATTTTATGAAAAAGATTAGTGAGAAATTGAATTGATGGATGTGATGTTAACACCAAAATTTGGAGATGACTAAGATCGTCAAATCAAGTCAAATTTTAATAAAATTTCTATAACAATTTAAAAACTAATAAGTGTTTTTTTTTTTTGTAATATTTATTATAAATTAATTTGAAGGGCTTGACACCGACGTGTTTCTTTCCGCCCCACGGCCCCACCAAACTCTTTTATTAGAAAAATCAAATCACCTTTTTTTTATTAATATATATATATATAAATTTGTGCTTCAATAATTTTGCATTGCCAATTGCGAAGCCACCTTTTTTCCACTTGTTATTTTAAAATTTAAAAAAAAAAACAAATAAAAAAACAGTGGTAATAAAGCCGACGTGGACAGTTCCAAAGTGCAAATAGAAAAATCCAGTTGTTGTCTCGTGGGATTTTGGACTTTAGTAAGGGACCACATGTACACGTGGTGCGTATATTGAGCTCCCACGTGGAAAGCCAATTTCAATTATTGAAGTTTGAATTAAAAATTGTTTTTATTCTCCTCATTTGAAATAAAAATGCTTGGCTCGTGATTGATGAGGTGTAGTAGCCAAAATTTAAAATGTTTGATATAATGGAAATCTTGAAATCTCAATTTTATAAAAATTTTGATTAAAATATTGATGGGATAGATATTTCTAAAAATATATAAACATAAAAATTTTAAATAATTATTTAAATTATTAAATAATTCTTTTATGCTTTTTTCAAATAAACTATTTCCATTAGTAACATTTTATTAGTGTTATTACTACTGCTTTATGATTTTTTTTTTTTTACTATATATGAAAATGTGATAGAAATGTCATAGTGGTACCATAGTTGTAGCTTAAGTTTTTCCATTCAAATGATATTTTTCATCTTATTTTTTTAGTTGGATTAATATGATAAATTTATTATTTTTAAAATTAAAATATCATTTCGATGGATTATACTTTAAAGGACTTGTTTTATTTTATTTTAGTTTATCTTATGTTTATGGAAATAAAAATCTCTACCAGAAGTCTATAAATTTTGATAACATATACACATTATGTATTTTAGGCATGAAATTAGTATAATTATTTAGTTAATTTTAATTTTAAAAAGTTGACTTTAGATGACTCACTTCGAGGTAATAAAAGTCTATATCCTAAGGTTTCGTTTGAGATTGTTGTAGTTTTTAAAATAATTGTTGTCAATTGTACTTTTAGAAAAATCGGGTGTGAAAAAAAGTAGAATAATATTTGGTAAATTTCAACTTAAACTTGAAATAATATGTTAGATTGTTGGATAAATAAATACAAAACATCTTAGATATAATAATTAAAATAGACTCATAATCAACTTTTTTTTAGTTCTTTTGTAATTTAAAATTTTAAATAATTATTTAGTATGATAAATTTTTGTCTGTTATAGATTAATATTTAAATATTAAGGAAAAACAACTTTATTTTTAAAAAAATCAATATGGTATACTTTTTAAAAAAAAAAATGATGCAAAACTCATGAAAAATAAAAATTAGATTTGATTAGGTGAGAAATAGATAAATATATAAAATAAATATTCTTTTTAATGTATAAGATTTAAAAGTAAATATTAATTAAAAGTTCTACCTGATTTTAGAAGAATTTAAAAATTAATAGGATATTGCTTTTAAATAGATGTGAAATTAACATGTTTTTAAAAATGATTTTAATATATTTAATTTAAATATGTCATACCAAATGCAAAAAATGGTTAAAATTTTCTCCAAATTGCCTTTTTACACACAATTCCAAACATAACCTAAGTTTAAACACTTGAAAATATTAAGATTAAAATATAATAAAATTAAAAATATATAGATCAAAATAATATTTTAACGGAACATAGTTCAATTAGTATCTAGGTTAGAAATTAATAATTATTACTCTAACTTAAAACATTTTAACTTATCATAGTCAAATAAACTATTGTACAATTTAAACGAGTACATATTAATAATAATATTGACGATAGGAAATAAATGTAAATAAATATAAAGGATTTTATATTTTAAACACAATGATTAAATTCTTAGCCAAATTTTAAAAACAAATTTTTATAAGTTTTTTTTTTCAAATTTTGGCTTGATTTTTTTTAAATCATTGATAAAATATAAATAAAAATGAAAAAAATTTGAAGGTGAATGTAGTATCTAAAATTTAATTTTCGAAAATAAAAATTAAAAACCAAACGAGGTGCTAATAATTCATTTTACATAAAATGTATGTAAATCAAGAAATTTGATTTGAAATGGACCCCATTAATTAAAGTAGAATCCCAAAGGTCAAAGAGAATTTCTTCCTTTACAATCAGATTTGAGGTTGCTTTTGAAAAAAAAAAAAACTTTAAAGTTGTAGGAAAAGATAGAGTTATTTAATAAAATATCTTTAGAAGGGTGATCCTTTTCGGAAAATGGAAAGCAAGCTAGATACCCAATTTCAAAAGTCATTTAATAGATATTACATAAAAATAATTGGATAATTGTTTTTAAAAATATTTCAAAATATAATAAAATATCATTGTTTATCAGTTATCTATCACTTATAGATAGTGACATTTTACTATATTTATAAATAAGTTGTTTCATTCTTTATATTTAAAATTAGTCCTAAATTTAAAGGATTTTTTTAACACTTAACTTTTTAGGTTAATAAGATGATAAATTACAACTAATTTTACTTTGGAATTTTGGCAAACAAAATGTTTAATGAAAAAGTAGTTAATTATTGTTAAATAAAATTCTGGAACAAATATTTTACATAAGAAAGTACTATCTCCTTCAAAAAGCCATTCAGCTCAAAGTTCTTTGCTATCTTCAACTACATGATCAAAAGTGTCTTTTTATAATTTTATATTATTACACAAAAAATTACTTTTAAAAATACTTTTATGATGAAGTATTTTATTTTTCTTTAAAAAAAATCTCTATTAATAAAATACAACTTCAATGTCATATCAATCTTTAATATTCAATTCTACCCTTATTCTTGTATATATATGTGAGTATAAAATGATTAAAAAAAAAGGAATTATCATCTATGAAAAGAAAAAAGATTATAATAACAATTGGATATTATCATTAAGATACATAGCTTTAAACATTAACATTTTCTTCATTATTATTATTATTATTATTTTGTCATATTTTTAGTTATAAAAAAATCCTCATATATATATAGTTTAAAATATATATAAATATAGTAAGTGCTTTGATATATATCTTTGGACCAAAAAAATAAAAGTGGAATACTTCTGTTATTCACTTTGTGGTCCATTTGTATTAATTCCTTTTATGTGCCAAAGTGGAAGCAATAGAGGAGCACTCACCAATAAAGAGAGAAAGTTGCTAATACTATGACCAATAGAAAATTGATTGTTCTAATTTAACCATTAAATAAATCAACAATATTCTTTTATTATTATTTATTATTATTTTTTTTGTTTGGAAGGGGGGTGTTATGCTTCTCAATTATGGGTAGCCAACAATGGAATCTAAAAAAGAATTCATAAAGATTATGTTAAAGTTAATATGGTTTTTTTCTTTTTTAATGTGAATGAGTTGTGCCCTCTTGTGCCATTCACATGAAAGCATTTTTTAAGTTTATTTTCAAAATAAAATTATCTTAAGTCGTGTTAGATTAGAAGTAACGGTTTTTTTATTTGAATAGGAGTGAGAGAGACCTATCATGAATCAATAAAAAATAAATTATATGTTTCGAGTTAAAATGGAGATGGAAAAGAAAAACTAATTTCATTAAATATAAAGTTTTACGTTAAAATTCAAAAGAATTAAAAAAATGAACTATTTTTTAACCATTACAACAATATATACTTGTATTTACATAGTTGAGGAAAACAAAAAGAGGAAATGAGTTGGATAAAAACACAATGGACTATAAGCCAAAAAGAAAAAAAAAAAAAGGAAGAAGCTTAAAAGTTATTTTATCCTTGAACTTTATTTAAATACTTTCAAATATTATTGTAGTTTCAAATATTTTAATTTAGTCTCTAAATATTACATTAATCTTTTTTATTGTCAATTTTTAATTAATTATTCAATAAATCACTTAAATATCTTTTAGAATATTATAATTTAAACAAAATGGTAAGAGATTCAAATTTACAAAGTCGATTCAAATATACACTTCATGTTCCTTAAACTTAAGAAAAAAACTATGAATGTCTAGGCCAATTAAGAAGCTATATGTTCACATCAACAAGACATTTAACCTTAGAGAACGTTTAGATAATTTAGTCATTGATTACTTAATCTTTACCAGTTTTTTCTAAGGCAACAATATATGAAATGAGGATTGAAATCTCTAACTTCTTAGAAAAAGTTATAACGTAGAACTAGTTATCTTAATCAGTTAATGTTACACCCAAGCCCAAGGATTCAAATCAAGATTTCTAATTTGAATTTAACACCTGATGAGGCAGAAATTTCCTCCAACCCTCTATGATCGGACAATATCACCTTACTTTTCTTGAACTTTGTACTTCTAGAAGGTCCCCACAGATCAACAGAAATTAGGATTCGGTTAGGAATGCGACCAAAATCTTACATTGATTAAATAAAAGGATGATCATGTATAATCGAGGATAACAATCTCTATTGGTACGAGACTTTTTGAGGTGAAACCAAAAGTAAACTCATGAGAATTTATTTCCAAAGTGGACAATATCATACCATTATAGAGATTGTTGAAGGGACCGTTGTCCTTAACAGATCTTTGCATGTTTTGTCTTGGTCGTCAAAAAAGGAAGATACATTTATTGATTTAGGCAATAACTATAAATTCTTTTCAAGTTCGTCCTGATCATGATTTTTATAGTTAAAAGATATTTATCATTTAGATGTGATATCAGTTTATTCGTGTATAGAGACAGAGGCGTTATTAGAAAGTTAAAAGGTGAGGTTGAATTTTAGGGAAGGTGGGAATATGTTTAATTATGGAGGTTGCTTAAGTTTGGGAGGATAAGATAAAATAATGAGATGGGGGAGGAATTAAATGGAAGGGAATAAAGTTTAGGGGAAGAAGCAAAATGGGGCACACGTGTGAGGGGGTGGGAATTGGGAGAAGAGGAAGGAGCACGTGTGGGAAGTGAAGAGCTGTAAGAACCAAAAAAAAAAACTGCCGGGTTGACCGGAGACAACCGGGTCACGCTCAAGCGTGGCCTCTGCCGCCTCACGCTCTCTCTAACTAAATCCTCACGCCTCTTCTCTCCTCCTTATCACTTTCCTCTCAATCCTCTACTTTTTTTAACTCCTTTTATTAAATTAAATATTTCTTCTTCTTCTTCTCTATTAAAAAAATAATAATTATATGTATAAGTTTATATTTTGAAGTTTGTTTAGTTCTAATTTCTATACTTTCAATAAATCTTATATTTAGCTTCAACGACTAGTTTATTGTTAGTTGTTATCTATTAGCATTTTTACTATAAGTTTTGAAAACATATTCACATTTTGTATCTTAAATTTTTTTATTATTATTTAACTAATTTCGATAAAAGATTAACTTCAATAAATTAAATTTAAGATTTATTGAAATTATCAGAATTAAAATTAGATAATTGAAAGTACAAGAATTAAAATTGAACATATTTCTAATTATAGGGACCAATATATATATAAAGGTAAGATTTTTTATATTTGTTAAAATTTTTAAATTAGTTAAGTGACTAGTATATGTGGCTATTCAATGTGAGCATTTTTTTGTTATATGTTAGAAAGTACAAATAAAGTTTTATATTGATTGGAAACGAGAATCATTTATGATATATAAGTGAGAATAATTATTTTTATTAATAGAAAACAATTTGATTTTGCATGAGTGAGGATTATGTCTAAAGCACACAATACTATACTTTTCTTTCTTTTTTTCTTTTTTAGATATGTGGAGGTGTGTTACACTCTTCATTACACAAAACATTTTCATCCTATTTTATTCTAATTTTCTTCACTTTTTACTCTACTTCTATGGATCATTTCTCACAACACACTATCTAATCGCAAGTCAAGAAAAATTTGTATGCTTTAAAAGTAATTAAGTCATACATTATACACTATGCCTATTTTTGTATAATCCACCCCGTTATCTAATCACAAGTTATCACATGGAAAATTTTTCCTTTTAAAAAGTAATATAGAGTTTTATATTTTTTTTCCTATTGTGATTAAAAGAGATGCATGAATATGCGTGCAGTCAAAACTCTAAGTATTACTTTTAGAAGAAAAAAAATGTTTTTATTTAGCTTATCTTATTCTAAGTTACATTATAAATATACCATATTTACAAATACTAACCCATAAATCAAATATATACTACATAAACCTAGCTATATGTTTCTAGAACTTGTTCTAAGGAAAATTTGAAAGTTAATCAATATTGTGTGATTTTAATTAGCTATTCATTAAATATAAAATAAGTTTGTTGAAGAGCCAACTGCGAACCATTTTATTTTATTGTTTTACATATTTTAGCTTCTATTTCTGTTAGAGGAAGAAATTACTTATAGTTATTACTGATGTCACAGTTTAACCAGTTGAATTCTCTCTATAAATAAACTAGTTAAATGGGTATTAGACTTTATAAATACAATGATCTATTAAAAACTTTTAGAGTAAAACTTTGAAGAATTGATCTTAAATACATGTGTAGATATCTTGACTTACAAACTAACTATACTCATATTGTCATCTCTTTTCATATATTTAATAGTATTCATGTTTCATGTTGGATACTTTATTTTGGTAAAAAAGTAAGTTGTGTTTGATAAGGAAGATGTTTGATTATGTGGAAAGTGGGACCAAAACATGTTGAAGTAGTAACTAAGCATTGAATATTATTATCCACATGAGAAATATAAATGAAAAAAAAAAAAGAAAAAAAAGAAATGATGATAAATGATAGATAATAATGATAATAATAAGGTTGTGGTTGTTTTGGACACATTAAAAGATGAAGAAAGGTGGTGTGAGACAAAGGTAGACCCCACACATTTCCCTATTCAATCTGTTCACTCTTTGACCTTTGACTGTCCTACTTTCACTTCTAATAATAACAAGACAATTCCCTTCACCTAATGAAATCATGTTTTGCCCTATCCCCCCCACCCCCACTCTAAATTTCCACTTAGCCCCTCAATGTTTCTTTATTTTCCTCCTTGTCCCTATATAAGAGATATTATTCATTCTATTAAAAAAAAAAAACATTCATTCCACTCTTACTAAATTTTCATTGTGATAATGAGAAGATTGGTTGTGTACAACTCATAAAGAGAGGCATAAATTATGTTCATGTTAGCAATATAAATGGTTAAGGCATCTTAAATGCTTTTAAAAAGATTATAGATTTGAATTCCTTACTTCATGTGATGTAATATTCTAAAAGAAGATCATCTATCTATTAGAAAATTCATCGGTCAAAGATAACCTTTTATTTTGAGTATACACGAAGATAAGATAGAAAGAAAATTCTACCATTTACCTATATTATGGTCAGTGTTAGAAGAGCAATACTTGTAATCCACTATGTACCCATCTCTATGCATCTCTTTTCAAAAGAAGCAAGTTTATCTCGTGAAACTTATAATTAGGCATTTAGATGTGTTGCACAAAAATGAGTGTAGTTCACGATACACTCAGCAAATTTCATATCAACAAATCAAGAAAGATGAGGATAACTCTTGAATTTTTGCAAAGATTGAAGGAACAAGAAAATGGGAAGGATTCAAATAACTACGAAAGGAAAGGGAGAAAAACTCTATAAAATAAATAAGAAAAACTAAGAGGGCAGATGAGCAAAGCAAAAGAAAAGGAGGGAGAAAGAAATTTTGTTAATAATGAATAATGAATAGATGTTTGAAGGGGGGGACTACAACAGTAAACCAAATAAGAGAACAACAAAATAATGAGGGAAGAAGGAGGGTCAAATTAAGGTTTTATTGATGTAAACAGGAGTAAGATTTATTTTCAAATGGTGGGACCTACATCCATTTCACTTTTGACCAAATTAACCCCCTAAATTATTCAAAGAGGCCATCACATCTAATAAAAGAACCTCAAATTCAGATCCAATGATTATTAAGAAGTAAATAAACGTAATCCATCTATGGTAATCTAAAAAGTAAGCAACATTTGATTAAATTTGTTTTTTTACCCGTGTTCAAATCGGCTGCACTATGATCATTAAGTGGTACCTACATCATCTTTTTTACTAATTTTTCATCATTTACCCTTTTCATTGTGTTTAGCTATGGAAGTAAATAACAATGAATTAGTATGGAGTAAACACGATCAAAGGAATCTAATTCCCTTTACATTGAGACCTATTACAATTGGTACGTGAATGTGAACTCATAATGATTACGACAATTTTAATTACGGAGCAGTAAACGTGGTCGAAATACATTAAATAGAGACAAGCACATAGTGATGACTTGATTGAAGAATACTTGGGTACAGTTGAATACACCCGCCCGTGTACCGGCATAAGTAACTAAAGCTAGTTCCAAGTGTAACTAGGGATAAACCATGGTTAGGTTAAAGAAATAGTTGCACCACACGTGTGGGGGAGAAGTCAGATAAGGGGCAGAGGAACAGAGTTACAGAAGGAGAAGGCAGTGTTTGTTTTCTCTTTTTATCTCTAAAACTCTCTGTTTTGAGTGTTGGGTATGTCTCTCTGTTCCATTCAATTTTAAGAGAGAAGAAGAAACAGAGTCAAAAAAAGGTAAGACTGAAAAATTTGCAGAGTGGTCAGATTTGTTAGTATTAGTATTAGTAGTTCGTCCCCCACTTGTTTGACAAAATTTCTAGCAGAGAGTAAATAGTTATAGAGAAAGAGAATCAAAGCATAAGAAAACATGCCTGGGACTGGGAGTGTTGCTGTTGAACCTTTGGATTTGAGCGTACACATTCCATATCATTTCAGATGCCCAATTTCTCTTGAGCTCATGCGTGATCCTGTCACCGTCAGCACCGGTCAGACCTACGACCGTTCAAGCATAGAGTCATGGGTCGCCACCGGCAACACCACTTGTCCGGTCACTAGGGCTCCACTCACCGACTTCACGCTCATCCCTAACCATACACTGCGCCGGTTAATCCAGGACTGGTGCGTTGCGAATCGGTCTTACGGCGTTGAGCGGATTCCGACTCCGAAGCAACCGGCGGAACCGTCTTTGGTTCGGTCTTTGCTTAGCCAAGCTTCGTCGAGATCGAGTGGTTTGAATTTGAGAATCTCGGCTTTGCGTCGGTTGAAAGGACTCGCCCGTGACTCGGATAAGAATCGGTCTCTGATTTCTTCGCTTAATGCTCGTGAAATTCTTCTGGATGTTGTGTTTTCGAATTTGGATTCGGATTCGGATTCGTTTTCACCTGATTTGAGCCGCGAATCGCTTGCGCTTCTTGTGATGTTACCGCTGACGGAATCTGAGTGTGTTCTTGTTGCGTCTGATCCGCAACGGATTGGTTATCTGTCACATCTTCTGTTTGATTCTTCGATTGAAGTCCGAATCAATGCCGCGGCGTTGATTGAAACTGTGATTGCCGGAACTCGAGCGTCGGAGCTTCGAAGCCAAATTTGTGGAATCGATGAATTGTTTGAAGGCGTAGTCGAAATTCTCAGAGATCCAACGGCGTATCCACGAGCACTCAAAGTCGGAGTTAAAGCCTTATTCGCTCTCTGTTTGGTGAAACAAACCAGGCACAAGGCAGTTTCCGCCGGCGCCGCCGAGATTATCATCGACCGATTTCCCGATTTGGAGAAGTACGACGCTGAGCGAGCCCTAGCTACGATTGAACTCATTTGCAGAATTCCAACCGGTTGCGATGCGTTTGCAGCTCACGCGCTCACCGTTCCGCTTTTGGTGAAAGTTATTCTGAAGATCTCGGACAGAGCGACGGAGTCAGCTGTCGGAGCTCTGGTGTCGTTATGTTCGGCATCGGAGGAGAATCGGCGGGAGGCGGTGGCGGCGGGGATTTTAACACAGTTGTTGTTGCTGGTGCAAAGTGATTGTACGGAGCGAGTAAAACGGAAATCGCAGGTGCTGCTGAAGCTTCTTCGAGATTCATGGCCGCAAGAATCCGTTGGAAATTCCGACGATTATGGTTGCAGTGAAATTGTGGTACCGTTTTGTTAATTGTGGAGTTTAACATTTTGGATTCTCAAATCTCCATAGATTGTTGGGTAAGTTTGAAGATTCATCAAATGGAACAAAGAACAAAAACTACAGAGAAAGAGAGACAACAAATGGAAGAGATGAAGTTGCAATAGTTTTTCTGTATGTAATTTTTTGTACGTAAATTTTTTTTCCGCTTAATTTCTTTCAACAAAAAAAAAAAAAAAAAAAAAATCCATCTATCGTTAAGTTTTTATTTGTAAGATTTTTGACATTTGTTACATCATTTCCTCTTAATGATATTTTGACATGATTAATTTCCTCAAATCTTAAGATGAAAATTCAAATTCTATATCATAATACTATGTTTAGCTTAATTGATGGAAAATCATAAAAAAGATATCATGTTCGAATTACTTCCTTTATGGTATACTAAAAAAAAATTATATTAATAATAACTTGTGTATCCGTAATTATTTTTAAAATAGAACTTCATAATTATAATGTTAATTTTTCTATAAAAACAAAGGTTTAAAGAAAAATATATTTCCGTTGATTGAATTTTATGTATTTAAAGTGTTTGTTTTTCTTTTAAACTAAGCATAACTTAATTAACATAAAAGTGTATTAATAATCAAGTCTACGACTCAAATCTTCCTACATTTAATTGTACTAAAAAAAGTATCTTAATCTATCGGTTAATTATTGTAAATAAAAAAAATAATATCTAGTCTTTTAAAATTTTGGCAAAGTTAATAATTGAAAATTATCTTCAAAATCTATATTCGAAAGGTAAAATAAGAGATTATCATACAACAATAAAATAAACTTAATTCAACGATAATTGACATACGAAAACGTGATTCTAGAATCAGAGCCTATTGAAAACCCAATATGAGCATGTTGGCCCAACTTACTTCCAAAGAGAGGGCTTCCATATAAAAAAAAAAAAAAAAAACAATATATAAAAAAAAAAATATCATTATTTTGTTGGTACAAAAATCAAGGGTTACAATTATGTTATATGAATTCAGAAGAATCAATCATTTGAAAGATGAGAGCTCTATTAAAACGAAGAAATAATCTTTTATTCCTAAATCATAAGACAAAAGAAGATGCCTCTACCCACCTACCTCCCACTCCCAAATATTTGTTGAAAAGGAAAGAATTCGAGTCAAATATAAGTAAACATTATTTCATATAATACATTTATAAATTAAACAGAGCGAACAATTATCTATAAATATGTATTCTTTTTTGTATCATAAACGAATTAAAGTATTCACTTGTTCTAAACTATAAGAATCTCATAATTTTTATAACTTTAGATAGGTATTGGCCATAGAATTTGAACCACTACTTTTAAATACTAACCCGTCATTAGTTAAGTGTATTCATAAAATTATTCGGGAAATTCAACCTTTGATTCTTAGAAGTAGCAAATTGTCACATCTTTGAATTTGTATCTTGTTAAGAAAGATTGAGATTTATTCTAATATTGTGAAGAGGGCAAAGGCAATATTGAGTGTAGTTAGGGGGTCCATATGTAATTATTATAGTGTTTTTTTTTTTTTTTTTGGGTGTACTTTGGAGTTGTGTTGCTTTGACACCTCACTTTAGTTTTGCCTCTCATTAGTAAGTGAAAGGGAAAGGGCCAATGGGATTCAAAGATATTAAGCAAAAAGCATCATGTTTTTTTGGATATGATAATTAAGAAATGCTATAATTTGAATTTAGATTTTTGGGATTTGTGGAGGAGACTTTTGGCTCAACATTTTAACAACATCAACATCTACTATTATAAGCACATAATTAACATTATATTCCTTTCCCTTGTTGTCCTAAAGTACATTCCCTCCAATGAGATTGACAAACATTTTCAAACATCCACTCATTAATATTTCTAATGCTTTTGATTTCTCTCACTTTTGCCAAATTCTCTCTTTGGAATAAGATTTTCTCAATTCAATTTGAAAACTACTTTTTTAGGTTAACTTAATTGCATGTTTAGCTTAGAAATTTATATCTATTTAATCTCTAAATTATCAAAAGTATATAATAGGTTTATGAACTTTTAATTTCGAGTCAAATAGATTCTTAAACTTTAAAATGTATCTAATAGGTTTTCGAATTTTCAATTTTGTGCTCAATAAATCTCTAAATTTTAAATTTTATATCTAATAGGTCCTTGACCCATTTGTTATTTTTTAAAAATTTATAGATATACTAGACACAAATTTGAAAGTCTAGAATTCTATTCAATATAAATTTAAATATAATATCTAATAGATCCATTAATTTTTATTTTTATTTTTCTAATATGTGTATAATTTGTTAAACACAAAATTGAAAGTTCAAGGATCTAACTTTAAAGTTTAGGGACTAAAATTGTAATTAAACATTTTTTTATTCAGGTAGATGAACAACAAGTGAATGTATATTTGGACAATTGTTTTCCTTTAATTCATTCCTACAATGACTTCTTATTTTATTAATAATTGAATCATCCAATCCTCACAAGTCATTCTATCACAACTCTACAATACAGTTCTTAAAGATACAAAATACAAGGTAATTCCTATTTTAAGAAATGCAAAATTCAAATTAAAAAAAAAAATACTTCTTGAGATTATCAAATTTATCAACAATTGGTTGGACTTACCAATGCTCTTGAACAATCATCAACCAACTGGAATAAAACTCACTTTTATGATATAAAAAATAGGAAGAATGCCAAAAAAAAAAAAAAAAAAAAAAAAAAAAAAAAAAAATAAACTTAACTTTTAAAAACTAAATAATCATCCAAATGAACCTTAATTAAAAACACACATTCTCGAATATGAACTGAACTAAGCTAAATCGAAGCCAAGTCAAATCTTCTTTCTACTTTTATAGTCTATTGTTAGTCATCTACCCCTCCAAATGACCTAAAAACTTAAGTTGACGGGTGAAAGCAAATTTAATATCATTTCGTCTAACACTCATCCTCACTTGTGGACTCGAAATATGAAGAAAACACAAGAAGTAAAAATCAATATTAATTACAAGGAGTTTGAACACATGACTTGTTGGACTACCTGTTTTGATACTATGTTAAATGATTAATTGACCTAAAAGGTTAAAATGATGGATGAAAACAAATTGAATGTTAGTAGCTTGGTATAGACAGAAAAGGCAAAGGTGGTATACTAATGAAAGTGATGAGAAAGTCAAATGTTAGCCAAGTTTAGAGAAAACAGCAGCAACAACCATAATAATAATAATAATAATGCAGCAAAGGGATGATTGAAAGGAGAAATAAAGAAATGTGAATAGAGAGAAAGTGAATGTCAGTGTCAAGAAAGGTTTGACTCAAAACAGGCAGAGAAGGTGAAGCCCACATGTGTGAGAAAGGCCTGCAGATAAGTTATGGGATAGAATGGATGTGGGGTTGTTCCAAAGTTGTAAGGGTACAAAGTGGGAATACTTGTGTGGCTTTCAAAAATATGGAAAGATATAATGGTCACATGTTGGGTGGAAGGAATAGAAGCAAGGAAGAAGGAACCATTGGGAATCACATGCCTTTGGTTCTTATTCTTCCATTTTGGTTTCATGGCTATTGCTCCTCACATGACCTCAAGTAAAGGCAAAAAGGTCAATTAATAAATAAACAATTCATTTTTTACTTTAATTTGTTCCTATTCTTTTCTTTAGTCTCAATTAGGGTTTGAAGTTTTCCATATGGAACCACATCATTTGGGTTTCCTGTGAATTTGCTGATAAAGTCGAGGACACCCTATTTGGAAAAAATCCAACCCCAAAAAAGCTCTTTTGACCCCTCACCTAGAGAAGAGACACTACAAAAAATGTTGCAGGAAAGTCAAGTCTCTGCCGTCGCAAGGGCATGAGTCATCTTATTGTAAGTCATTTTATAGAAAGAAGACCTCAAAACATTCATCTAGTCTTATTGCAAATTTTATTGTGCATTATTTTTTTCCCATAGTGTTTGGGGTCCACAATCAACACAATTCAACATATCCCCTTTTGCCAACTATAGTTTGCTTTAGGGTAGAATCCATTTTGAGTTCAAATTTGATGGGTGATTTTGACTTCATGCAAGCAAATTGCAACCTATGATTTGAATTAAAGATGAGTTTTTGGAGTTAGCAAGACCTAATGAGATGCTAACATTTTAACCAATAGAATATATACATACCTTGAATGCCATTCTTACCTACCATCAATTTAGGATTCCAACCTAATTGGCAACTAAAAGTGAAGATCTCACTCTCAAAATTTGAAATTTTTAAATAAGTAATGAAAAGAATTTTACAAAATAGTTTTGCTAGTATTGAGAGATCATTGCTATAAGATTTGTGCTTAAGAGTCACTTGGATTTGTTATTAGACTCCACTTTGAAGGTTTATAACATTAAAAGTTTTGCATAAATTTGCTTTTACACTCCACTTAAAAATTTTACAATACTTCATGATTCTTCTCCATTTTTGTCAATCGTATACTTAAAATTGCAATTTTTACCCACTTCTTTATCATGGGTATGTAGTGTTTTTAAATATTATAAAAAAATAATTAAAAGTATCTAATAGGTCTCTGAACATTAAAAATGTCTGACAAGTCTCTGAATTATTAACTAACATATTCAATAAAAACTCAAATTTATTTCTAATTGGAATCCATACATTCAATTTTGTGTCTGGTATGTCCATAATTTTTTTTAAAAAAAAATGTTGAATAGATCAATTATCTATTTCACACAAAATTAAAATTTAAAGAAACTATTAGACATTGTTTGAGTTTAGAGATCAAATAGGCACAAACTTGAAAAGTTCATAGATCTATTAGACACTTTTTGGAGTTCATAAATCAAATAGACGTAAACTCGAAAGTTCAATGAGTAAACTTGTAATTTAACCAAAAACTATTTATTAAGATCATGTTTGATAACTGCTTATAAAATCTACTTGCACCAATAAGTTTTCATGTTTGTAATCCATTTTCTACTCATGATTTCAAAAATCAAGTCAAAATAGAGAACCATATTAGCGAAATTACGAGGAAGCAAATATAAATCTTTAAATAAAAATGAAATCATTATCAAACAATGGCTATAAACACTAACATAAAGTCCTTCCATTTTTTTTTAATATTGAAAAACAAGTTTCATTGAGAAAAAAATGAAAGAATATAAGAGCATACAAAAAAGCAAGCTTACAAAAGAATGGAGCTCCCTCTACAAAGAGTGAATTCAAGTGTGTGAAAGAACGTCTATAGAATAGTTACAAAAAGTCTTCGAAATCAAAGTCCATGAAAAAACATAAAAGTGAACGAGGGACCACATCTCACACTAGGGTCCCTCTCCACTCTCCTAAACACCCTACTATTCCGCTCACCCCACAAAACTCATAAGATAGCACACACTCTAGCAAGCCATAAAAAGCGGTCTTTCTCCACAAAAGGCAAATTGAAAAGGAACACCTTGATCATAGCACAAGTGTCTCCATGATAAGCATACAAGAAGCCACACGTCTAGAGGAAAGAGTCTCAAACACGACTCGCAAACTCACATTGCCAAAGAACATGGTTCAAGTCTTCCTCCGTCTTTCGACAAATAATGCAACAAAAAAGCCAAACAAGCAAGGATATGTTCCTCACGAGTCAATCCATTGTGGTAGCACGGCCACGTGAGACTTGCCAAGTAAAGAACTTCACTTTCCTTGGGATCTTAATCTTCCAAAGCACTAAAAAACCGACACTCATTAGGGAGAAGGATCAACCAAACAACCAAAGAAAGACTTACACGAGAATCCCTCCAAAGGATTAGGGCTCCAAAACCTGACGTCCCGTCTCCCACGCCTAAAAAAATGACCCCTCAAATAAGGAAAAAAGAGCAACCACTTTCGTCGCTTCTCTATTGGAAAGAGAGCGACAGACCCGAAAGAAAAAGCACAAGAACTTCCGAACAACACAAATTCCTTCCATCTCAACCACATGCCTAATTTGATACACTAATACCATCGACAAATTACCGACATAAATATGTGGAAACTTTTCTCAATGAATAATGAAAAAGAAAAATTATAGAAACGGTAAAAAAAGTTGGACATTTTCTAACATAAAGTAAAAGAAATTTACTTTTTTTTTTTTTTTTTTTTTTTGCAGTTTTTCCAATATTTGGTTTCTTAAAAGGGAACTTATGAACTTTGAAGCTCGTCGTTATTATGCTTCTTTTTTCATTCTTCATTTTTTTTGGTGGAAAATTCAAGTAGTTAAAAGTTAAAACATAAGCCTAATCAACAGCTTGGCCAACTAAACATGTAGGGAAAAGGGAAAATTCTGCCCTGTTCCCCTTACATTGTTTAGTATATTTGCTCATTGTGTCGATGAGTGCCATTAATACTCATCAGGAACTTCTACAATACATGATCTAAATATTTGTAGAGATTTGATATCCATTTTATATTATTTAGGGGGAATATTCAATCATATCCCTAAACTTTAGGAGTTGTGTTAATTTAAACCATGAACTAATAATCGCATCGATTTGAACCGTAAAGGTAAATATTTGTAATTGTATTAATTTACACCTTTCATTACATTTCATTTAAAAAACCTCAGGTAAAACTTATAATTTTATTGGTTAAACCCTTAGACTTTCATACATGAATCAATTTAGACTTTTTGAACCTGTTTGAATTGATTTGAGGAAAAAAATGTTTTTTAAAAAACTCATTTTTATTTAAATATTTTCAATAAATATTGATTAAAACACACTTGAAAAGTTATTTTAAGTGATTGTCAAACACTTCAATTTCTTTTTAAATGACTATATATATATATATATATATATAAAGTCTACGCAGGTTTAAAAATTAATGAATGGATGATTTTTAAAGGTAACCGTAATGAACGGTCTAAATTGATTGGCTAACAAAAGTTCAAGATTAAAATTAATACAGTCATTAGTTGAGAGTTTTAACTAATTAATAGCCACCTACTTAGGATTTAATATTTTAAGAATTTCCTTGACACCAAATGTTGTAACGTGAGGCAGGTTGTCTACCCCTTTTGTTTTGGTAAGGATGTAACTAAATTGTCATTTGTCAACATAAGCATACCTCAACAAAAGGTAGTTCTTCAATCCTTCCCTTGAGGTTAGAATTTCCACCCATATTTAATGTCCTATGAAATATAGGCTAAATTATATATATATATATCATGAAATTTACTCTTTGTTTCAAAAATATACATTCTTTCAAAAGCTAAAATATTACCTTTAGCTTTTCATAAACATTTTAATACTCCGCTCATAATAGAAATGCTTTAGAATTTTGAATGAAAATTAAGACCTAAAATTTTGGGGTCGTGACCTAGAACGCAATTCCCACCTGTTTTTAAATCACCATAACATCATGCCAAGTTTCTAGTCATATTTGAAATTTTAAAATATTTAAACTCCAAGTCTTAAATAATCAATTGACCCAAAAGCTTAAGCTAATAAGTAAAGGCAAATTTAATTATATCATCTAACATTCCACCTCACTTGCAGGCTTAAAATATGAAGAAAAGTCAAGCAAGTGGAAATGAATATTAATTGGGGAGGAAACAACATTGCAGGAACATAAATCTAGGACACATCCTGAAGCAACCAGCTATCATACCATCTTAAATTACTAATTGACCCAAAAGCTTAAGCTAGTAAGTAAAGACAAATTTAATTAATATCATCTAACATCAAAGATTTTTTTGAAACATCAACGAAAGGTTAAGGTAATATTGCACCCAACTTTTCCCCCATCATTTAGGAAATTAAAATATTGGGTTAGGAAGAATATTCGGGTTCCCAATGACCCAAGGGTAAGCTTGAATTTCAATGATTAATGCAAAGTGAGAGTAATGGTAAGTTGATCTAATTTCTACTTCAACGGTTCCTGTGTTAAACCCCTAACCCTCAAGTGTACCTTTGTCCAATAAAGAAAGGTTCAATGTAAGATTAAGATTAAGTTGCTTCCTATTGTTTTCATTTAATTTTCATATGCAGAACATATTTCGTAGGACAAGCGAAATTATTCTTCCTAACCCAAGCGACTTGTACTACCTTTTATCTTTACAAACTTTTTAATCGCAGTTCTTAAATTTCTGGCTTCATTTCCTTCTTTAGGTCATCTATCATTTGGAGATGGAATTTTATGGATGTTTAATTTATGACTTTAGCTTTTTAAGATTTCGAACATAAACAATGTGCTCGCCAGCACTGAATCTAAAGATCATGAAAGCAATTTTATGAACATCATTAAATGTCTAAAATCTTCTGGCAGTTTCAGAACTATAATACCAAGAGTGACAAGACGTGTGAAGGAAGAAGAAATGACAGGCACAAATAAAAACAAGACGCATACTAATGATGCAAAGAAGGTTAATGACCAATAGTTTCTTCAAGCTTGAAGATGAAACATGCATTATCAAATGAAACAATTGGGCAGGAAATAATATAACACAAATCATCCAAACAAAATGCAGCAGGGAAAAAAATTGTACAGGTATTGAATAAATACAATACGATGAAGAGAGTTGAGTTCTTACTGCTATTGCAGCCACTCTTCAAGCCTTGTTAGTTGAAATCTTTCAGTCTTTTCTTCAGCATGTCCATTGATTTCTTTCGAGTGCTTTGTTTCGCATTTCTGCTTGAAAGGCTCCCAAAGATCCCATCAGGAGAATCTTTGAATTTCTCACATATACTAGCCACCTTCTTGTAATCCAACATGTTATAATTCCTCTCTCTTATCTCAGGATTCGTGAAGTTTTCAGGTTGATTGCTCAGCAAAAGGTTAATAAGTTGTCTGGCTTCCACCAAGGAGTTCCGAAAACTACCCCCTTCATACGCTTCACTTAATCCAATGCTGTGGAACCTCTCATCTGCAAATGTTTCCAGCACCTTTAGATCATTGTCAATAGCCATGACTGCATTAGCATTGAACCTTTTGACGCTATCACTAAGAAAAGCTGCAAAGATAGAGTCTGATATGTGTTCAAACACTCCACTTCCAACCTTGTATAAGGCTTCTATAGGTAAAATCTGTTGTACGGTGGACATTATAGTGTCAAGATAAATAAGTACTTCGTTTATGTAGTCATTTGCATTTGCAGAAACCTCCTCAGAAGTCCAACTAATATTCTCTGTAAGAGCCATAAATTCATCTAGTTTGGTATTCACCAAATTCAACAATGCAAGATAAGCTGCATCTCTTGAAGTTTTGAGAACAATATTAGAAGCAAGATTAGCTTGTGGCCTTTCAACTGAAAAAACAGTCGTCCCGGATAGTTGAGCTGCAAAGCCAAGAAAAAAGTCACAGGCTCTTTCCAGGGCAGTTATATTTGCAGCAATTTGCATGGCTTGAGAAACCCCAACGGAGCTGCTATAAATAGTATTGAGTATTGCTTCGTTTAAAACATCAATAAGTAGCTTGTCCAGATATTTCTTCACAATATCAAAAGGATTAGAATGTGCACTGTACGAAAAATAATCAACAGACCCTTTAATGAAGGACCTCACAATGCGGCAGACATCAGGAACTGTGGAAGAAAATGGAGCAATATACGGAAATGCAGGCCTTATATCTGAAGACTGGAGATTAAAGGAGAGAACGTTGTTTTCATAATCACTATCTTTTTTCATAACCATCTGCTCATAAGAATCATTAGCAAGAACATCCACAATCTGCTGCCGGCACTCTTTCAAAAGAAGCTCATGGTATTTGTCCTGGGTTTTACTGATAGCCTCAAGAACCGGGGAAATTTCATACCCATATGGTCTAAGAGCAGATGCCAAAAGAGTGACATAATCCTTCACCAGGAGGAGGTGGGTTGCAGAGTGCATGAGGGAAAATTGTTCTTCCAGCAAGGATGTCAACTTGCTAACAGCAGTTTCTAACATTGCATCAACCTGTTCAGCTGATAATAACCCTCCAGCAGTTCTCATGACACGATCCTCCACAATAAAATATCCTGCAATTTGAGAAAAAAATGTCTGATAGGATTCGACAAAAGGCTGACTAGAGGAGATCTGCAAGTCTGTGTTAAGCTGCAGCATTCGATTCCTATAGTAATACTCACAAAACTTTGCTTGGATTCCAAGGCTTATATGAATGTGATATGCCCGATAAAGTGGTGTTAGGTCAAACTTTAGAACAGAGTCCTCATCAATATCTTCAACATCTAAACTATACGCAAAATCTCCAAAACCTGAAATGCTTTGTTCCTCAGCTTTTCTCTGATGTTCTAACATTTCCTCATCTCTTTGACGAGCAGTTGCTGCATGACCGATAGCTGTTTGCCCAATAACCTTGGCACAACTTCTAATGTGAACGAGCCATTCATTAAATTGATTTGAAACATTTTTCTCAATGTGAGATTTAATCACAGGAATTCTTGTCTCAATGACCATTCTTAGTGCCTTGACAGAAATTTTCTGCAAATAATTTTTCTCAATCAGATCTATAATTTTCAATGCAGGGTAGAACTGGCCTTTGGAGATATGATCATTGCACTTGGCACAAAGATCCAACATTTGAACACAATTCTCAGACATTTTGATGGCTTCAGTCAAATTTTTTTTAATAGAATAAGATCCAAGAAGTTCCTCAAGGCGAACCAAGAGGGCACTACCTACCTCTTGCAATTTAAAATTGTCACTAGATAATTCACTCTTCAACTCTTCAGCATCGACCAGTACACCACGAAGTTCATCAACTGCACAAATAAATTCTTCATAGTGAGTTTTGCACAACTCCTCGATTTCAACTTCTTTCTTCTTTACAATACACTTCAACTGATGAAGGAGAGTTTCTGGCCGCCCCATTTGAAATGCATATCTTACAATTGAAGCAAGATCTTCCCCATTCCCAGTTAATGTTGCAAGGACCAGGTCTTCTGTAGTTTCCCCATTCTCTGCAGCATTTCTCCTTCTTGGCTTTACCTCCATAATTAAGATCAACTCTGCAAAAACATACACATAAAGTATATATTCAATACAATATCTATATGCTTTGCAAAAATTAGCCTCAGTTTGCTAAGCAATAAATGCTACAATGAGAGTGAAGAATTCATGTTCAATCAATACTCATTTCAGAAACAATCACTAACATCCTTCGTAATCAACCTACAACAAATCACGAGAGGAATATGTAGAAAACACCTTTCATAGTTCATACGACAAATCCTGTATAAGTAATCCCATGACCTTGTGTCCACATTTCAATACTAGAAAAAGGTTTATGTATCACATTGCAATGGTGTGGATTGTCAGTGGTTGCAACGCATGGGAGTCCTTTTCTACAATATAACAACAGTTTTCTTCTCTTCACCGCAAGGACAGTGGGAAATTGTAGGTGATGGCAGTATTTTCGAAGCAAAGGTGTACTTCAAATCAACAATTCTCTTAACCACTTAAGCACCTAAGGTGAGGAGGCCTTAAAAAAGGAACCATATGGATTACTTTTAGACCCAGAAGGACCATTCCGTATTTCAGCAAATGAAAGCAGAGGGGGTGAACCCTCAACTACAAAGATAGTGGAATTGAAGGAATTTCTAGTATGAAAAAATAAATGGAAAATCGTGAAGAAGAAAAACTATTTCCCTTGCTTCATGAGGCAGCCCATTGAAGTTCTTTAGGGCAAGCCTCCATATCGAAAACCAGTCCAAATCGCCTATAAAACTTAAACGCACAAAACTAAAGACTGCTTCGTTTAATTTCAAATACGAAACTACACAAATTTCTCCAATAATCAAACACAAGGATACCAGAAGCAACCGGTAAACAGACCTTCAATGGAGAGTTTGATCAAACATAGAGAGGTGAAGACTGAATGATAAACGGAGAGATGGCAATCACCACTAATGTGAACTCAGGCGACATCATCGGCCTACGATCAAGAGAGGCGATAACCATTAGGTCACCTTCCAGTGAAAGAAACGACTTCCGGCTTGAACAGGGAAAGAGAGAGCTCAAAAGAGAAGGAATTCCAGTAAGCTGAAGCGAGCTCGAGTAATGAAGAGAGGGAGCTTCTGACTCTAATTAATGGAAAGTGAACTGATGCTTGAGAGAAAGAGAGAGTTTATGGAGAAATGGAGAGGGGATCTTGAGGGTTCTGTTTCTTCTGAGGACTGAGAGTGCCAGTGCAGGTTGAATACGAACATGGGGCGGCAAGTGTTTTATTCGAAAAAGTTTGTAAATATATCATGTTTTAAGGCTAAATGAGTAATTTTTAATAAATTATGGGTAAAAAAGGATTAAATTACAAGTTTAATCCTACGATTTTGTGTCAAATGTATTTTTTTTTTTTTTTTTTTTTTTAAGGAATAATGCATTGAAAATTAGGAAGAGTCGATGCTACAAGTCTCACAAGCAAGGGAAAATCAATCGAGAACAATAAAAGAATCCCAACAAACTTCTTAAAAAACGAAAAGAGAAGGATTTACAAAATAAACCCTAAGACTACTAGAAACCGTCGTACAAGCAAGGCGGTGGGTAGCACCATTTGTTGATTGCGAACACCAAACGAAGGACTCGGCCCAAAAAAACCACAACCAAAGCACGATATCCATCACAAAATAGCAAAACTCAAATAAATCAAGCCTTATATAGGTTATTATATTAATGAGTTCAACACAATCAAAGGAGAGGAGAGGCCACTGCTGAACTTGGACAAAAAATCAGATAGACTCCTAATCAAAGCAAGAACTTTCAGATTTTTTATGACTCGTTTCTCCAACACTTTCTCACACCCAGCAAGAACAAGAGACTCAGTAGAGTTGCGAACCACCTAGTTGATTCCACCCGCTCCTTCACTATCAATCTACAAAGCATCAATATTGATCTTGAGAGGCTAGAACTAGGAGGGGACCACGAACCCTGACTCGGCTGACTCACCTCTTTATGCAGAGGAGACACTCCAACAGATAGCAAAACAAACTCCTCAAAATGTAGAGTAATCTTATGCAAAGGACATCCCCATCAGGGACAGAGCTGCAAGAATTCACCAGATTTCGATAAATCCACACATCCCACAGAATGATTATTTATTTATTTATTTCTTAAACTTTAGAAAATGTGTGAATTCATGGGTTTGGTCTATGAAATTTAAAAAGTGACCATTGAGATTTTTTCCCCCTTAAATTCAACAATGTATAGGGTGAGGTGTTTGCACCTATGACCTCTAGGTTGGAGCATATCTTTTATATCACTTCAAAGTTTATTGATGTTAATATGTCAAGTAAATCTTTAAAGCTTTGTTTAGTAATCATTTAGTTTTCTTTATTTTGAAAATTGTGTATGTTTGCTCTCAATTTCTTATCATAATTTTTACTTTTTATAAAGTAAATGAGTTGAAATCTTAGTCAAATTTTAAAAACAAAAAACATATTTTTAACAACTATCTTTTTAAATTTCCAAATTTTCACTTAATTTTTTGAAAAATTTTGTAGAAAGTAGGTAACAAAACAAATAAATTTGGAGGTATAGACTTAATTTTGAAAAAAAAAAAAACAAATGATAATCAAGCGGTGTCTAAACTTTTAACTTTATATCGAATAAATATAAAAAATCTCAATTTTGGGCCTAATATTGTTTAATCTATTTGGCGTTTCTAAAATCAAGGATTTACCAAGCGCAATGTTGAAATTTTAGATTTATATTCAACATAAAATTCAGTAAAATTGAACATGCCAAGAATCTTTACATACAAAAATAAAAGTTTAGTTATCTGATATACCATTACTAGTTTAAATTTTTGAGATCTAATTAATATATATTTATATATATAAAAGGTCTTAAATTTTCATTAACGTGTCAATCATCTTTATATATCCATTAATACATTGATATTTTTATGCCACAGAAAAATAGATGAAATATAACAAAAAAAATTATATATATAATATAAATAAATAAAGCATAAAGTTAGTTTAGTCGTTTAATGATTATTTTTAACTTAAATATATTTTAAGCCTTTTTATTTATAATTTATTTCCAAAAAATATCTATCCACACAATATTTTATTAATATTTTGATCTGTATATCCATGGAAAAAATTGAAGAAATATTTTCATAAAATTGGACGTTAACATTTTCCTTCACACAAACATGTATAATTCGTGCATCATTTTCCTTTCAGAAAATTTTATTTTCATTTTTATGTCTGTTGATTTTGACTAACAGTTTTATTTTAATTTTATATAGCTTCGTAGAATTATTGAGAATTAAATTGCATGAGTAGTTGTGTTTTGTTTGGGATAGGAACCATAGCCCTTCGTAATTGTCAACTCCATCGTAATTTACAGGTATTTTAAGGGTTAAAAGACAAAAATATTTATTTTATATTTCCCTTGAAACTTCCGAAATATTACAAAGTAGACAATGAGAATGGTACAAATTACATTACTTTTCAAATAGGAAGATTAGTAAAAATCTCAACCCAACCTAAAAAGGCAATTTTCAATTGGATGGAAATCAAATAAATTTGAAGTTTATTAATTAAAGTTGTTTCTTGGATTATTCCAAAATCAGTTTGAATTAAATTAAATTAACTCAAATTTATTACTACTAATTGAAATATATATGTCACGTGAGATCCAATTATATATAGATATTTTATTTTATTTTATTTCATTCAATACTTTCTCTCTTTTTTCCATTCAACAAACTTCGGTTTGATGAATCATGATGGACCTTCATGATCGTTGCAAGGAGACCATCTCTTCAAATGGGAATTGGAGCAATTATTAGGAGGGAGGTAATAGTCTTGAAGCTCATCTTCATTCTTATACTGTTAGACTTGATAATTGGGGGTATTTAGTTAATTCGAGGTGGAAAAATCAAATTACGGAACAAAAGGATAAATTACATAAGTTTAAAATGGTCCTTATCCTTTAAACTTCCATCTTATCAATGGTTTAGAGAAACAACTTGCTCTTTATAAGGAGGAAGAGATTTACTGGAAGCAACGGTCCTGTGAGGATTGGTTGAAATGGGGAGATCGAAACATCGAGTGATTCTACCAAAAGGCCACTAATTGTAGAAGGAAAAATACTATCCTTGGCATTTTTTATGCCAATGGGGTATGGAAAGAGGAGGAGGGGCAAATCACTCAAACTTTTGTTGATTGCTTTAAAAACATTTTTGCTTCTTCTAACCCTATTCCTTCTATTGTGACTGGTGTGACTGAACTTGTTCCTAGGAGGATCATGCCTAAGATGAATAACATGTTAATATAACCTTTTATTAAAGAGGAAATTGAAAGTGAAGGAAATCGAACACGAGGATTTCCATGAGCAGCGGAAGTATCTTTCTAAATTTCAATCGTATATAAACTTTACAATTACAATCACAAACGGAAACATATGCCAAATACAGAAATTACAGCATGATTTATGATAACGGGTAGAAATGCACGTTATTATGGGCCTTTTAGTGTGACAGAGCACTAAGCAGGGGTGCATCGCCGACTCCATGATGGAGGTCGAGTATGTAGCGGCTTGTGAAGCTGCTAAGAAGGTTGTCTGGCTCAGGAAGTTCTTGATAGAGCTGGAAGTTATTCCAGATATGTCTAGGCACATCACATTCTATTATGACAATAGTGGTGTTGTGGTGAACTCTAAGGAGCCCAGAAGTCACAGGCGCGGCAAACACATAGAGCGGAAGTATCATCTGATTCGCGAGATAGTGCATCGAGGAGACGTGATCGTCACAAAGATCACCTCGGAGCACAACGTTGCTGACCTGTTTACGAAGGCTCTCACGGCTATAGTGTTTGAGGGTCACCTTCAGAGCATGAGTTTACGGGACCGCCCGCAGCTGGACTAGAATAAGTGGGAGATTTTATTGTACTGGGTTTTTATGCCCTAGTCTATTGTTTTGTACTTATTTTTGTACACCCCACTTCGCTTTAGGACAAGTGGGAGATTGTTGGGATTGATGCCCTAAAGTCTTGTGTCCTGTATTTGTAAAAACATTTTATACGAACGCTTGTGATGTATAATATATGATATTTACTTCACTTCTTGACTTTGCACATTTGATATTTTATTTGCTTTACCACAAACCAATAAACTTAAAACCACTAATCGTCTTTATGGAACTTAAGCATGTATGTGGTGACAAACAAGTGGATCATATTTTAAGTGACAACCAAAATGGTCTGTAGTATATGGATATAGAAGGGAAACTTTATCCTGGTAATGCTACGGACGCGACCCGCTTTGTGGAATAGTTACAAGTATTGTGACTTGTCACAGATGATCTAATCCTGATCATTCGTGTAGGGGACATGTGAGCGGGGGCGTCCTATACAAAGAGTTTGTATAAGACCTGACCCGAAGTGTTAACGTCTTGTCATATATCTCCGTTCATGACAAAGACTTCACTTCACTAGGATGACCATAGGTAGCACGACCTCAATCCTGAGTGAGTTGGGAACTTCTGCCATTGAGGGCGATCTTTTGATTTGTATGGGTGCGAGTGGCAAGAGCGCCGACTCAAACCTATCACTTTGGGGATTCGTCTGATTTGGGAGCTGGGAACTCAGCTAAACAAGATGGAGTTCACTCCTTCCCCGAAGTAAGGGAAAGTAGATAGATTGCTCCCTTAAGGATTGATCCCGAGGCTTGAACAATGTGGCGCCACATACCTTCTCATGGCTCGAGAGGTGTTCACACATAGTAGGACTATGTTGTATTGTTTATTAGAGGGATCAGTGGTACTTAAGAAGTAAGATGTAACTACAGGGAAAAACGGTAAATTGGCCCAGTTGTATTTATGAGCATATGTGAAGGGTCATTGTACTGATGATTGGTTATATCTAATGGACATAGAAATATATCTATGGTAAGAAGAATTCAGTTGTCGGTCTTTAGTGGAATGTCTGGCAGTTAACGGATGGTGGATATCGTGGCTAAAGAGTTTAGTCAGTTATTTACGTACCGTTGGAGCTTTGAGCCATAGGTTCATAAGGTCCCCTTGGTAGCTTGGATACAAGTTGAAAATCAGTTTCTGGGTCAGTTTGAAATGTTCAAATTGACAAGAGAGAGTTCGATTATACATAATTGAACTAGTTAATTATACATGACATAATTGACTTTATGTATGAGATACATTAATTTGGAGGAAATTGGATATAAATATGATTTATATCTAGTAGAGAAAAAAGACTATGATTAATATATGATATTAATCCATATGAATATAATGTGGTTATATTTATTATTTATTAATTGGACATTTATGGGATAATTGGCCCGTGTCTCTTCCTTTTTCGTAACTGATGAGTAAGATGAAGAATCGTTTTGAGACACTTAAATAGTTCACGGTGTGTTAAACATTTGATGATATAGTGTTTGAGAAGGTCATCACTTAGTAAATTAGAGTCTATACAATAGTGTAGTTTACTAAATGATTGCTTACACCCGCGCGCGCCATTTACTAAACGATCTTTTATCTTTTACTAAACGATCGTTCAACACCTGAATTTTACTAAACGATCGTATAGACGACCGTTTAGATTTTCCTTTAGCGTCGAGCTTTACTAAACGGTCGTATAGACGATCACTTAGCTTTTCTTACACGATCGTATAGATGATCACTTACCTTTTCCTACACGATCATATACTTCACCTAAACGATCAAACATTTTGTCTATACGATAGACGAGTCTTTCTCCCAATTTCTTGATCATTGTATACGATCTCTTCTCCTCCTCCCCTCTACTAAATCCGAACAAAGCCCACCCTTCAGATTCTCACTCTGAGAATACTGAGGGCTTCGAGTGGTAGTGTCATCCCCATTTTCCTTCTGTTCATGTGGAGACTATTCGTGGTAGATGATTGGGTGTTGTTGAATGATAGCTTGTCGTTCCAGCGAAAGCGAGATTTACTGTGAAGAAAAGTCTTCAACTGGTAAGTTTGCTTGTTCTCCTGTTTATTTAACTCTAAGCATGCTGGTAATTTAGTTGTTGAACGCATATCTATTTGTGTGAATGTATATATGGAAATTCTGTCATAATGAATCGGAAAGATCCGCTTCTGCTCATAGGTACTCTTGTATAAGAGTTCCTTCAGGTAGATTCTGACCATTCATGTAGAAACATGCGAGCAGGAGTGTCCTATACAAAGAGTTTGTATAAGACCAGACCACGAGATGATTCGTCTCTTTATATAACGCCATTGATACTTGAGACTTACATCTCACCTAAACGACCACAAGTGACATGACCTCAATCCTAAATGTTTTAGGAATTCCTGCCTTTGAGGGCGGTTCTTTGATTAGTATGTGTGAGAGTGGCTAGATTGCTAACTCAACATGCCTACCTTTTTGGGGATTTGTCTAATTTGGGAGTTGGGAACTCAGTTACACAAGATGGAATTCACTCCTTCCCCGAAGCAGGGGTAAGTAGATTGCTCCCTTAAGGGTGGATTTCGGGTCTTGAACATAGTGGCCATAACTTCTCTTTGGAAGAGAGGACTCAGTCATAGTAGAACTATGACTTATGTTCATCAGAGGGATCAGTGGTACTTAAGGAGTTAGATGTAACTATAGGGGCATAACGGAAATTGGTCCAGTTGTATTTACGAGCGATCTGTTAATGGTTATCGCACTGTTGATTAGTTGATATGGACACAAAATATATCTGTAGTGAGGCAAGTGTAGTTGTCGGTCTTTAGTGGAGTGGCCGGTAATTAACGGATGGTGGATCCCGTGACTAAAGAGTTTAGTCAGTTATTCACGTATCGTTGGAGCTTCAAGCTACAGGTCCATAAGGTCCCCTTGGTAGCTCAATGGATTCAAGTTGAGAATCAGTTATTGGTGTTGATTTGAAATGTTCAAATTGACAAAAGGAAATTCGATTATATATAATATGATCGGTGTGATGTATGAGATACATAAAGTAGAGGATTAATGTAAAGAGATTACATTAAGTACCATGAAATAGAAAAAGGGCTATGGTTTATATGTTTCATGGGATGAAATATTAAAACTATAGGTTATAAATATAATATGGTAAGTTGGTTATCATATATATTTATAATAATATTAATTGTTGGATAATTATCTCTTTTTCTCTAATAACCAATTGAGTGAGAGATTATTGGTGGTTTCATAGTAACTGTGAAATAAAAGAAAAAATGTTTTTCCTAAATTTAGGAGATTTTTAGAGAGTTGCGATTCTCGAAAAGAACTCACGGATCACTGTCAAGTGAGAATTGTTTTCACTAAACAATAGCTGAAAGAGAGACTAAATGATCGTGGAGTGACACTATATGATAGTTCACTCAGCTGGTCATAGCTAAACGATCACAGGCCTTTTGCTATACGATAGCTTGCCTTCTTCTAAACGATTGAGCATTTGTCTATACGATAAATACTTCTCATCTCCCACTTGCTCAATCGTCTACACAATTGTTCTAGTCTCTTCCTCTAACCAAGTCCACACAAAGCCTACACTTCTGGATTCTCACACCGAGAATACCACGGTAACCTTTGTGATGGTGTCTTCACTCAACTCCATTGAGTTCGAGGTTTTGGAGGTCGTTTGTTGGGTTTGTGATCTTGGAGATCGTTGAGTTCGTGTTTGCTGTTGATCATGTTGTGTTGTGGTCATAGTATTCGAGCGTTCGTGTGTTGCCGTCTTGGAGACTAAACGAGCGTTCGTGATCGAGGGAGTTTGAAGATGAGTCATCAGAGGTATGTATAATCTTTCCATTGATTATCTTGTAAGCATGATGTAATTTCGTATTGTGCATGACCAGTTAGTTTCCGTTTCTTGACTGTAATTCTGTATGTTCAATGTCGAATGAAATTTGGAATGATCATTCCGCTGCTCATGGAAATCCGGATGTATGATTTCCTTCAAGTGGTACTTAAGGAGTTAGATGTAACTACAAGGGCAAAACGGTAAATTGGCCCAACTGTACTTACGAGCATTTGTGAAGGATTATCGTACTGTTGACTGGTTATAACTGATGGACACAGAAATATATCTATGGTGAGAAGAGTACAGCTGTCGATCTTTAGTGGAGTGTCCGACAATTGACGGATGGTGGATCTCGTGGCTAAAAAGTTTAGTCAACTATTCACGTATTGTTGGAGCTTCAAGCTACAAATCCATAAGATCCTCTTGGTATCTCAATGGATTCAAGTTGAGAACCAGGCTTTTGGTCAGTTTGAAGTGTTCAAATTGACAAGAGGGAGTTTGATTATATATGATATGATTAAACTGGTTCAATTTTATATGATATAGTTGACATGATGTATGAGATACATTAATTGGAGAAAAAGGATATAAATATGACTTATATCAAGTAAAGGAGAAAAGAACTATGGTTTAAATGTTGCATATGATGTGATATTAAAAATATAGGTTATAAATATAACATGATAAGTTAGTTATTATATTTATTTATAATTAAAATAATTATGAGATAATTGTTGGTGGTTTTCTCCATAACCGTGCGTGAAAGTGGGAGGTTACATTCAATTTTCATAACTGAAAAGATAAAATGATTTTTTTTTTCATTTTTGAAAGAGAATCGTTGTATCGCTTGATAACTGTACATTGTCTATTGTTTAGCTAATGAGAGTCTATACGACAGCTCAAAGTGTTGTCTAAACGATCGTGTATACGCACATCTACCTAAACGATCGTATAGCTTTTATTAAACGATTGTGTGCCTGAGCGAGATTCATTAAACGATCGTCTAAATGATCACACCTGATTACCTAAACGATCACACACCTTTTCTAAACGATCAAGCACCAGTCTATTCAATAAACTCTAAACTTTCCCACTTGCTTGGTTGTTGAATACGATCATTCTTTCCTCCTTCCCTCTACCAAATCCAACAAAGCCCACACCTCATGGATTCTCACTTTGAGAATACCAAGGTCACTGAGTGGTGGTGTCCAAGTTGCTGCTTGTTCGTGTAGAAGACCGTTCGGTGTTGAGCGACAACGAGAGATTTGGGTAGACGATTGGCTTAGCGATCACAGCAACAGCGAGAGATGTTGTTCCAAGCGAGAGCGAGAGAAAGACAAAAGAAGAGTTCTTCAAAGATATACCTCTCGTTACTTTGTATTTAATTATTGAAAGCATGTTGTAATTTGTTCTGAAATGCATAACTACTGTGTATGTTTGTGCATGCTTGTATTTCTGTCACAATAAATTTGGAACGATCTTACTTCCGCTCATAGGTTCTCTTTGATAAGAGTTCCTTCATGAGTAAGTGAACAATACTCTGATTTGGTGCTTAAACTTGTTACTACTTTTCGTTTCTTAGATGACCAATAAATTAAAGAATCTCGAAAATATACATAACAGGCTGCAATCGATCTTCTGTCATCTACATAGCAAGCCCAATTGCAAATGTGTAAACTGTGAGAGTTGCTAGTGAAAACTTGTAGGAGCTTGAAGAAATCGACTCAATTTGTTCACAATGTAAAACATATCCGGTCTAGTGTTAGTTAAATATTGCAAGGCACCAAGTGCACTACACAATGTGGCCAGTAACTATAGGTGTGGAGCAAGTTTTTATATGCATCATTTCTAACCTCTCTAGGAAATCTAGTATATACTTCCTCTGATTTAAATAAAACCCTGTCTCATCTCTATAGACTTCAGTATCAAGGAAGTAAGAAAGTTCACCAAGATCTTTAAGTGAGAATTCTTTGTTCAACTCAACAACAAACCGACTAATTACACCTTGATCATTACCAGTGATTAAGATATCATCAACATAGATTAACACATAGATCTTGACTTCCCAATTGTCGAAGTAAAATAGTGAGTTATCAGCTCGAGAATTTTTAAATCCCCAATCCGCTAACACAAACTTCAATCTTTCAAACTATGCTCTAGAAGCTTGCTTCAAACCATATAGACCACGATTCAATTTACAAACGTGATGTAGCATATCCTTGTTGACAAAACCCTTAGGTTGTACCATATAAACATACTTTTGTAGATGTCCATTTAAAAAGGCATTGTTTATATCCAATTGTCTTATATTCCAATTGTAACTGGCAGCTAATGTTAATTAACATGATTCGAATAGTAGATACTTTACAATTGGACTAAATGATTTTTGGAAATCTATACCTGGACTTTGATGAAATCTCTTTGCCACAAGGAGTGCTTTGTATTTTTTTTAGTAGACCCATCGTGTTCCTCTTGATTTTGAATACCCATCTGTTACCAACAAGATTAAATTTAGAATCATAAGGTACCAAAGTCCAGGTATTGTTCCAGTCAAGAGCCTCCATCTCTATATACATAGCCTTTTTCCAATGTGTTGATTTTAGAGCTTCACCTGCTGATCGAGGTTGCTGGAAATTAAAATTGTCCACATGGTAAGAGAGATAACTGTAAGTTTTGGATTTAAAAATGCCACTTTCGGACCTTGTTTGCATGGGATGTTGTGAGTTATGTGAATATGAATTAAGACTTGGTGGAGGAGCCATAATGGGTTGATTAGGATCTTGTGCATTCGTTGAACATGACTCATCATTTGGTGAAGACAAGGATTCTAGTGGTTGTACTGCAAGTGGTTTACTTTCTGTGGTCGGCTTGATCTTGAATAGGAAAGCTAAGACATGACGTAACAGTGTTGTAGGATTGTTGTTTTGCAATTGATATTGTAAGAAACCCATTTTTAAAAGGAAACTCTTTCTCATTAAACACAACATGTCTTGACACATAAATTTTTTCACTTGAGCTTGAGCATCTGTAACCTTTGTGAGCTTCACTATGGCCTAAAAACACACACTAAATGCTGCGAAATTGGAACTTATGAGCTTGATAAGGTCTAAGATGAGGAAAACAAGCACTCCCAAACACTTTTAAGAAAGCATAATCTAGTTTTTGTTAAAGGCTTTTTCCCAAGGTGACTTAAACTCTAAGATCGGTGAAGGAAGTCTGCTTATAAGGTAAACTGCTGGTGAGAAAGCATCCGATCAAATATTCCAAAGGCATGCTAGCTTGTGCAAGTAAGTTTATACACATTTCCACTATGTGGCTATGTTTTCTCTCCACTAAACCATTTTGTTGGCTTGTATGAGGATAAGGATGACAAGACTCTATCCTATTTTCTTTTAAATAAGTAGTAAAACTCCTAAACTCACTCCCCCAATCAATTTGTAAAGTTATAATTTTTCTCTCCACTTTGTTTTCTACAAGCGTTTTAGATTGTGTGAAGACTTGAAAGGCTTAGATTTTATGTGAGAGAGGATAAATATGAGTCAGTCTTATATAACTATTTACAAAACTAATGTGATAACAATAACCAGAACAGAAGCTAGGAGAAGGTCCCCATAAGTAACTTGCTACAAGCTTAAGGGGTTGTTGTGCTTGGAATACAGATTTTTTAAAAGGAAGAGCATGAGATTTTTCGTACTAACAAGCATCACAAAAATCTAGAATTTTATTATCAATAGCAGTGATATGAACATCATTAAAAACTTGACACAAGACTTTGTTAAATGGATGACCCAATTGTTGGTGTCATACATCTATTAAGACTTTGGACAAACTTGACAAAGGAAATTTTGTAGACTCATTTATAGAACCTAGTGGACTTGACTCTAACTTGTTCAAACGAGAAACTAACTGCTCTTTGGATGAAATGGTTGGTAACCTTTTGGCTTGACTCGAATTTGACTGATTCAAAGGGAGGTTGAGTTGATAAAGCCCATTCCTTAGGATTCCTTACAGCAGTACCTTCTTGGTTTCCTTGTCCTTAACCAAACAATAAGAAGAGTGAAATTAAACAAGACACTGATTATCAGTGGTAAGTTTTGCAATGCTTAGCAAATTTTGATTGATATATGGAACATATAGAATATTTTGGAGGGATAAATCAGGATAGATGGCTGTTTGCATGTAATTCGTGCCATGAGATAGATACTTTATCTTGAATTTGGCATACTATTGGGATATACTCAGCTTCAAGACTGAACAAGATACAAGAAATTAGATAATTTAAGGTGACCGGTTCTTTTGCTAGCTTTAAACTTTCTGATGTCTACTTGATAAAGTTGAGATATTCTGACATATGCATTGCTCCTTTCTTGAGAGGTTTTAATATCAACAACCTCACATGCCATAGTTGGAGTCATGGATCCAAACAGCCATCCCAAAAGAGCCTGATCAGTAGCTTTCCATTCTTAGCTCTTCTCTTGGTTGTACAAAGAGGATGCCTGAGGGGGCTACTACCCTCACCGCGCACTTGCATCACCACCAGAGCTTCACTATTGCTAGGTGAGATGTGAAAACACCTTATGCCATAACGACCTCAATATGTGGACTATCGTCAAGCTGTTTTGCTCCTCTCCCTATTGGTAGAGCTGCATGTCATCCGTTCTGGCGCTCTCCCTCTTTAATAAGTTTGTAAAAAGGCAAAACTTTGATTGACAATTGATCTTGAAACTCCTTTCTCTCCAGCTTGTGAAATAATTTCATTTGGTTTCCTTTTTGTGCCCAAGACAAATCCATCTAGCTTTTGTCCTCTTAAAACAGCAAGCACCGTTCCACACCACAGTGGATAATTCTTCTCATCAAGCTTTATTGTTAGGACAGTATTTAGAGGATGTCCAAAAAGGAGAAATTTTTGGTTGCCACATCAAGCAAAGCAACTGGACAGTATTTAGAGGATGTCCAAAAAGGAGAAATTTTTGGTTGCCACATCAAGCAAAGCAACTTCTTATGAAGTTGATTGAGGCACATCAAAAGTTGTGTCCCGTAATCATAATAGCGTTTGCTAGATCGCTCTGATACCAACAAAGAAAATTAATAGCAAAAGAGAAGTGCACAACAAAATCTCACACTTTGTTATTAAGATAATAACAAATATATAATACAACCAACCCATGACTGCAACAAACCAGAGAAAAAATATAGAGGAGGTTATAAGCACTATTTTACAAAACCAAATAATAAATCAAAATATTGCTAAAGACATATTTTAACATTGTCTATGAGATCTCATTCTCTATGAAAGACGCTCAAGACACCTATCTTGCAATGCTCGCTCACATAATGATGCACACATGTGTCACAGGGTAGTTTGCTTAGGCCATGAGGCCCATGAGTGGTGGAGAGTTGACACATGTCTCCCCTTACCGTACATTTTAAGCAAAATCACTTCTGACACCCTTATACATGGATTGTGGTGAAACATCACTCACCAACGTAGAAGACTTGTTTGAACTCCGATTGGCATGAAATACATCACTCACCAACGTAGAAGACTTGTTTGAACTCCGATTGGCATGAAATTTGACGTGCTTGCATATTTCAACAATATGCATCTAACTCTAGAGTCTCTCATCAAAACTCACGATGTAACCCCGACTTATAAGGTGATGGATTGGGGCCCCATCTGGCCTCCACTAAGCTTGTCACTAATGCTTGTCTTATTGCTCATTGCTCAACTTGGCATGCTTGCTCGCTTATCTTGGTGTGTCGGATGATGTACCGTCCTCCTTGGTCACATCATGACATTTCTCTTGACCATCTGTCTTTGCTTGAATGTCGATATAACACTATCTTCACTAATGGGGTCACAATCTACTTCCTTCAAGTACGACTTTGACACTCTCTCTCACTTAAACTGTCATTATCCTCGATGACATTTAAGGATGCGATCCACTTTAATATATGTGAGATTGCAACAGAATGCACATATTATAAATTTTAAAAAATATAAATCTCTTTATAGAAGTTGATATGTGATTTTATTATATATCGATAATTATGTAGTTCGTTTAGTAACTTTAGTCCTATATTTTATATATGACTGTTAATACTTATGAAGAGTTTATTAAAGTAATTCTCACTTATTCCAATAATATATTAAAACTTTCAATTCAATCAAAAAGTTTTATGACAACACTAATACAAAAAGAGGAAAAAAAAAACTGATGTCGATTTTCGTCATCTTTTTTTCTCTTCCTCATTAAAAAAACAAAAGGCAAAATAAAAAATACATTTGATTTCATTGATCAAGATATGATTTTATTATTAAATAAATTGTTAAGGAAATCAATGTAAATTGTTAGCAAAAACAAAAACTATATATTATATGTATGGCATCTATCATACTAAATCTAAGTTGTAGGAAAATTATATATAAATTGATGATCTTAGCCTTTAACTGATAGATATTAATCACAAAATATTAGATAATCTTTTATCTGATAGATATTAATCACAAATACTAGAGAATCTTTTATTTGATAATTTGTTATCTTGTTAATATATTTATTTAAATTTAGATTATTTTATTATTTTGTTAATTTGAGATAGTACTGTGACTTAAAACAGTCATTCAAATATTATTTAATTTGTTTAGTTCTAAATATTATTTAACTCAATTGATGAAAGCATATTTGAACTATTTTATTATTTTGTTAATTACAATTCAGTTGGAAAGAAAGATGCCATTACAAAATTACTTAACTTCTTTAGTTCAAAATTTTGTACAAAAATTACAAATTCTTCCATTTAATTTTAGAGTCTTATTCACAATTTGCAACTCATTTTTCTTTGCTACTTTAACATTGATCCTAGATAAATAAATATCTTATTTTGTTAATCAAAATTTGGTTAAACTAGAAAGTCATTCAAATATTATTTAATTTTTTAGTTCCAAATATGGTTTGGTTTAATAAATAAACACGTCTTTAAATTATAATTATTTTGTTATTCACAATTGAATTGAAATAAGAATATCTTAAATCTAAAACCTAATAATTAAAAGTGTTGTAATTCAAATATTTATTGTTAATCGTAATATTTTTTATTAAAAAAATTATTTTGTTAATGCAATCTAGTTATGAAATCTTAATTTGATTTTACAAAACTAATTTAGATAGATTTTCTTTTAACTTGAATGATGTTTTTTTGTTTGAAAATTTCTTTTGTATTTAACTTGAATATAACATAATGAGATTATTTAAGTATTTAATGTGAATTAAGTGAAATTATATTTTTTAATTAAAATTATTAGATAAAATTCAGATTTTTTTTCAAAATTTCTTTCCGTTTAACATAAATCACATATTAGAAATAAAATGTTTTTTTTTTTAATTTTATTTAACATGAATTAAAGATGAGAGATAAATGTGAATTTATTTTTAAGAGATAAAATGAGATTTTATTTTAATTTGATTTTTCTTTTATTTAACAGAGATTAGAGAATAAAATATGATTTTATTTTAATTTGATTTTTCTTGTACTTAACGTAATTAAGCATAAGACATAAAATGTGATTTTTTTTATTAAAAAAAACACCGAGAAAACTTATTATCTCAAAATATATAAAATAAAATACCATGGGGAGATTTAAAACCCAAAATATTAGCTCAGGCCGCCGCTTAGATTCGCCGGAGAGAGCGAACTAAGGAGGCGCCATCGACGGAACCAGTATAGATAGAAGAGGGAGATAGCGAGATAGGAGAGAGAAGAAGGGGGCGGCTTGTGAAGAGAGAGAAAGATGAGCATTAGGGCACTCTCTTTTTTTTTTTTTTTTTTTGGTTGAAATTAATGGTATTCTAATGTTTTTCATTATTTTAACTCATGTTTTTCCTCCAAAAACTTGTGACTGCTCACTCACCCATCTATTGTGCAGCCTACACCTGCAAAATTTCTTAAAATTTTGAATTATTTTTTAAAGATGATGTGATTAGGTGCACCTAATAATAATTATTTTTTAATTCATGTTTTTTTATTCTGCAATTATTTTAGTTATTATAAAAAAATTTGTCATTTTTATAATTTTTTTATGGGTAAAGGAAATCCACAACTAATCATTGCTCTTAATTTTGATGTTGTCCATTCTTCATGTTGCCGGCAAAGCTAGTGCAATGAATTAAAAAAAAAAAAAAAAAAAAAAACGTTAGTGGGAAAAAGATTGTGTTAACCTCAAGGAGCAATCGGCATGCACGATTTAGCACCAAGGTTGCACTAAAATTTACTTTCAAGGCAATGGTTTATTACGACACAATAACGACGTTCAACATTTTGATTCTTACAATTTGAAAGCAATTTTTTCTCTTTTCTAAATGTCAAATAGAAACAATAAGATCCTCCCAAATCCGTTTAAATTGGAATTACTCGATGGAGCAAATTATCGTCGCTGGTCCCAGAAGTTGCCGATATTCTTCGAACAACTAGATATTGACTATGTCTTCACTACGGAATGCCTTGCTAAGATGGTTCCTGAGATTGCCACTATTCCAGAATTTTTATTGTTACTGATTCTGTCCAACCAAAACAGTCTTATGATGCTAATCCCAACAAATTCAAAAAGGACAATGAGATTGTCAATGACCATCTGCTTAATCATATGACAGACTCGCTATTCAATTTGTTCGTGGTCTAGAAATTATCAAAGTTCCTTGGAATCCAGATATGGTGGAGAATGATGCATGCCGTAAAAAGTATGTCGTCATAAAAAGTATTCTGAATCAAATGGAATTATTCATGAATTCACTGCACCTTATCCACCATAACAAAATGGTATAGTAGAACGTAAAAGTATACTTAGCAGAGTTTCTCACAAAATTGGATAAGACGTCATACGAACTATGGAGAAGATATGCACCTGATCTCAACTACCTGATAGTGTGGGTTTGCTTGACTAAGGTAGCATATCCTGCAATTAAGAAATCTACGGTAGGATCTAAAACCATTGACTATATTTTTATTGGTTATGCTCAGGGTAGTGCCGCATATAGATTCATGTGTCTGAATGATAAATAAATATGTGAGTATAGAGATGCTGAATTTTTTAAGCATATATTTCTAATGATCAAGGTAGATAATATAACAGTTTTGACAGTTGAAAATGATAAAGTATTTGTATCGTTACCTTCTTCTTCTAATAGTATACATGCAATTGAACCTAGGAAAAGTTATGATAATATGCATGAATTGAACTTAAAAGAAGTAAAAAAAAAATTTGCTCCTTATTTCTTAACTACCTTTTTAGTTGAAAGGTCATATGATATAGATAGTCAATTTGCATGTATGTTTCTAATAGATTATGACCCCAAAAGTTACCAAGAGATCTTAAGTTCTTTAGTAACTAGCTTATGGAAAAAAAACTATTAAGAATGGACTGGACTCTCTAACTAGAAATCAAACTTAGGACATAGTAGATCTCCCTAAAGAAAGTAAACCAATTAGATGTAAATATATTTTCAAAAATAAACTTAAACCTGATGGCTCAATTCAAAGATACAAGGCTAGACTAGTAGTTGTAGGTATACTAAAAAACAAGGTATTGACTACTTTGATACGTATTCTCCTATGACTAAGATAGCTACAATTAGAGCCTTGATTTCCCTAACTACCATCCATAGTCTACAAATCCATCAAATGGATGTAAAAACAGTCTTTCTTAATGGCGATCTAGAAGACAAAATATATATGATACAACCTGAAGGCTTTATAATACTAGTCAAGAGAGTAAAGTGTGAAAACTAAAAAAAAAATCACATCATGATTTTAAACAAACTCCTAAACGATGCTATGAAAAATTTAATAATACTGTATTAAACAAAAATTTCAAGGTGAATTCCTCGGATACATGTGTTTATTCAAAATTCTTTGGAGCTGAACGTGTGATTATATGTTTGTATGTTGATGATATGCTTATTTTTGGAACAAATATAGAAATGATCAGTAATACCAAATTGTTATTATCGTCACATTTTGAAATGAAAGATTCAGGAGAAGCTGACACAATACTTGGTATTAAAATAAGGAAAACAAAACGTGGATTTTCCTTATGCCAGTCATACTACATTGAAAAATTGTTAAAGAAATTTGATAGCTTTGATGATGCTCCTGTAAAAAATACCTTATGATGCTAGTATAAATCTTAAGAATAATAAGGGAGATGGTGTTTATCAATCTGAGTATGCAAAGAACATAGGAAGTGTCATGTTTATGATAAGCTACACTAGACCTAATATTACATGTGTTGTGAGCAGATTGAGTAGGTGTACATATAATCCTAATAAAAATCATAGGATTGTTCTTTTTCAATTATTAAGATATCTTAAGGGACAATAAACTATTATTTGCACTCTAATAATTTTCTGTCATATTAGAAAGGTATTGTGATGCTAGTTGGGTAACATACAACGACGAGGTAAGCTCCACTAGCAGATATGCATTCTTACTCGGTGGGGGAGCTATTTCATGAAAGTCTGCAAAACAGACTTGCATAGCTAGGTCCACAATGGAATATGAATTTATTGTTCTAAGTTAACTAGAGAAGAGGTTGAGTATCTTAAATGCCTGCTAGGAGATGTACTATTATGAGGGACATCAGTACCAGTCTTTTTGCACTATGATTCACAAGTTGCCATTGAAATTGCCAAGAAGAATGTGTATATAATGGCAAAAGGAGGCACATACGCCTTAGGCATAAAGTTGTGGAACAATTGTTAAAAGGAGGAATTAGTCTGTGAGAAATTTGGTGATCCTTTGACCAAAGGTTTAACAAGGAGAATAATTAAAGAATCTTCAATGAGCATGGGATTCAAACCCTCAAAATTTTCATAGCCCTTTATTTCGGTGGTCTTAGTATGGACTCGATGGATAATTGTGGAAGTCTTCATAGCTTAGTGTTTTAGAGGTTTGTCTTTGATAGACTTGATGAAGCAATAACATGATTGTGAAGGTGTAGCCGCCTTTTATGGAAAAGTTTCAAAGTCTTTTCCTAGAGTTCTCACATCGACTCAAGATTTATATGCATGGCCTGAATAGCACACTGAGGAACCAAGGAAATTTTAGGAGTGGAATGTGTTGTGTGTAGGGTTGAAAGCCCTAATGCAATGGAAGAAAACAGGACCAAAGCTCAAAATTAATTTAAGATTTCTAAAATACCAGTACACTGGAAAAAGCCAGAAACATTATAGAGACCAACAAAAAAACACAACCTATTATAAAATAGATCCTAGGTTAAGCATGCTTTAAAATTACAGAGAAAAAAAAGGAAGGAATTGTTACTTTCGTTGAATTCTCGATTGTAATCACCAATTTTTCTTCGTGTTGGAATTCCACAAACCTTATCAAAAGTGTAACCTTACTATCCTCTGAGAAACCTTGAGGATTGGTTTGTGGGAAACCATAAAATAATTGGGAAGTAAAGGAGAAATTTTGAGAAATGATTAATTTAGTTACAGAACCCTTCTATAAAAGATCACATACACCTTCTACAAAACAATATATTTTGTAGGTTTTGATGAAAATGAGAGAGAGAGGAACGTGGGAACCATCCCATGTTTCTATTAACTCCCATTGTGGGAGTTACATTTGATATTTAATAAATTAAATAATTTAATTTAATTTTGTTTAATTTAATAATTAATTAAATCTTATTTAATTAATGATTTCATTGAAATCATATTTAAATAAAACATCTCTCACATAACCTATAGTTTTAATTTACTTAATTCAATTAATAATTAATTAGTTCTCCAATTAATTAACTACCAAATTAAATATAAAATACTTAATTTAATCTACAAATGAATCATATTCAATTGTATTTATCTCATAACCTATAGTTTTAATGTGCATCAAATACACATTAATTTTAATCTATAGTTTTAATATGAATCTAATTCTTATTAAATTAATATTCAAACTCTTTCAAATATTTAATCCTCCCATAAATTAATTTTGAACCATATTCAAGCTAAATTTATATTATAAAGTTTAGCTAAAATATAAATTTTATATTATAATGTATCATTATACATTATATTATTTTCCTAAGTGAATTTGAAAATTTCAAACTCTATTCAAGACATGGTTACCTCAATTTTCTTTATGAGCTAGGAAGGAACCTCATGGACCTATAGATTAGAAGCCTCAACGATAAGAGATTAATTGGCCAAACTCGTTAACCATATTAATCAATATTCGTTAACTGTCGGTACACTCTACTAAAGACCCACAGCTGCACTCTTCTCATTGCAAATATATTTTTGTGTCAACGGATATAGACCAATAACAACAAGTTAGTTTTTCACGAGTATTCATAACACCAGTTGAGTCAAATTATCATTTTACCCCTAGGTTACCTCTGTATCCTTAAGTATCAGTGCTCCTCTAATGAACAACTTGTTTATGGTCCAACCATTAAATAGAAACCTTTCTCGGGCCAGTGAGAGGGTATGACTCTTTGTTCAAGTCTCAAAGATACCACTTAAAGGAACACTCATCTACTTACCCTAAATTCGGGAAGGAGTGAAATCCATCTTGTATTATTATGTTTCTAGTTCCTCACTCATTCTTGTCCTTAAAATGGTAGGTTTATTGAGTTGGTGAACTGGTCAATCTCACCCATACAAATCAAAGGACAATCCCTCGTGAACATGAATTCATAATACACTGAGGATTAAGACTAAGTTGCCTAGGTCATTCTATTGAAATAGAAACCAAACTAGTCAATGGTGTTACATCTAGTGGTTACTATTTCGCGGTTTGGTCTTATGCAAACTCATTGCATAGAATACCTCCATTCGCATGTTACCTACACGAATGCGTTGGATCATTGCGTTTGTATCAAATACAAAGTGGATCGTATTCATAGTATCATTGGGATAAGGTACCCAGCCTTATCCCTATACTATAGGTCCTTTAGGTTGTATCTTGAACATTGATCTCTATATGTCTGAAGGAAATCGAACTCGAGATTTTCATGAGCAGCGGAAATAAGATCATTCCAAATTACAATCATGAATGAACATTACAAATTACAGTCGTACACAAAACATGTGTTTATACAATCAATATAGAAATTACAGCATGAACAATTACAAATGAACAAGGGGAAAACTCTACGAACATTTGTAGTCTCGTCTCCACGCTCCTTGCTCACAAACGCTCGAACACAACAACCTCAAAGGCTCGAACAACACGATCACAACTCTGCACAAACTCTTCGCACTCATCCTCAACGATCGTCTTGGTCACGAACACTCCAACAGTAACACGAACGACCTCCACAGAACCTCGACGGTGTCGAGTTGAGTATGACACCACCAAGAAGGTTACCTTGGTATTTTCGGTATGCGAATCTAGAGGGTAGGCTCTGTTTGGACTTGGTTTGATTCAGACGAAGGAGGAAAGAATAATCGTGTACACAATTGGGCAAGTGGGAGATGACGGAGACTTATCGCATAGGTCATGCCCAACCGTTTAGCTAAAGCTAAGCGATCGTCTAGCAAAAGCTAAGCAATCGTTTAGCTCATCGTTTAGCTCAGCGTCTGTCGCCTACAAAACACTACACGATCGTTTACTAAAACACGTTATCGCTTAGTAAATCCGTATTTACTAGACAAGCGCCGTGAGTTTTCTTATTATGAGATAAAATCTCAAAACAATTTTTCAATGTTTGTTACAACTTTGTTTCAATCCTTTCTAAAATTAGGAAAATAATTTTCCTTTTAACTCACAGTTACCGTGAATCAACAATAACCACCCACTCAATTGGTTATTAAAGAAAAAGAATTAATTATCCAATAATTAATATTATTATAAATATAAATGATAACCAACTTATCATATTATATTTATAACCTATAGTTTTAATATTTCATCTCATGAAACATATAAACCATAGTTCTTTTTCTATTCCATGGTACTTAATGTAAATCTCATTTACATCAATCCTTCACTAGATGTATCTCATACATCATGTCGATTATATCATATATAATCAAAACACCTCTTGTCAATTTGAACATTTCAAATCAACACCAAGAACTGATCCTCAATTGAATCCATTGAGCTACCAATGGGACCTCATGGACTTGTAGCTCAAAGCTCCAACGGTACGTGAATAACTGACTAAACTCTTTAGTCATGGGATCCACCATCCATTAACTACCAGGTACTCCACTAAAGATCGACAGCTGAACTCTTCTTACCATAGATGTATTATGTGTCCATCTTAACCAATCAGCAGTGCGACAACCCTTCACAGATCGCTTGTAAGTACAACTGGGCCAATAACTGTTATGCCCCTGTAGTTACATTTGTCTCCTTAAGTACCACTGATCCCTTTAATGAACATAAGTCATAGTCCTACTATGACTGAGTCTTCTATTCCAAAAAGAAGTTGTGGTCACTATGTTTAAGCCCCGGAATCAGCCCTTAAGGGAGCAATCTCTCTACTTATCCCTGCTTTGGAAAAAGGAGTAAATTCCATCTTGTGGATTGAGTTCCCAGCTCCCAGATCAGACAAGTCCCCAAAAAGGTAGGCATGTTGAGTTGACAATCTAGCCACTCTCACCCATACTAATCAAAGGACTGCCCTCAAATGCAGGAGTTTCCAAAACACTCAAGATTGAGGTCGTGTCACCAATGGTCGTTTAGGTGAGATGCAAGTCTCTAGTATCAATGATATTATATACAGAGTCTAATCATCTCGTGGTTTAGGTCTTATAAAAACTCTTTGTATAGAACACCCCCGCTCACACGTTTGTACATGAATGGTCAGGATCTACCATCTGTAGTAGTTTAAGACACTTGCAAACCTCTACAAAGTGGGCCGTATCCGTAGTGTCACCAGGATCAAGTATCCCACCTTAATCCTTATACTACAAACCTATTTAGGTTATCACTTAAGGCATGATCCACTTGTATATCACATATACATGCTTAAGTTCACATAAAATAACCAATGATCTTTGTTTATTGGATATGAGTAAATGCCAGAATTAAATAACGATTATTTGATTCATTAAACAATGTGTATCTTTACAAAACAACGAGACTCCGGGAGAATTAGGACACTAATCCCAACAGTCTTCACATACAGTTCAAGACTCATAAGAAAACATAAGATATTAGTTTATTGGATTTAAGGTTATTAAGACAAAACGAATACAGCACGATCAATAACACTTATTGAAATAACATCGATAACTCTTTATTGATGACAATCTATTATTTACATTTACTATCTACGAGTTTTAGGGCATAAAACCCAATATTGTGGGGGTCTCAATGATAGTTATTGAATGTTCAAGAAGTAATTCACTCTCTTTAACAAAGTTGTTTCCTTACTTCATTATGCATCAATTTAAATCATAAGATATTGATGTTTAAGTTTATTTTCCTATCTTTGCTCAGAAATAGTGTTTTATATTTATTTTATTGTCAAACTAATTTTCTATACTAGTCATTCATGGGGTTGAATGACTAGTGGCCCAAGGCCCATTGCAAAAGTAAAAGGGATTTGGAGTAACTTGTATTGGAAGTTTTGACAACGGGAGGTGGGTATAAATATAAAGGAGCGTAAAGGAGCCTCCAAATTGTAGATGTGGTGGAAGATAGAGCCTTTCCCCACACACGCATGTGCCCCTGCCGCTACCCGACCGATCAGACAAACTGGTAGGTTTAGGTAATCACGCTCGTGCAGAGAAAGATCTAATTTTTACTACATTTTCTTTTTAATATGTTACTGTTTTATAAATTAATTAAAATATTTTCATTGGAACTAAATTTTTTTCTCCTAGTTGTTAGTCCGTTGGCCATTTAATTTTTACCCTGTTGGCCATTTAATCTTCCAGCTAGCCACTGCATTCTTCACCTATAAATGTAAAAGAGCTGTTGGAGGCACAAAAAATTATCTATTTATCAAGATACACAAAAATTATCTATTTCTCTTCTCCGCTATTTTCTCCCTTCTTAACACTATTTTGAGCATTCTTTTCCTCAGAATTCCATTCCTAATTCAGACGAATGCACGATTGAATTCGGGTGTTGTATTAACCATGGGGAGCAACTGACGTACGTGATTTAGCACCGAGGTCGCACCAAAATTTGTTTTCAAGGAAGTGGGTTTACCATGACATAACAACGACGTTCGACATTTTGGTTCTTACAAACTTTTCAAGTATTTTGTTTAAATAAAAGTGACTTTTTTTTTTTAAAAAAAAAACTCTAGTCAATCCAAACAGTCCCTCAGAAGATTACTCAAATTTAATCTTTGTTGAGGTATCGTGGTTCCTGCACAACCACGAAGAATGTATTAAAGCACAAAATCGGTGGTTGAACAATGATGAATTTCTACACAGCATTATTGCACCTGCTATAATTGTGTCAAGTTTTGAATATCTAACTTTTCTTAATTTGATATTTCTTTTTTCACATCTTTTTAGTTTATACAAAGAATCTGGTCTTTAGTGATGAACTTCGTCACAATCTATTTTTCATGGCAAATACTTTTTAGCAACAAAAACATTTTTTGTCGCAAACATTTATCACTAAAGTCTGATTAGTGAAAGTTTTTGCAACGATCTTTAAAAAACGTTGCAAGATGCGACAAATGGATAAAACGTTACATTCTCTTTGCAACAAATCATAAAAAGTCGCAATATGCGACGTTTATCAAGATGCCGCAAATTGCGACATTTTATTATTCGTTACATTTTTCGACATTTCTGATTTCATTGTAATAATTTTGTGATGTTTAACACTTCGTTGCAACTTTTAATAGTATTTTAAAATTAGTTATTATTTTTTGTAGATATTTTTTAATAACAATATCCATGATAGCAAACACTTGTGGTGCAACTCTATATACACATCATGAAACTAAACAAATATGCACCAAATACCATACTAGATTAATATCGAAGGAACTCGATTTACAAGATCCATGAGCGGAAGCGGATCGTCCAAATCTCATTTCGATTGAAAACTCAAGTTTATAGTAAACATACAAATTATGCATCTTAATAAAAATCACAGCATGCGTTTAAACTACAAATAGGGTTTAAGTGATTATACTTTTAAAGAACACTTCTTCACATAAATCCCTCGAACTGTCACGAACTACTCGAACAATCATGAACTCCTCGAACAACAACCAAACTTGAACCAAAGGTGAAGACACTACCACTTGGTATCCTCGGTATTCTCAGGGTGAGAACTCGGGAGTGGTGGGCTCTGATTATTTTTATTTGGAGGGAGTTTGTGAGTTTGGAGAAGGAAGACGATTGAAGAAGAAACACACTATCGTATAACAAACTGCTTCAATCGTTTAGCTCAGAGTGTCTATCACATAGGCTCTCTCAACTTCGTGTAGTGTTTGTTTTGTATTGTCTAATTGAAAAAACTATTTTTGTTCATTTATTCTATTTTGCATAAAACCACTTAACCACCCACTAAAGTGGTTAGAGAGAAAAAGAGATTAATTATCCAAAATAATTAATGATATAAATATGATAACCAACTTATCATATTATATTTATAACCTATAGACTCGTGTTGTATGTTCGTTGTAGTAGGTCAGGATCTTTTCCAATGAGACATCTCTATTTCCAGCTTTGAACATTTCAAATCACAATAGTGAAGGAGAGATGGTAGGGTGCAATTCAATGGCTCAAGGCAAGACTCCAACTTCTTCTTTGGCGTATTAGACAGGAGTGAATCGAACATGAACAATCGGCCTCAATTAATGCCATTGCAATAAACATCCAATGTTCATCGATGTTCGTTGGCGTATACACAAAATCCATATCTACCCATTTGACATCAAATTTACCCTGACATAATCCGTATGCATGTCTTCTTCCCCTCATACTATGGCAACGTGCAGTGTCGACTTGTTTTTAAGCCGTTTATATACCCCATCTCAAGCATTAAGGTGACTTTACACAACGAATTCAACATTAGTAGCACGTAATAAACAACTAACATAGTCATATTCACAAGTGTAGTATATAATTACCATTATTCCAATTGGCAGGATGGTGAACTTATTCATGCACATGTCTGGTCAGCTATAAAATTTATCTTTTATGAACCGAAACAAAATATTTACGATCTGCATTCAGAATAAGGTTATCAAATTGTTAAAAAAGAACAAGGATTGTGCACTTATGTCGCACTCAACCTATGAGCTTGGTTTGGTCAATTCCTAAAAAAATAACTTGGATAATGGCCTAAATGCATTTTTTTCGAACCTCGTGGTCCGTATTCTTATTGATAATCCAATTCATCATTTTTATAAAGACGGAAAGTGGAACCTCATGTGCTAAGTTGTATTAGACCGTTGCTCTAAAGAGTGTTGTAGGTTACTCCAAGGAGAGGGTACTTAATCATTGGTTTGTCTAAAGGACGTTGTACCCTATTTTCCTTCTGTTTCGTTATCTTTTTCTTTGGTGGGTCGGAGGTTTGTACTTGTCAACATTTTTCCTCTTACGAGCAGTTTTTCGACTTTCAACCATAACCTACATAGGTATAAAAAAAGTGTGAGCATGCCAAATAAAAAAATATGAACAAAGAGTTTTTCCAATCACAGAAAGATCATACCAATGGACCGAGATGTATGGTGTCAGACAACACAATAGGCGCTAGCCTCAACAGACATTGTATCTTAGAAAGTGGAGGTTCAATGTCCTCTCTACTTGAATCAAGATCTGGATGTGGAAGGATATTGGGTAAGGTGATTACATGCAGAAATGCATGTCATCTTAGGCCTTTTACTTAGAATTATGAAGGTTGTTAAGCAAAATATGTGGCAATTGTGCTAGGAATTCACGAGAATATGAGTTTGTGTCGATCAACATGTCGAATCTCAGCTAACCCATTACTTTGCGTTAATTATGCATTCAATGTTCTATTTTTGTAGCTAATGCAGGAAATGAACGAAAACGCGAAAACCGAACCACCGCGTAGACGACCGCATGCGGAGAAACACTCTATCGCAAGGCAAACGCATCGATCAATGCATGGATGTTGCGGTAATCACTTGTATGCGTCCATCACATGGGAGTTATGCTCGTCAAGCAATTGCGGTCATCATGTAGATTTGTGGTATTAAATGAATGCGGCTACGTGACAATGCAAACTAATGGGATCAACGCAAGGTACGTGGAATGAACTCATCAACGCATCTACCTCGAGAAAATCCAAAAGATGATGTTGACATTTCACCTACCACGCCGTTGGTGGCAGAAGTTCAGAAAGAACTAACACGTCGAATGTCAGACTCAGAGCCGTCCAATTAATGTTGTCAATGATCCAAGCTCTATAAATAGAAGCCGATGAGCTGAAATTCAATCATCGAGAGATTATCCCTCAACCGAGATTTTCCCCACGATCCAGACAAAATGCGTGAGAAGACACTTGAGAGTTCTTCACCCCTTCATCCATTCCGAGTGATGACTGGAGCCTTCGACTGGAGCTAGATCTTGAGAGAGTCAGCTCCTCCACCCATTCATGGCACCACCGGCAACCTTGACGCAAATCCGCTAGAAGCAAAGTTTTGCTTCCAGCCGGTCATTTCTTTTTCCTTTCTTTTCCTATATTGTATTGTATGACATTTTGAATTAAGAAATTAATACAATGTGTTTTCAATGCATTTCTCTATTCCTTCGACCCCATCTCCATCTTCTTGCTTAGCATCTTTACTTTCATTACAACACTTAGTGAGATTGCTTGGGTATTGCATACTTAGTCATGTGGATTAGGGATATGAAGCATGTAGCAACCTATCGAGAGGTGTGCGTTGCGTGAGTGTGTAAGTAACCTTATATGCTTAGTGTGAAGCTGCGGCAATGCCTTTCTATAGGCTAACACCTTGCTTGTCTATGAGTAAAGTCAGCAACAACCAACTGCCCGAGAGGGTAAGTGGTTGGTCGTATTAAGCAAGGTATGCGTTGTTCACTAGGGATAGTAACAACCTTGCGTCAACCAAGTTCATGCGTTTGTCTTGTTTTATGTTGTGCCCAACACCTCTTTAGAGCTACTCGAGAAAGAGTCTAAAGAAAGAACCTAATGACTCGAGAGAGCTTGGTTAGATCTAGACTCGAGAGAGCAAGATTAGATCGGCATAAGTAAGAGATAGGGACTTAGAGATAAGCTCTTTTTATCAACACTGCATCGCATGCACCCTAGGAATAGGTATGATATTATGTGGTCGCATATTTGTGTGGATTTTATTTTGTCATCGCATAAATAGGAATAGAGGCTTATGTAAAGGCCCTGTAGACTTAACGCATATATCGCATGCGTTCTAGCAATAGAAGCCGTAACATTCGCACCGAGAGGTGGTTTACTATTGTATGTGTGTTGCATGATTGCATTGACTTGCGTTGACTAGAGTTGCCCTCGTAGTCACTCTTAAGGGTTGCAATGAAATCATCTCCGTATTTTATCTATTTTCCCACATATTTATTTCATGTCAAGGTTTGTCGCATTTCTACCTTTCGTGCATATTCTCATTGCGTTGTCTGTTAGATAGGAGTAGGAGTAGGATTAACTTACCCTCCATTCTTTTATTTAAATCGCCGCATGCACATCAACGCAAACATATAGTTACAAGTCCCTATGTTTGACCTTGGATTACCCGAGAAACTTGCGTTCATGTTATACTTGGCGTGAGCGCAAGAAAACTTGTGGCAGGACGCATGGTCATCACATACATTTGTTGACGCATTTTCATTCCAATGCATGACCATCAACGCATGACTATCAACACATATCTTAGGAACATGCATCACATAACGCGTCCACGGGATTTTGGTTGTCGAGTAAACTTGACTTCCAATCTACCGCGCACCAAGTTTTTGGCACCATTGTTGGGGACTTGGCAACTAATGTTTGTTAAGTTTCGTGTCTCTGTGAGCAAACTTTTTATCTTGGGTGTATTGCAGCTTGTGCGACCAGGTTGCAAATAATATTGAAGTGTAGACGATGCGCCGAAAGCCAATGTTGACCCTAAGGTAGAAGGGAAATTAGTCGCAAAAGAGCTAAAGGTGATTCTAAGCACATGACGGCCGCATGTGCCCAATAATTGTCGGAAGTTTCAATGGTCAGGGCAACTTGACCCAAGCAGTTGAGAGCCATCTCCTGCATGGAAGACTCCTTGCGATGACAATACTCTTATTTTTCCAGGGACGTCTTCTACTCTATCCTTAAATTGCTTTCTTAGTATAGGTTATTTATTTTATTTTGTTATTTTGGATATATGGCTGCTTTCTTGGTTTTGGGTATGTTTGGTCTTGTAGGTGCAACAATAAGTCTCCTCGATCATAGTTCAATGGAAGAATTTCTTTTACCCTTCAACACAGGCTTCAATCACATGGATTCCAACGGTTGAGCGCATGCGTTGTTCCACCTAAGGTCTTTTCTTGTTATCTTGTATGCCTCATCCTTTTGAAATTCTCTTTTTCTTGATTGCGTTGTTTTGTGACGCTTCTATGTTGGTACGTATAGTTCACTGCATTTTCTAATTAATCAACGCAAGGCATTCTTTACTTTCATTGGCTTCTTCAAAAATTTGAAAGTCTTAAGTTTTATTTTGCGCAACCCTGTGTTCAAACATTTATTTTGTTTTTAGCTTTGCGGTGAGAACGCTGCCAATCTCTAAGTTTAGGGGTAGCAGCAGTCTCGTAGAATTGCATTCATTATGTTGCGATCATTTGAAAAAAAAAAGTTGAAGTGAGATTTTGAGAATAATAACTCCACTGTCTATGCAATGGGTAAACCCATGTTGATAAGAGTTAAGCTGTAAAAGGCACTTGTTCGAAGTTGGATGTCCGCATGACACACGTGGGGGTAAGTCAAAACGAAGGCAAGTCGCTAGGATCAGCACATTAGCGCAACTCCTTTGTCCGGTGCAAGCCAAAACAAACAAGACAAGAGTTGAGTTGAATATGGAATGCAACTGAAGTTAGATGCCCGCATGACACACGTGGGGGTAAGCCAAAACGAAGGACATAACCAGATTCAACGCCGCATTTGAATAAGTCATCGCAAAGTTCTGAATTATTTTGACGAACGCATTCTCAAAAGCTAAACACAAAGTTGTGGTGAATGAATAAAAGTTTTTTAGCAAAGGCTTGCCAGATTTAACTTAGAAAAGATCTTTTTGAAGAAGCAACCAAAGTGGAGGAGAGCATTGCAGTGATGGTCAAAGGTGTGTATAAATTATATTCTGAGAACACTATTGAATGTGGTCTACTCTGTAGTTGTTACAAAGAGTTGTAAAGTGCTACAAACGAAGTGATCCTAATTCGTTCATGTTGGGACATGAGGAGTGGGGGTGTCCTTGTGCAAAAGAGTTTGTACAAGATCAGACCACGAAATTAGTCACTCTTACTTTATAACAGTATTTACTGTTTAAGACTGACTATTTCAAAGCGATGACCTATGTAACTTGACCTTAATCCTGAGCTAACTATGAACTCCTGTTTATTTGGAATTATCCTTAGATTTGCATAGGTGAGGATTGGCTCAACAACGCTGGCTCAATAAACTTCCCATTTCAGGGGTAAGACTAGATAGATAGCTGGAGACATAGAGCACAAGATGGAATTCCCTCCTACCCACTTTTAGGGATAGAAGAGAGGTTTTTCCCTTAAGTGTTGATTTTGAGTCTTGAACAAGGGCCCTCACCCTTTCATTGGCCCGAGAGGGACACGGTTTTGTTGATTGGATCACAAATCACAAAACAATTAGGGGATCAGTGGGGACTTAAGGAACAATAGGTGATTTCGGGGGTAAAACAGAGATTTGACCCAGCCATTATTACAAACAACCTGTGAAGGGTTGACTTACTAATCATGGTTATATCGAGTGAACATAATATATTTACAGTGAAGGGAGTTCAACTATGGGCTTTAGTGGAGTGACCCATTAGTTAACGAATGGGGGATTAGATCGGTCTAATAAGTTTAGCCGATTAATCTCGAATCGTTGGAGCCCATGATCTGTATGTTCACGAGGTCCCCCTACTAGCTAAAAAATGGTTTAGCTCTAGAGTAGCGTGATAAGTTAATTTGAAATGTTCAAATTAGAATCAAACGAAATTGAAGAATATATATTTAAATATAATTTTAATATATGAATTGAATATATTGGATATTAAATTAATTAGAATTATTTAAATTGTTTAAATAATTATTTATTAATTTTATTAGAAAATTAAATTGTGAAATTAATTTGTACAATTAATTAATTTTGATTTTAGAAATAAAATATGTTTTTGAAAATCAAAAGTGATTTTGGAAATAGAAAAACATAAAAAGGAAAATAGGATTTTTCCATCTCCATCTTCAACTAGCTCACAAAGAACCCATTATCTTCAACCTTCAATAACTCCAAGCATGAGCTGCATTCCATGCAACAAATCTCTTTGCATGATAGTCTGCAATATATTGAAGAAATTGGAGTGAAGTTGGATGGATACAACTGAAAGAATTTTAGCTGAAAATTCTTGAAGGAGAAGGTGTTCTTTATTGGGTTGTTGCAGTAAGCATTCTCCAAATTTCCTTAGATTCCAACTCATTTTGAATCCCACAACTCAATCTAGAGCACTAAGAGAATAGTAGGGAAGAGTTTGTGGTGGTTTGCACAAAGATTTGGAGGATTTAGCAACTGAAAATCGAGATTTCAACGATTTTTCAAAGGTATGTCTTGAAACCCATTAAATTCTGTTATGAGCATATTTTCTTTTCTGCCAAAATTAATCAGTTAGAGTGCTTATCGATCCTTGTCACTTCCGCTGCGTGCTGATACCTGCCCAACAATTGGTATCAAAGCATCAAATAAGCATTTAATTTGGTTTAATTTTGGTTTGGTGGGTGTTTTATATGAAAATATGAAACTGTTGTACTGATATGGTTTTCTGAGATTTGGCCTTTAATTTCTCTTTAATTTCTATTTTAAATTTTTAATTGGCTCTTCTTTGATGAGCTTTTATGTCTTTTCAAGAGTCTGTAATTTATTTGGTATAATTAGAGTTGAAATTAAGCTATAATTCGAAGAAACAAGCGAAGAGGTCGAGTTGCAGATTCCAAAAAATCAGCCTCTGTTCATATCTTCGTTGAGCTTCAGTAGTTAAACGATCGTTTAGCTTCATGCGTTAGACGATTTGAAGAAAAGCTAAATGATCGTGTAGCTTCGGGCATTGATCGTTTAGGTGTTGTGCACTAAACGATCGTGTAGCTTCAGGCGGGAACTAAGCAATGCGGTGAAGAGCTATACGATAGCGCTGCACGATCGCTTACCACGATCGTTTACCTTTGATCGGGAGCTAAGCGATGCATTGAAATGCTATGCGATAGCATTAAGTGGTTGTTTACCTATGCGCAGCAGCTGGGTGATGTGTCGAGAGCTATGCGATAGCACTAAGCGATCGCTTACCTTGTGCACGCGCTAAACGATCAAGACGCGGTGCTAAACGATGGAGTTGCGCGATAGTGTTGGACTAAGCGATCGTGTAGCATCCTTCGGCACTAGACGATGACACAATGTGATAACAGACAAACACTACACGATCATGTAGCTTTGTTAAGCGATATGCGTTGGTTGCTAAACGATCATGTAAACACTAAACGATTAGGAAAAACGCATGACGATGGTTGTCAATGCTAAACGATCAGCCTTAGTGAGATAGTGAGCGAGAGCAAGAGTAGCCGGTTGGATCGGTTCTCTTGAGGTTTGATTTGGTTCAGCCTCAAATGGTTTGTGGCAAGTCCGGTTCAGACTCTACTGATCTGGTTCAGACAGTTCAGGTCTGGTTCAAGTGGTTTGGAGCGGTGTTGAAGCTATTTTTGTAATAGTTAGGCTTTTGTTTGCTTGTTTTTGCTAAAACTAAAACCATATCAGCCTGTGTTTAATTATTTATGCATTAAAAGTATGTTATAATTTGTTATAATATATAGTATGCATCTTAGGGTTTCTTGTATTTAATATAAGTGTTATATTAGATATTGAATGCCTATATGTTGTGGATGTTTAGCATGTCTAAAGTTTTATAAGCTGTTATAAAATTGGGCTAAACATTTAAAATCCATAATAAAGAATAGCTGTATGCTCACGTAGGTTAACCACTTGTTTTAATAGTTAAAATAGGTCATTAAACTTGTAAAACTAGGGTTACAAACTCAATAGATATATAATCTTGTCGAAGGCTGGGGATATTTAAGTTGACGATCTATGGAACATCTCCTACCTGGGGATTATGGCCGAATATTGAGGGTTGGTAACCGGTTTTATGAGTATACGTGAGCGATGTGAGGTAATAAAATGGTTTATCACCTAGACATCGTAGATTTAAGTCCATTTATAAGTGTTATACTTGGATAAACCACATAGACTTAAGGTTGTTTTTATTAGCCGAAAGATAACCTAAGTATAATTTTACCCAAAAATTAGAACACTTCAGTAGTAGTCAATAACTTCTATATGATAGAGTTATTAGAAAACTTCAGCGGGAGATTAATAACATACACGATATGTTATTCTTAGCTCTCGCATCCCTAAGAGTTCACAGTCTAGGTTTAAGTGGTACTTCATGTCACCCTGGGAGTGACCTCCATACAGAAAGTATTTTTAGCTTAAATTTAGACTCTAGTGAATAAAGGGAAGTTTTTCGAATAGAAATTAAGTGTACGATTTCAACTGCCACATCTCCACATAGTTTACACCGTGAGATTCATATGACGCTCTGTGTCATCCTGGGAGTGACCTTCATATAGAAAGCGGATGTATGCTTCAATATCAAGGTAAACAGAGGAAGTAGTTCATAGTAAGTGGGTAAAGGAAATGTATCAACATATCCTGCGGTCTCTTCCGTTAGTTTGGACCATGAGATTCTTATGTTACATGTTGGTTAACTTTAAGCAGCCCTTTGCTAGTTATTTAATGACGGCTATCCCCACGGAAGGTTGTAACATAGGATTTAGAATAACTCAAGCTCTAGAAATGGATAAGATTTCTTAGGTCTTAGTGACCTCTGACGTTTGAAAATGGTGGGTCTACACTTACAGAATTATTAAGTGTTAATAATTTCTGACCAAAAGCGGTATCTAAATGACTATCGGAATATGAGTTATTCTGGAGATAGTATTTAGACAAGAATGTCTTGTTGTAGTATCGTTGCAAAAGAATAATGTTGGGTACATTATTAAAATTGTTAAAACTTGATTGGATTTAAAATATGTTTCAGAATGACGAGTTCAATAATACAAGTGTTGGTGTCGGATAAACTTATTAGGGATAATCATGTGAATTGAAAATCAAATTTGAACATGATACTTGCAATAGACGATTTGTGGTTTGTTTTAACTGAGGATTGTCCTTCCAATCCTAACTCTAACAGAAATCGAAGTGTTCGGGATAGATATGACAGATGGGTCAAGGCTAATGATAAAGCCCGTGCTTATATCCTCGTCAGCTTATCTGATGTCTTGGCGAATAAACATGAGGATATGAGTACTGCCAAAGAGATTATGGAATCTCTGGGAGGGATGTTTAGACAATTGTCCTTCACCCTAAGGCATGATGCCATCAAGTACGTTTACAAGAGTCGCATGAAAGAGGGACCAATGTTCGTGAATATGTCCTGGACAGATGGTCCACTTTAATGTGGCAGAAGTAAATGGTGCTGTCATGGATGAGAGAAATCAAGTTGGCTTTATTTTGGAATCTCTTCCGAAGAGTTTTCTGCAATTCTGTACGAATGCATTGATGAATAAAATTGAATACAGCTTGACTACTCTATTGAGTGAGCTACAGGCTTACCAGACAATGTTGAGAACAAAAGGTCTGAAGTCAGAAGTAAATGTTACTACTACTGAGAAGAGAAGAATGTCCTCCAAGCCTGATGTTGCCTACTCTTCGAAGAATAAGAGTATTCCTGTGAAGAAAGGCAAAAGGGAAAGGGAAGAAGAAACCTATTGGAAAGAAAGGTAAGGATAACGCTGCAGATAATGGGAAATATTTCCACTACAACGAAAATGGGCACTGGAGGAGACACTGTCCTCAGTATCTTGCCGAGAAAAGAGTAGAGAAAAGTAATCAGGCTAACTAGTCCCTGGGACCGTTTGCTCAGCTCATTTAGTGGGAGAAGTTGCTTACTATTTTTGTAAACATTGTAGAACAAATTGTATATATTTTTGTGATAAATGAAGTGTTCATTTTCAAAAAGTATGTTTGTTCTAGCAACTTCTGTTAAGAATCAAAACTGTTAAAAGCCATTTGTAAATATAAAGATATTTAAATGGCTAGATCAAAGTATAGAAAGTTTAAAGATTTCTAGATCTAACTGATAACAAAGAGTTGTTGAGACAGGTCAGATGCATCTTACTTAAAGAGTTGAGAGTTTCTCAATGTAATGGGAGGAAAGTGTGCTTCCTAGTGATTATTGAGACTAAGATTCAATGCCATATAGTTTATTCAAAAGCCTATTGTATACTAAACCATGTTTACATTGATCCTCTTGGCTAAAGTGTTTGAGAATCACCTAGTAGGACTAGGAATACCAGCTAAATAATCTAGGGCAAATGGGAGAAATATCGGGTATGGGATATCGAATGGTAAAAGATGGGTATGGGATGTCCTAGTTTATTGTATTTCTCTATGAAACTCAGAAACTCAGTCTTATATATTGGACATATAAGCTACCACTGGAGTTTTAGTCCAAGTGGGAGTTTGTTGGGTTATATGTCCTAAAACTCGTGGTATGTAAACAATGGAACTTATTATGAAAGTTTAATAGTGTTATCGAATAGATGTTATTGCTTCATAGAAATCCAATAAACCTAAAAGTCCCTTGACTATTGGATGAGTACTTGAACTTTATGTGGAGACATAAAGGTAGATCGGGTTCGAGTAAATAGTCAAAATGATCTATAGTATATGAATAAAGTTGGGTACCTTATTCTGGTAACACTATTGGATGCGGCCTGCTCTGTAGTTGTTACAAGGAATTGTAAAGTGCTACAAACGAAGTAATTCTAATTCGTTCATGTTGGGACATGAGGAGTGTGGGTGTCCTTGTGCAAAAGGGTTTGTACAAGATCGGACCATGAGATTAGTCACTCTTTCTTTATAACGTTGTTTATTGTTTAAAACCGACTATTTCAAAGTGATGACCTAGGTAACTTAACCTTAATCCTGGGCTAACTATGAACTCCTGTTTATTTGGAATTATCCTTAGTTTTGCATAGGTGAGGGTTAGCTCAACGACGTTGGCTCAATAAACCTCCCATTATAGGGGTAAGACTGGATAGATAGTTGTGGACATAGGGTGTAAGATGAAATTCACTCCTACCCGCTTTTGGGGATAGAAGAGATGTTGTTCCCTTAAGTGTTGATTTTGGATCTTGAACGAGGGGCTCCACCCTCTCATTGGCCCGAGAGGACTCGATTTTATTGATTGGATCACAAAAAAATTGTTAATTTAGGGATCAATGGGGACTTAAGGAACAAGAGATGATTACGTGGGGTAAAATAAAGATTTGACCCAACCGTTATTACGAACAACCTGTGAAGGGTTGACTTACTAATCATCGTTATATCGAGTGGATATAGTATATCTATAGTGAGGAGAGTTCAACTATGGGCTTTAGTGGAGTGACCCATTAGTTAATGAATAGGGGTTTGATCGGTCTAATGAGTTTAACCGATTAATCTTGGATCATTGGAGCCTATGATCTGTAGGTCCACGAGGTCCCCTTACTAGCTCGAAAATAGTTTAGCTCTAGAGTAGCATGATAAGTTAATTTGAAATGTTCAAATTAGAATCAAATGGAATTGGAGAATATATATTTAAATATGATTTGAATATATGAAGATGAATTTGTGTAAAATTAATTTAATATTGGATATTAAATTAATTAGAATTATTTAAATTGTTTAAATAATTATTTATTAATTTTATTAGAAAATTAATTTGTGAAATTAATTTGTAAAATTAATAAATTTTGATTTTAGAAATAAAATATGTTTTTGAAAATCAAAAGTGATTTTGGAAATAGAAAAACACAAAAAGAAAAATAGGATTTTTCCATCTCCATCTTCAACTAGCTCACAAAGAATCCATTATCTTCAACCTTCAATAACTCCAAGGATGAGCTAAATCTCTTTGCATGATAATCTGCAATATATTGAAGAGATTGAAGTGAAGTTGGATGGATGCAACTGAAAGAATTTTAGCTGAAAATTCTTGATGAAGAAGGTGTTCTTTATTGGGTTGCTGCAGTGAGCATTCTCCAAATTTTCTTAGATTTCATCTTATTTTGAGTCCCACAACTCAATCTAGAGCACCAAGAGAATAGTAGGGAAGATTTTGTAGTGGTCTGCAGAAAGATTTGAAGGATTTAGCAGATGAAAATCGAGATCTCAACGGTTCTTCAAAGGTATGTCTTGAAACCCATTAAATTCTGTTATGAGCATGGTTTCTTTTCTGCCAAAATTAATTAATTAGTGTGTTTATTGATCCTCGTCGCTTCCGCTGGGTGCTAATACCTGCCCAACATCATCACCACCCCTACTTTCTTAACTATCGTCCTCATTCGAAATACCGGCACTTTCTGAATTTTTTGAACTACTAGAGCTTCCCGAACTCTCGATGTCGGAATGTGCTTATCTTACAACCTGTCTATCTATTGGGGTGTCTCCAAACTCCTCAGCATCGGATATGACAAGATTCTCTTTGACTTTTATTTGCATTAATAGCTCATCCCAGTAAGATGGTTAGTGTCAATTTAAAAACCAAATAAACATACTGTGGCTAGAGTACGCATACATTTTGAGACTAAATAATGTCTCTCTCCAATACTTTGAATGATACCGAATGAGAACATGATCACTGTAATTTACGAGGCACAATTACCTTATTCTTTCGAGTTGTAATGTTCTCCGCTATCAATGATAGGATCTCGTTGTCCATACCTAAATATGAAAAAACACATATTCAGAACTATGTTAATGTTATACCAAACATAAACTTTTGTTAAAGAATATTTACCTAGAATGCTTGGGAAAATCCATGTAGAGAGTACTTCAGAATGTAATTTTTATTTCCTTTCACCTTCTCCTTGTATAGACCAACCTTATCATTCATTGCAGTCTTGAGGGCGTCAAGTGTCCTTTCCCAAATAACTGTACCCCAATCTAGACTATTGTAATAATCTAAGTCCTCAACGTCTAAAAATAGTTTATGATCGACTGCAATCCTCTTCTTGTTCTTTCCCATCATTGTAACCTCCATGTATTACACTGAGGTGATCTTAATAGCATCATCATCGTTTTCGAACTCCGACTTCTGGTATTCTTCTTCTAGTAAATTTAGGTGGAATGAGTTCGAAGTTGATTGATTACCAAAGTATTTAGTTGAAAGTTCTTGTGAGGACTCCTCACTCCGCAGAACTTGTGTAGGGGACTGCCACAAACTAGTAATCAACAAAAAATCATCTTTAAAAAACGTGATGACTTTTCCTCTAATGAAGCTGATCGAGTAAACTCTCTTCATCTTCATTTCCCTCAACAGCATACGGTGGACAAGTGGGCTGGTGAATACGATGTCAATGTCTACGAATCGCCAAAAAACTGTTCTCTTGAACATCTCTAACTCCTCTCGAGTAAACTTCTCCTTCACAATCTTGTTGGCATTCGCAATTTGGGCCAAGCATGTTACTTGCTCGAGAAACTAATCAACTTCACGTATTTTCAAACCTTTTGACGTCTTAAAGTACTCTTGCATGAAATGGATGTTTAATCTATCAGATAATAGGTTCTTAAAAAAAAAAAAAAATCAATAACCATACATTATGTGTAAGTCTCGCTAGACTCGCTCTCGCTTGTCTCACTTTCGCTTGGATCGCTCTCACTTGTCTTCTATCAGATAACAAGTTCTTAAAAAAAAAAATCAGTAACCATACATTTCGTGTAAGTCTCGTTAGACTCGCTCTCACTTGTCTCACTCTTAGTTGGATCGTTCTCTCTTGTCTTCTATCAGATAACAGGTTCTTAAAAAAAATAAACGGTAACCATACATTTTGTGTACGTCTCGCTAGACTCGCTCTCGCTTGTCTCACTCTCGCTTCGATCGTTCTCACTTGTCTCACTCTCGCATATATCGCTCTCGTCTATTATGCTCTCGTCGATCTTGCTCTCGCCTATATCACTCTCGCTGATCTCGCTCTCGCATATATCGTTCTCGCAAATATCGATCTCACCTTATCTAGCTCTAACTATAGCTTATCTTCGTCCTCAATGACGTAGAACACATCGAAACCCAAAATACAAAAAGATGTGATCGATTACTAAAGCCCAAAACCCATAGAATGTGCTGACTGATTCCAACCCAAAACCTAAATAGACATAACATGCACGGCAAAGATTAAATTCATTTACCCAAGAGCTTTGAATGTTAGCAGCAGATGGACGATTTTGCAAGGTGAGATTGAGTGACATTTCCATACAAGAATATCGAGTGACACTTCCATACAAAAGTATTGTTACGTTTGAAGACATAAATTTTGTATGGAAGACAAAAGGGGAGGAGAATTTTGTAATTTGATATGGCGATGACGTCAACAGAGAGCCATTTGATTTTTTTTTTTTAAAAAAAAAGGTCATTTGACATTTTGGACCTAAATATTGGGTCATCGACCCAAATTTCTCGATGAAGCAAACAAAAGCGTAATATTGGAATATATTTAAGGCTTTCTATGTAGAAAGCCCTAATTTTTAAGTAGGGAGATTGGGAAAAATCCCAAACCCAACCTAAAAATTCAAATAAATTGAATTTTTATTGAAAGTTAATTCTTGGATTATTCCAAAATCAATTTGAACTAACTCAAATGTATTACTAAATAAAATACATACGTTACTTCAGATCCAGTTACATATGCGTTATTTCTATTTAATTTAATTTGTTCGTTCAATACTTTTTCTCTCTCTTCCTTTCCCTTCAACAAAGTTCAAACTATTTGTTTGTCTTTAAAGTATTATTTTATATAAATTAAAAGTTGGTACTTAACTATTTGTTTTAACTTAACTATTTGTTTTATTATTCTTAATTCAGTGTTTACAAAATAAACACTTGCATGCATAACAGCATTCTTAGCATATAATTATTCTAGCAATATAATTTAGCCACATCCAAATATTTCATTATGAAGAAGGTGATCAAATTGATACTCTAGTTCCTCGCTATACCTCGAGTTTCATTTCAAGAAGAAGAATTTAGGTATTGACATATCCTAAGGTCAAAATGATATTCTAGGCCCTATATCTTGGGCATTTTTTTTGAATGCATAACTTCATTTCAATAATTTCAAAAGTTTTATTATAATATTTATGGTCTGATTAAAATCTTATAAAACATCAACATTATTATTAACAACTTTCTAATATCGCATGTTTTATTTTAGATGTGACAAGAGGAGATGGATATTAACATTTATTATAAGGTATTGGAGTAAATTTTAAGTTAAATAACCAAACTTTATAAGACCTGATTTATAAGAGAGTTTGAGGTTAGGTAAAAATAATGAATTTTGGGACGAAAAAGAAAAAAAAAATTGTGCAAAAATGGTTGATCCCATACCATAAGTATTATAGTAAAAAGCAAAAAAAAGGAAAACACAGAGAAAATTTGTACAACAATGAAATGGTTAACACTTAGTAATAATGATATAAATATTTTGGCCAAAAAATTGTCCATAAGTTCGAAGGTTTAAATTTCTACAACAACCTTTTATAAATTTAATAATGTGATGAAATAAGAACTATATGAACAAAATAACAATGAAAGCTACAAGAGAGAAAAATAAAAAAGAATAAGTAGAGAGCTAATATTGAACTCAATTGTGGTGTCATCTGCAGAGGCACCTTACAACTCTATTTATAAAGCGTGGTGGAGTTTATGTAATAAGGTAAAAGTTATTGAGGGAGTTTATGGGATTGAGTAACCTATGAAGGTTATGAATTTGTTGTAACATAAGTTATGGATATCTACAATATTATATTTATAATACTCCCCTTTAGATATCCATAATATGTAAAATAAATGTCTGGTTAAAATCTTACTAGGAAAAGTCCAATGGGATAAAACCTAGTGAAGGAAAAAGAATACATCATTAATATACTTTAGGATATTTATAATAAATATAACAATAAGGAAAATAAATCTAGAAATATAGTACCTCTTCAAAATATTTGCAAATATGGAAGTGTTGACCAACCAATTTTTAATTTTTTTTTCTAATTTCCAATTTTCCCTCCCTTGTTTTGTTGCATGCCTTCTTCTTTCTTTTTTTTTTTTTTTTTTTTTTTTTTTTTAATTTTTAATTTTCTTTCATTTTCTCCACTTTTTCTCTATCCTTTTTTTTTAAAAAAAATTTCTTTCATTTTTTCCTTAGTTTATTTTATTTTTTTTTGTCCAGTTTTTTTTTTTTTTTTTTTTTAATTATCTTTCCTTTTTTCAATTTTTTTAAAAATTTTCTTTCTCCGATTTTTTAAAATTTTTTTTCCTCATCTCTCCAAATATTTCCCTCTGCCCCCATCTTCCATTTCCCACTAGAATCATTAAAAAAAAAAATTACGAGATTGAGTTTCAAACTCAAAATTTGAAAGTGCCTAACTTATAAGTGACTTGTCACCAACAAACCAATCATCAAATTTGATTATTATAATAAAATGTTAAATATAAATAGCAAATGAAAACAAATTTGAAAGAAACTATTTCTTTTAGTCCTCAAGTTTGCATCATTTTTAGAAACATTTATTAAAAGTTTGAAATAAGAAACGATAATAGTTATTAAACAAGTTTATTTCTCAAAAAATGAGAAATGAGAATGTTATCAAATAGGCAATAGTTTTTTTCCTCTTTTTATAGAACTTTAAGAGTATGAAGTCTATTAGTAGTATCATTGATAGCATGTTATTAGTGATACTATGATATCATGCTATCAATGAAAACTTTTGTGTACAATCAAACAATCTCAATGAGTCATTTTATCTTAAATACTACATTACATAATACATAAATATTATCAGTGATATCCTTTACATTGATTATAATAGAAAGATATCATTGACAGTAGCTATCAATGATATCCTTTATGACTATCAATATAGAAGGATATCATTCATTACCTATATCCTTCAATAACGACATACAAACATACTGCATCTATCAACAAATTAATAAAAATATCCCGATTTTTTACAAAGAAGTATAACATGATATCAAATTCAAATAACAAAAAGCACTATTGATAGAAACATATCAGCAATAGCCACTATTTGGCTACCATTGATAAAAACATATCAATGATAGCAACTCATAGCTCATTTCTCAAATTGAAAGCTATAACTACTAGCAGCATCACTAATAACAGCTATCAATGATAACAACTGATAGCACATTTCTCAAATTGAAATCTATCATTGATATTAGCTATCAATTGCTATCGCTAATAGCATCTATCAGTGATATTCATTGATAACAGCATCACCGATAGCAATTATTAGTCATAGCAACTGACAGCACATTTTTAAATTCAAAGTTATCACTGATAGAAGTACCGCTGACTGCAACTATCAACGATAGCAGCTAATAGCACACTTCTCAAATTGAAAGCTATCACTGATAGCTGCTATCAGTGATAACAACTGATAGTACACTTCTCAAATCGAAAAACTATCACTAATAGCCGCTATCAATGATAGCTACTAATAGCAGCTATCAGTGATAGCCACTGATAGTGCACTTCTCAAATTGAAAGCTATCACTGATAGTTGCTATTAATTATAGCTTTCAATTTGAGAAAATTGAGAAGCAACGCGTAAAATGGTGGTTGTGTGTGAGTTTTTTAGTCTTTTACCATTTTTTGTTCTATATATGCAATTATTTTTATCCTTGTACTACATATTCTATTATCTTGGGCTTGAATTCCATTTATGCAACTACCCCTATACTTTAATAACTGCCTTATTAAAAACCTTGCTAGGAAAACTCAATGGGATAAAACCATAATCAAGGAAAAAAGTGTGCAATACATTTACTTCCCCTCATGAAAATACACTTGATACTCTTGGTTGTCACATATAAATATTGTGTATTAACTTCTCAAATATTGTTGTAGGTAACACCTTCGTCAATAAGTCTCTCAAGTCACCTTTTGAAGAATAAGTCTTCCAAGTCGTCTTTTGAAGAAATTCATTGAATAATGATTTCGGTACTTTATGCTTTATCATCTTCATATAAGAACACTATTGGTTGGCCTCGTAAATCATCAAGATTTTAACATGATTTAAAGTAGTTGTTATGATCTGCTTCATAAGCTGTCATGATATAAAAACTCTTCTCTATGTACTAAGTAACTTGTTTAAGATTTAGTTCTAATGGGTTAGATAAGTAACATACATCTTCACAATCAACTAGATCACAATTAGATTTATGAGAATAAAATAAATCCATATAAACTAATTCTCAAATAAAAATATAACATATGTTTAACTCTACTCCAATACTTTCTTTGGAGGAATATTATATTTATGCTATGATAGGAAGCATATAAACTAGTAAAGATATAAGTGCACTTATTTCTCAAAATTATGGTTCAGGACCTAAAGTTTTCATTAGGGTTATTTTTATAATGTATTGTAAGACTCATGTTGTGATTTCTTTATAAAAGCATATGGATAAATAGGGTTATTTTTATACCTTCATATCATCAAATGTTTAATAAGTTGATTACTTTACATTTATCAGGAATGTTTTATAAAAATCTTTATGATATATATATATATATATATATCATTCTCTAATATTTTACTTATATGATTTTGGTACCTTTGATCCTTCAGGGATATATTATTAAGAGATTCATATAAATGTATAATAACTACATCCATAAGATGCATGTTAAGTTTTTCATGCATAGTTAAATTAAATATCTCATGGTATTATATCCACCATAAGATAATATGTCTCCTCGTAATCATACCAATTCTTTACGAGAATTATTGTGGAACTTGTCTCGATTTATATATTATTACCCATTATATTTGTTTTTCTTACAAATAATCACTTGTATCTCACATATTTGACATTTTCTAATGCCTAAACTACTAGTTCTCACGATTTGGAAAATGAAGTCATTTCCACATAAGTCAATCATTTTTATGTTGCGTCATTTTTTTTAATATATCTGAGTATATAATACTCATTTTCATAAATAATATCGTGAGCAACATTGTATGCAAAAATGTTGTCAACTTATTTAAGTATAGTTCCATCTTTTTCTTGTCATGACATATAATTTATCAAGATCTCTTTATTATCCTTTTTTACTTCAATGTTCTCATGAATACTCATATTTAGGATTTCTTCTAGAATATCCATATTCTTAACTAAGTTATTGATTAACTATTTCTTTTTCGAGGATCTTTATCTTTGGAACTCATTTATCTATCACGCTTCAAGCGTGTTGCAGACTTATTAATATTGACAACTTGTTGCATTGAGATATAACTTGGTCACTTTCTTGCAACTGTAAATGTTTTGTAAATGCATCTAGCATTAATTTGTAATATTTTACAAATGAATTATATTTTGAACTTCTACTTCAAAGTAATCTGTATGATGATCAAATTGAGACAATATTTATGTATTTTATTCAATTTATTATTCCAACTTTTCCTTAACTCCTCCCCCTAATGTTGGAAAAATTGTCTCATTAATAACAATTAAATTGTGTAGTAAACAATCCACCCGTCAGGGGTTCAAAGTAATTAGTTGATGTAAAATCAATTTCAACATAGATTTTAATTGCTCCATCATCTTAATTGTTGCTGTGGAACAATTTAAACATTTACTGCATATCTTGCATTTGAAATATATTTGGCTACTGGCCAAAAGCTCATTAGTAACTCTTCGAGTATACATAATAACATGAACTCATACAGGTCTAGAAGTTTTGTTATTTGAACATAAACTATAGGATACTCAACACTTATCCCAATCAATTATCAAATATTTGGGATGCAAACTCACTAGCATTATCAAAACAAAATAATAAGTATACATGTGACCATCAACTGGATGCGCCAACAAAAATCATAAAACCATGAATTTGTTCCAAAAGTAGGAAAGGTTCAGTTTCAATTTTAGGTAGTGAGAGTTTGAAAATTAATCTCTTGAATACACAACACCATGACAATTTATTAGATGGAAGAATCTTCTAGTTCTTCAATGGATATTGTTGAATGAGAAATTTTGGACCAATTGCAAATTGGCACGCCATTTATTAAATTAATGATGAAATTCCAAATAATTGGATTTGAGACTAATTAGAAGTTGAGTGTTCGAACTTGAAGTTGAAGACATAAATTAGCAAATTTCGATGATGCCACTTATTTTCATCACATGTGTTAGATTGATTGAAATTAATTTGGCTCAATTTAATATTATAATTTGAGCTATTGTCCAGTTGAGCCAAAAAATGGGCTTTATTTGGTCCAAGTCTAAAGTAGGTCTAAGTCCAACTAATTGGGCCCAAAGGCCAGCTCCATGGACTAACTAAGCCCAAGTCTAACTAATTGAGCCCAAAGGTTAAACTCCTAGATCAACCAAGCCCAAATCCAACTAATTGGGCCCAAGGGCCAGGCCCATGGATCAACCAAGCCTAAGCCCACAAAGCCCCCTAGAGAACTCTATAAATAGAGGAGCTCTCTTTATTTGTGGGGATTAACAATTCTACATTCCAGAAAGCCTGGAGAGAATTCTCCTAACAATCAGAAGACTCTTGGACTCTTGAAGCTGCACACTCCTTGAAGAAACAAGTCTCTTGAAGATACAACGACTCTTTCAAGACTTCAACTTCAAGAAAATCACACAATCTATTTCTTCACGTCAAACGTATACATTCAACTGAGAGAAAATAAGAGGATAAAGTACTAGAGATCGAACCACAGCGCATCAATTCAACATCAATATCAACACAAGTTCCACTCCACAAAACAAGTTTCTCCGAACACCTCACGCGAACAAATCGGCACGCTCGGTGGTATATCTCTACCTCTCATCTCTCAATCAATGGTACCAAAGAAAGCTGCATCTAAAGCAACTATTACAAGCGACTCCTACATGGGACCTGTCACCCGCATTCACTCAAAAGAGATTCTACAAGGACAAGAGTAGAGCTCTGTCATCAAGCATAACATTCTAAAACAGATGACAGAGTTTTCTAAAGGCGGGGTTGTGATCAAGAAAATCCCTTGTTTGACAACTCTACTTTTTCCTTCAACAAGTCGAAGAGGGAATCACATCCGAATGTGATGTCTGTCATGATGGCAGACGTGACGGCCGAGGCAACCATGGCAGAAATGGAAACAAAGATAAATATTCTAATGAAAGTTTTTGAGGAGTGAGATCATGAGATCACTGACTTAAGAGAGCAGGTGTAGGCTCATGAAATCGCTAAGTTAAGTTAAACCCTTACTTTCAGAGCAAATGTCAAAGGAAGGATCGTGTTGCATGAAGCTCAATCGCAACAATCAAACATTGTTTCCTCCCTATTAGTCGAACAATTGTAAGATATGATCATGATTTCCATAAGGGCTTAATATGGAGGCCTGTCTCAGACCTTCTTTATATATTCCAAGCCGTACGCCTAGAGAATTGACAACTTGAAGACATTTTCTGGGTACCAACCCTTGAAGTTCCAGCAATTCGATGAAAAGTGTAACTCGAAACAATACAATGCCCATTTTTTCAAAACATGCGAGAACACAGGAACAAGAGAAGATCTACTCGTTAAATGGTTTTTCAGAACCCTGGAAGGAAATACTTCGGACTGGTACACTGATATAGAGCCTGAGGTGATCGACAATTGGGAACAGTTGGAAAGAGAGTTCTTGAATCGATCTATAACACTAGATGCACTGTCAGTATGACGGAGTTGATAAATGCCAAACAACAGAGAGGAGAGTCGGTCATCGATTACATGAATCGATGGAGAGCTCTGAGCTTAGGAACTGTCTGTAGTAATAATGCTGCTTAAGTTTAATTAGTTTTGTTCTTCTTCTCCATGCAACCTTCTTTCATGAGGTAATAACACTCAAGCCACTTTTCAGAAGTGGATTTGTGTGGTGTAAGGTGGAGTGAACCCACTTCTTCCAATTTTAATTTTAAATGAATTTTAACATAAATTCAAATAAAGTTTAATTTGAAATCAAATTTCCAAAATTTCAAACTAATTACATAAAATATTTATTCAAAAATTAATAATTTTAAATTAATTTTAAATAAATTAATTCTAAATAATTATTAAACAATTTAATTAATTTAGTATCAAAATATTAAATTAATATAACACACCGATTTCAAAAGCATGAAAACCTATTCATGTAGTAGTTAAATCATATTTAAATGTTTTCGACTTCTCCAATTTCGTTTAATTCAATAATTAAACGTTTTAATTATATCACATATAATTAATAATTTTCTCAAATCAAATTTGAACGTTTGAAAATTTCTCATCGCACTATTCTAAGGTTTAGTCCGTTGTGAGTTAGTAGAGGGACTTAATGGACCTACAGATCATGAGCTCCAATGATCTGAGATTAATTGGCCAAACACCTTAAACCAAATTAATCAACGTTCATTAACTACCGGGTCACTCCACTAAAGCCTGTAGTTGCACTTCTCACTGTCGATATATTTCTGTCCACATGATTTAACCATGATTAGTAAGTTGATCCTTCACAGATCATTTATATTAACAGCTTGATCAAAATTACCATTTTACCCTTGTAATACATCTTGCTCCTTAAGTCTCCACTAATCCTCCAATGAATAATTGGTTTATGGTCATACCAATAAACCGAGTCCCTTTCAGCCAAAGAAAGGGCGGGGCCCCTTTGTTCAAGACTAGGAGTCACTACTTAAGGGAACAACCTATCTGCTAACCCTAAAATGGGTAGAAGTGAATTTTGTCTTGCAGAACTATGTCTCTAACTATCTACCCGGTCTTACCCCTAAAATGGGAGGCTTATTGAGTGGCGTTGTTGAGCCACTCTCACCCGTGAAGATTAAAGGATAATCTCGAATAAATAGGAGTTCATAGTTAGCTCAGGATTTAGATCAAGTTACTTTAGGTCATCTGATTGAAATAGTCAATTTTAACAGTAAACGGCATTATAAAGAAAAAGTGACCATTTTGTGGTCTGGTCTTATGCAAATGTCTTTTACACAGGATGCCTCCCCTCGCATGTTTCCACATGAACGATTTCAAGATCATATCGTTTGAGTCAAATACAAAGTGGGTCACATGCATAGTGTCCCCAGAATAAGGTACACAGTCTTATACGTATACTATAAATCGTTTTGGCTATCTACTCAAACTTAATCCACTCTTATGTCTCTACATAAAGTCCAAGTACTCATATAATAGCCATGAATCCTAGTTTATTGGATTCAGGTTATTTCTAAAATGAGATGAGCAATTCATACATTCAACAACAACTTTATTGAATGAACCTTGATAACATCTTTATTGATAACAAAATAAGTTTAATTGTTTACAAACCACGAGTTTTTAGGACATTAAAACCAAACAAATTTCCACTTGGACTAAAACTCCAGTGGATTTACATATATACAAATACATACAATGTTGAGTATGAAAGAATAAATACAATAAACTAGGGCATCAAATACCTATTAATTCTCCCACTTGCCTAGATTTATTTATCTCATAGTCCTATTCCAATTAGGTGCCCTCAAACACTTTAGCCGTGAGGGCCTTTGTAAACGGATCAACTAAATTGTCTTCTAAGGCTATCTGGGGGATGATCACGTCTCCTCAAGTACTATCTCCCTGGTGAGATGGTACTTGCGCTCGATGTGCTTCACAAGCTTATGGCTTCTCGACTCTTTGAAATTTGCAACTGCTCCACTGTTATCACAAATAGAGGGTGATCAGTAGATGCGTATTAGAACCACTTCTAAATCGATCAAGAACTTTCTAAGCCATACTACTTCCTTAGTTGCTTCACATGCAACTACATACTCCACTTCTATGGTAGAGTCAGCAATACAACTTTGATTTATACTCCTCCATATATAGCTCCTTCATTCAGAGTGAACACTGTCCCGAAATTGATTTCCTAGAATCCATACCAGTTTGAAAATTAGAATCGGTGTATCTAGTAAGGATCAAATCCTTAGCACCATACATGAGCAGATAATCCCTCATTCTACAGAGATACTTGAGGATATTCTTAATAGTAGTCCAATGATCATATCCAGGATTGGATTGATATTTGCTAACTATTCCAACTGCATAGCATATGTCTGGGCATGTATACAACATGACATACATCAAACTTGCAACTGCTGATGGATAGGGAATTCGTTTCATAACCTCAACCTTTTAAAGTGTCTTAGGACATTGTTCCTTAGACAAATGAATTCCATGCCTGAAAGGTAACATACCTCTCTTGGATTTTTGTATTTTATATCTAGACAACATCTTGTCTATATAAGATACTTGAGATAATGCTGGTGTTCTATTCTTGCGATTCCGAACTGTTTAGATTTCAAGAACATACTGTGCATCTCTCAAATCTTTCATTTAGAATTGCGAAGCTAGCCATCTCTTAACGGAAACTAGGAATTCTACTTCATTTCCAATAAGTAGAATATCATTAACATAAATCAGAAAAGCCACAGTCTTTTTGACAATCTTTTTGTAAACATAAGGTTCATCAACATTATATTCAAAACCATAAGATTTAATTTAGTATCATCTCATATTCTAGGATCGAGATGCTTATTTCAACCCATAAATAGATCTTTTAAGCTTTCACACCTTTTTCTTTTTACCCTATTCTATAAATCCCTCTGGTTGAGATATATAGATACTCTCTTTAAGATAGCCATTTAGAAAGGTTATCTTGACATTCATTTTCCATATATCATAATCATAAAAAGAAGTAATGGATAAGAGTATTCTAATAGACTTGATCATGGCAACCGGAATGAAGGTTTCTTCATAGTCCACCCCCTCTCTTTGGGTAAATCCTTTTGCCACGAGTCTAGCTTTATAGGTCTCTACCTTACCAGCTTGGTCTCATTTTCTCTTATAGATCTATTTGCAACTAATAGATTTTACCCCTTCTGGTTGATCTACAAGTTCCCAAATTGAATTGAAGTACATAGACTCTATTTCGAGGTCCATGACTTTTATCCATTAGTTTCTATCCACATATTCCATTATCTGTTTAAAGGTTAATGGATTCTTTAAGCCATCATCAGGTATGATGACCTGAGCTTCTGTCAGATCCATGTAACGGTCAGGCTCTTGAACAACCCTCCCACTAAGTCAAGGCACTCTCAACTGTTGACTTATCAAAAACTCTTGTCAAAGGACCAGCTTGGTCAACAACCTTTGTTGATTTGTCTGTAGCTTCTGTGGACATTTCATTTAATACTAGCTTACTGCAAGGTTGATGATTCTTTATGTAGTCTTCCTCTAAGAATGTTACATTAGTCGATACAAATACTTTGTCATCTTGAGGATTATCATAAAATAGCCCACATTTTGTCTTTTTAGGGTAGCCTATAAATAGGCATAATTTCGAACGGTGTTCTAGTTTCTTTGGGTTCTATACTAGTACATGAGATGGACATCCCCAAATCCTGAAGTGATGTAAACTACCTTTACGTTCTTTCCATAACTCGTAAGATGTTTCTAAAACACTTTTCGAGGGAACCATGTTCAAAATATACACAATAGTCTCTATTGCATGTTCCCAAAAAGCATTAGGCAACTGAGCATAACTCATCATTGAACGAACCATGTCCAACAGGGTCTATTTCTCTTTTCCGCTACCCCATTTTGTTGAGGTATACCGGGTGCTGTGAGTTAAGATTGAGTTTCGTGTTCCATCAAATAGTCATGGAATTTTTAGTCTGTAAACTCACCACCTCGATCTAATCGAAGTATTTTGATCTATTCCCCTAATTGGTACTCAACTTCTGCCTTATATTCCTTCAACTTTTCAAGGGTTTCAGACTTATGATGCATTAGGTAAATATAGCCATATCTAGAATAATCATCAATAAAATTGATGAAATATTCATACCCTTCTCGTGCTCTGGCATTCATCAGACCAGAGAGGTCTGAACGTACGAGCTCTAAAGGTTCTTGACTCTAAGAAATTTTCCCGTAAAAGATTTTTTGGTTATTTTACCCTCAAGACAGGATTCACATTGTGGTAGAGAGTTGTCTTCTAACTGATTTAGGAGTCAACTCTTTGTTGGGGTTGATGCCCTAAAGTCTCGTGTTCTGTAGTTTGTAAATAGTTTGTATGAACGCTTGTGATGTATAATATATGATATTTTACTTCACTTCTTGATTTTGCTCAGTTGAAAGTTTTATTTGCTTTACCAAAAACCAGTAAACCTAAAATCCCTGGTTATCTGGATGTAACTTAAGCATGTATATGGTGACATACAAGTGGATCATGTTTAAGTGATAACCATTTGGTCTGTAGTATATGGATATGGGAGGGAAATCTTATCCTGGCAACGCTACAGATATGGCCCACTTTGTGGAATAGTCACAAGTGTTGTGACTTGTCACAGATGGTCTGATCCTGATCATTCGTGTAAGAGACATGCGAGCGGGGGCGTCCTTTACAAAGAGTTTGTATAAGGCCTGACCACGAAGTGTTAACGTCTCGTTATATAACACCGTTCATGACAGAAACTTCACTTCACTAGGATGACCATAGGTAACATGACCTCAATCCTGAGTGAGTTGGGAACTCCTGCCATTGAGAGCGGTCCTTTGATATGCATGGGCACGAGTGGCCAAGTCGCCAACTCAAACCTACCACTTTGGGGATTTTTCTGATTTGGGAGCTGGGAACTCAGCTACACAAGATGGAATTCACTCTTTCCCCGAAGCAGGGGTAAGTGGATAGATAGCTCCCTTAAAGGCTGATTCCAAGGCTTGAACGATGTGGCGCCATACAGCTTCTCTTGGCCTGAGAAGTGTTCACACATAGTTGGACTATGTTATATTGTTCATTAGAGGGATCGGTGGTACATAAGGAGTGAGATGTAACTATAGGGGAAAACGGTAATTTGGCCCAACTGTACTTACGAGCATCTGTGAAGGGTTATCGTACTCATGATTGGTTGTATCCAATGGACATAGAAAAATATCTGTGCTAAGAAGAGTTAAGCTGTTGGTCTTTTGTGGAATGCCTGACAGTTAACGGATGGTAGATCACATGGCTAAAGAGTTTAGTCAACTATTCACGTACCGTTGAAGCTTCGAGCCATAGGTCTATATGGTCCCCTTGGTAGCTTGGATAAAGTTAAGAATCAGTTTTTTGGTCAGTTTGAAATGTTTAAATTGACAAGAGAGAGTTCGATTCTATATGATATAATTGAACTTGTTAATTATATATAATATAATTGACTAAATGTATGAGATACATTATTTTGGAGGAAATTGGATATTAATATGATTTATATCAAGTAGAGGAAAAAACACTATAATAGATATATGATATCAAACTATAGGTTAAGAATATAATATGATTATATTCATTATTTAATTAATTAGGCGGTTATGAGATAATTGGCTGAGTAATTCTCCGAAATCGTGCAAAAGTGGGAAGTTTGAATTCAGTTCTTGTAACTAAAGAATAAAATGAAAATTATTTTCATTTTTGAAACACATGAAAAAGACATGCAGAAAAATCGCTCATGGTGTAAAAGTACACAATCACATAGTGTTGAGAACCTATACGATAGTGCCCATCTTCCTAAACGATCACACACCCACGCATTAAAAGATCGCTCGCGATTTCTAAACGATCGCTTACCTTTTTTATACGATCACTTAATGCGCCAAGAAGACCTAAACGATTGCTTACCATTTGATAAACGATCGCTTAGCTAAACCTACACGATTGTGTACCTTTTTCTAAACGACAAGCACCCGACTATATGATAGTCTTCTACTACTATATCCTACTTGCTTGTTCGTACTATACGATCGTCTTTTCCTCCTTCCCTCTACCAATTCCATCAAAGTCCACCCTTTGGATTCTCACTCCGAGAATACCGAGGGCTTCAAGTGGTGGTGTTGTCCCCGATTGCTGTTGGTTCGTGCGCTGTCAATCGTGTAGACGATCATGGTGTTGTTAGGCGACTGTTTGCTGGGCGATAAAAAGTGTAGAGGTGTTTGCTTCTGTTGGACTGAGTTTGATTGAAGATTGTCTTCAACTAGTACGTTTACCTGTCTTTTGTATTTTAATTGTTAAAGTATGCCAGTAATTAGTGTTACAATGCATATCTATTTGTTAGAATGTATGTTTAATAATTCTGTCACAATGAAATCGAAAAGATCCGCTTCCACTCTTGGCTTCTCTTGTTTAAGAGATCCTTCAATTGGTATCAGAGCCAGGTTGCTGATATTCCAATTTCATTGTTCCAAAGAATTGCATATGCATTCGTGGTGGGTGCAGCATATCTACTCCCTGTTTAATTGTTAAATTGTTTGTGAATGTGCAGATTAATGGAGTTTTCTGGGATGAAACCTCTGTTTGATTAATTCTTTTGCATTTTCGGTTAATTGTAAAGTCCCCTGTCTTTTTGGGAATAATTAATTATTATCGAGTCTGTAATTAAAAATTAGTTTAAGTCTTTAGTTGTTCGTGAAGAAGTTCAAAGCAAAGGTTTCTGTTCTTCGAGGAAGAAGACGATCAAGAGTTGATCGAGTCATGTAGACGATGGGGTAAGCGATCACTAAGTATCGGATGCTCGGGTGTCATTTAACAAGCATGCGCATTAAACGATCGTTTAGCTCAACAAGCTTCATCGCTTAGTACCTGACTAAACGATACGGAGTAATGCACGGTAAATTGTTTACCTCTTCATGCGTTAAGCGATCGCCTAGACGATCAGGCTTCGCAGCCTCGTTGTTGTCTAAGCGACCGTTTAGCATTTCACGCTATCGTTTAGTGTCTGTTAAGCAATCGTTTACTACAGCGTTTACTAAACGATGGAGCTTCACCTGGCGGTTCAAGACCCGGTTTGCCTCTGAACTGGTTTGCTCGATGAAAAACATAATAGATCGAATTATTTCATTTCGATTTAGTAAAGGTTCATCCCGGTTCATTGATCTTTGGTTTATTACATGAGATGTATGGTTATTTATATGTCATATGGTATGCACATATAGTAAATCCCACCTTAGATTATGCATTGGTCATGCATCATCTCTTTATTGTAAATGTTATAAGTTAGAGAAGCATGATTTAGTTATGTAAGAGCATGCTCATGTATCATATAATATAAGAGTTATATTTATGCATGCATAAAAAGCATTGACATGCATCATCTTTTATTATAATTGTTATAGTATAAGGGTGTATGGAGAGCATGTTTTCTTGGTTTTTACATGTATATAAAAGTTATGGTTTTTACATGTATATAAAAGTTATGTATAATAATGATTGGACATTGCATGAAGCATGACACATAGGTTTCTTTATAAGTGTTATAAACACCTAGTTATGCGCAATGTGTTTTAGTTGTTTCTTTTTAAAGGTTAAAGAGAAATTAGAACTAAAAGCAATAAGAAATACATGCCAATTTAGGTTTAATTCATAGTTTTAAAATGTTTAAAACTTGGATGACATAGGCCTAAGATCACGGTTCTAATATGATTAGCAACCCTTAGGCTTTAATCTTTTAATCAGTTTAATAGGATTAAATTGACTAATAAAAGGTTAAAGTGTAGTAAATCTATCTATAAGGGACCTTTTTTCTAAGGTGGGTTCTAGCTAGGTTGAGGTATTTAAGTTGACGAAAACATAACACCCCTACTTGGGAACGTACCTGGAAAGGTGAATTAGATAGACTTGATGCATGCATCAAGTTAATGACATTCTATTAAAGTGTTTAAATGTGACTACTTGAACTTGTTTTTTTTTTCATATGCAAAAGTTATTTATAAGTGGTCTTAAAAAGATGACTTAGACTAAAATCAATAGCCGGGTTGTCATGGTTAATGAACCCATAGGTATAACATTCAGTGGGAGGTATTGGGGGCATATGATGCTTCATCTGCTATTTATTGCGCTTATATTTGATTTCCATGTCAAAAATTAATATCGTTAATTTTATCGGAAGCGAGTAATTTAGAAGAATTCTACATGCTAAAAATATAAAAAAAAATTCTAATCAGCATATTACTTTTAAGTCCAATCAAATTTTAGCAAAAGTAATAATCTACCCAAATTTCATAATTTCTTTGCAACGATACTTTAGTGAGTCAAAATAGATGCTCCCGAGAGGCAGTCAAATAGTCCTTCACTAAAGAAAGAAATTCTTGACTAAAAACTAATTCCAGAGTAACTCTTATTCCTATAGTCATTTAGTTATTATTTTTTGTCAAGAACTCACTAACTCTAAGTAACTCTTGTAACTGTAACCCTCCATTTTCATTCCTCAAAGATCAGCCCCAACCATGCTTCTGAATTGGAAAGTCAAGGTTGGGAATGGACCTAAGAAATCCTATACATTTTTGGAGTTTGAGTTATTCTAAATCTCATGCTACAACCCACCAAGGGGATAGCCGCTGAAAAAACGACTAGCTTATGTCGCCTAAAATGAAAAGCAGGCACAACATAGGAATCTCATAGTCCAAACTAATGGAAGAGACCACAAAATATGTTGACACACATCTTTCATCCACTTATTATGAACTACTTCCCCTATTCACCTTTTTATTGCCTCATGCAAACACTTTCCGAATGGAGGTCACTCCCACGGTGACAAGAAGCCGAATATGAATCTCACGGTGTGAACTCTTAGGGACGTGAGAGCTAAGAATAACATATCGTATATATTATTAATTTCCCACTGAAATGTTCTATTTCTTTTGGGTAAATATTTACTTAGGTATATTCCGACTAATAAACAACCTAAGTCTAGGTATTTATCCAAATATAACGTTTATATTTGGATTTAACATATGATGTCTAAGTGATAAACCTTTTTATTACCTCACATCGCTCACACATGCTCATAAAAATGGGTTAACATCGCTCAAGAACCAACTAAAATCCCCAAGTAGCAGGTGTTCCATAAACCATCAACTTAAGTACCCCTAGCCTTAGACAGGATTTTAGCCTGCGTGAGTTTGTAACCAAAGTTTTACAAGATAACGACCTAATTTAACTATTAAAACAAGTTGTTATTTGTTAACCCTAGGTGAGCATGCATCTTATCTTTGTTATGGATTTTAAATGTCTAATTCATTGTATAACAATTTATAAAACTGTAACATATTTTTCATCCATAATAAACACCAAGCATTTCAACATTTAGTATAACTATTTATATTAAAAGTATGAAACTCTAAATCATGCATACTATATATTATAACAATTTAATATAACTATTTATATTAAATACATGAAACTCTAACACATGCATACTATATATTATAACTACTTATAACATACTTTCAATGCATGATACATGATTCTTATGGTAGAATTTTAATCTACATGCCATACTATATGCACATAACATACATTCTGTTGCGTTTTATGTCATAAAACTCGTGGTTTGTAAACAATAGAACTTATTCTGACAATTCAATAGAACTAATAAACCAAAGTCCCTTGACTATTACATGAATAGTTGAACTTTATGTGGAGACATACAAGTGGATCAGGTTCGAGTAAATAGTCAAAATGATCTATAATATATGAATAAGGTTGGGTGACTTATTCTGGTAACGCTATTGGATGCGGCCTACTCTGTAGTTGTTATAAAGAGTTGTAAAGTGCTACAAATGAAGTGATCCTAATTCGTTCATGTTGAGACATGAGGAGTGGGGGTGTCCTGTGAAAATGAGTTTTGTGCAAGATCGGACTACGAAACCAGTCACTCTTACTTTATAACACTATTTACTGTTTAAGATTGAGATTGACTATTTCAAAGCGATGACCTAGGTAACTTGACCTTAATCCTAAGCTAACTATGAACTCCTGTTTGTTCGGGATTATCCTTTGATCTGTAACTGGTGAGAGTAAACCAACTGCCTCTGCTCAATAAGCTTACCATTTTGGGGATAAGACCGGATGAGTAGCTAAGGATATAAGGTGCGAGATGGAATTCACTCCTACCCGATTAAGGTTAGTAGAGAGGTTGTTCCCTTCAAGTGATGATTCTGGGTCTTGAACAAGAGGCCTCACCCTTTTATTTGCTCGAGAAGGATTCGATTTGATTGATTGGATCACAAATCAATTGTTCATTAAGGAATCCGTGGGACTTAAGGAACAAGAGGTAATTTTGGGGATAAAACAGAGATTCAACCCAGTAGTTATTACGAGCAATATGTGAAGAGTTAACTTACTAATCATGATTATATCGAGTGGACATAATATATCTACAGTGAGGGGAGTTCAACTATGGGTTTTAGTGAAATCACCCATTAGTTAACGAATGGGGGTTAGATCGGTCTAATGAGTTTAGCCGATTAATCTCGGATCATTGAAGCCCATGATTTGTAGGTCCGCGAGGTCCCCCTACTAGCTCGTAAATGGATTAGCTCTAGAATAGCGTGATAAGTTAATTTGAAGTGTTCAAATTAGAATTAAATGAAATTGGAGAAATAGTATTTAAATATGATTTAAATATTTGAAGATGGAATTGTGTAAAAATTAATTTAATATTTGATATTAAATTAATTAGAATTATTTATATTGTTTAAATAATTATTTATTAATTTTATTAAGAAAATTAATTTATGAAATTAATTTTGTAAAATTAACAATATTTTCAGTTTTATTAAAAGAAATTGATTTATGAAATCAATTTATCAAAATTGAAAAAGATGATAAATATACAAAAATGGAAAATTGATTTTTTCCATTGACTTCTTCCAAGTAGCTCTCTAACAACCCAATTCTTCAACCTTCATTAACTCCAAGCATGAGCTACATCTCATGCAGCAATTCTCTTTGCATGAATGTCTGCAATATATTGAAGAGATCGGAGTGTTTTGAAGTGAATGCAACCGAACAAATTTTTTAGAAAAAATTGGTGAGAAAAAGATGTTCTTCTACCGAGTTGCTGCAGTGAGCTTGTCTCCAAATTCTCTTAATTCAGGCTTATTTTGAGTCCCACTACTCAATCTAGAGCACCAAGAGGATAGTAGGAAGGATCTTGGGGTGATCTACAACAAGTTTCAAAGGATATTTGCAGCTAGATTCGAGCTTAGAGGAAGTTTTTCAAAGGTATGTCTTGAAATCCATTTATTTCTGCTGAAGCATGCTTTCATTTCTGCCAAAATTAATGAATTAGAGTGCTTATAGATCCTAGTTTCTTCCGTTGTGCATTGGTACCTTCCAACACATTCATAATGCATAAATAATTAAACACACTGATATGGACCAGGTTTGGCATCCTAAGCAAGTAAAAAGCCTAAATTATTACAATAATAATAAAGAAAAATAGCCTAAAAAAACGTCCAGATTACACGAACTAACCCGAACCAGACCTGAGCCACCCAAATCGGACCTCAAATGCTTGAAATCGGGCTGAATCGATGAAAACAAGGCTAAACCGGACCCCCACGACCCAAACCGGCTGAATCGGTTCACCCCCAAATCGTCTGAATCGTACACGTGTGTTTCTAGTATGGATGAAGCACAATGTTGCAACGCTTCGACAAATATCTTCATGTTGTTGGGCTATCTAAAGAACAACATTGCAACACTGCGAGACAATAGTTTCAAAAACGTTTTCTGCTATTGAGCTTGCTTCCTTCTTTCTTCAATTACAACCTAATTGCTACTCTATGGACTCTAACAAAACTATAGACACTTAATCACGTATTAAGGCTCATAAACAAAGAGCCAAATACAACAATTGTAATAGAATTGCAGATAAATCTAATACCAAAACTGAAATTATCCATACCAGCACCCATATTCATACAACTTATGAAAATCACCCACCAAGCTAAAATTAACATGAATTAAGTGCTTAAATCATGCTCTGATACCAATTGTTGGTGTTGAAAATCAATAAGCGGAAGCAATTAGGATCTTATTTACTCTAATTTCATTAATTTTAGCAACCAATTAAGCATGTTCACAACAAAGTAAAAGGGTTTCAAAAACTTACCTTTGATGAACTCTTCAAATTTCTTCAATTCTAGCTTGAATCTCTTCTCCAACAGGTTGTAAACAACCATTTGATCTTCCCTACTATCCTCTTGGTGCTTAGATTGAATTGTGGGATCCAAAATGAAAATCAATTGAAGAGAATTTTGGAGAATTTTGAGATTAAATTTTGAATGAATTTTAACATAAATTCAAAGAAAATTTAATTTGAAATCAAATTTCAAAATTTTAAAACTAATTACATAAAATATTAATTCAAAAAATAATACTTTAAAATTAATCTTAAATAAATTAATTCTAATAATTAATTCTAAATAATTAATTAAATAATTTAATTAATTATATTAATTCAATATCAAAATATTAAATTAATATAACACACCAATTTCGAAAGCATGAATTTATATTCATGTAATATTTCAATCATATTTAAATTTTTTTCACTTCTCCAATTTCGTTTCATTCAATAATTAAACGTTTTAATTATAACACATAGTCAAAATGATTTATAGTATATGGATAAGGTTGGGTACCTTATTCTAGTAACACTATTGGATGTGGCCTGCTCTATAGTTGTTACAAGAAGTTGTAAAGTGCTACAAACGAAGTGATCCTAATTCATTCATGTTGGGACATGAGAAGTGGGGGTGTCCTTATGCAAAAGGGTTTGTACAAGATCAGACCACAAAATCAGTCACTCTTACTTTATAACGTTTTTTGCTGTTTAAGATTGACTATTTCAAAGCGATCACCTAGGTAACTTTGTTGGGATTGGTATCATAATTCTCCCGGAGTCTCGTTGTTTTGTAAAGACACACATTGTTTAATGAATAAAATAAATGTTATTTAATTCTGGCATTTACTCATATTCAATAAACAAAGCTCCTTGGTTATCTTATGTGAACTTAAGCATGTATATGTGATATACAAGTGGATCATGCCTTAAGTGATAACCTAAATAGGTCTGTAGTATAAAGATTAAGGTGGAATACCTGATCCTGGTGACACTACGGATACGACCCGCTTTATAGAAGTTTTCAAATGTTGTACACTACTACAGATGGTTGATCCTGACCATTCATGTGGAGACATACATGTGGTTGGATCAACACCAGCACGCAGTGGAAGGGAACAGGATACATAAGCATTCTAATTCATTAATTTTGGTTGAAAAGAAACATGCTAAAACAGAGTATAATGGGTTTCATGAACATACCTTGGCTGAACCATTGAAATCTCCATTTTCAAATTGCAAAATCCTCCAAATTCTTGTGTAGACCACCACAAGATCTTCCCTACTATCCTCTTGGTGCTCTAGATTGAGTTGTGAAACTCAAAATAAGCTGGAATCAAAGGGAATATGGAGAAAGCTCACTGAACCAACCCATTGAAGAACACTTTCTTCATCTGAATTTTTCAGCAAAAATTCAATCGATTCATCATCCCTTTTTTCATTCCAATCTCTTCAATATATTGCAGACTATCATACAAAGAGATGTGCTACATGGGATGCAGCTCATGCTTGGAGTAAACCCATTTTCATGCAAAGAGGTGTGTTCCTTGTAAGCTAGTTGAAGATGAACATGAAAAACCCATTTTCAATTTTTGTGTAATTTTTCAATTTCCAAAATCTATTTTGATTTTAAAATCATATTTTTTTTAAACAAAAATTTATTAATTTTATAAATGAATTTTCTAATAAAATTAATAAATAATTATTTAAACAATTTTAATAATTTTAATTAATTTAATATCCAATATTAAATTAATTTTTACACAAATTCATCTTCATTTAAATATATTTTCTCCAATTCCTTTTGATTCTAATTTGAACGTTTTAAATTAACTTATCACGCTACTCTAGAGCTAATCCATTTATGAGTTAGTAGGAGGACCTCATGGACCTACGGATCATGGGTTTCAACGATCCGAGATTAATTGGCTAAACTCATTAGACTGATCTAACTCCCATTCATTAACTAATGGGTCACTCCACTAAAGCCCATAGTTGAACTCCCCTCATTGTAGATATATTATGTCCACTCAATAAAACCATGATTAGTAAGTTAACTCTTCACAGGTTATTCGTACTAATGGCTAGGTCAAATCTCTATTTTACCCCCGAAATTACCTCTTGTTTCTTAAGTCCCCATTGATCCCCTAATGAACAATTGTTTTGTGATTCAATCACAAAACCGAGTCCCTCTCATGACAAATGAGAGGGTGAGATCCTTTGTTCAAGCCCAAGAATCAGCACTTAAAGGAACAACCTCTTTACTATCCTTAAAGCGGGTAGGAGTGAATTCCCTCTTGCACCCTATGTCCCCAGCTATCTATCCGGTCTTACCCCTGAAATGGCAGTCATATTGAGCCGACGCTATTGAGCCAACCCTCATCTATGCAAACCTAAGAGCAATCCCGAATAAACAGGAGTTCATAGTTAGCTCAGGATTAAGGTCAAGTTACCTAGGTCATCGCTTTGAAATAGCAAGTCTTAAACAGTAAACAACATTATAAAGTAAGAGTGACTCATTTCGTGGTCCGATTTTGTACAAACTCTTTTGCACAAGAACACCTCCATTCCTCATGTCCAACATGAATGAATTAGGATCACTTCGTTTGTAGCACTTTACAACTCCTTGTAACAACTACAGAGCAGGCTGTATCTAATAGTGGTATCAGAATAAGGTACTCAACCTTATCCATGTACTATAGATCATTTTGACTATTTACTCGAACCTGATCCACCTTTATGTCTCCACATAAAGTTCAAGTACTCATCCAATAGTCAAGGGACTTTTAGGTTTATTGGATTTATATTCAAGAAATAGATCTATTCAATAACACCTTTATTGAATTTTCAGAATAAACTCTATTGATTACATACCACGAGTTTTATGACATAAAACCAACAAACTCCCACTTGGACTAAAACTCCAGTGGTAATTTATACATACGATATATAAGACTAAGTTTTTGAGTTTTATAGAGAGATAGAATAAACTAGGGCATCCCATACCCATCTTTTACCATTCGATATTTTAATACCCGATATTTCTCCCACTTACCCTAGGTTATCTGGTATTCCTAGTCCTACTAGGTAATTCTCAAACACTTTAGCCGAGAGAATTATTGTAAACAGGTTAGTATACAATAGGCTTTAGATAAAACTATAAGGGGATTGCATCTTAATCTCAATAATGGCCAAGAGGCACACTTTCCTCCCACTACATTGAGGTACTCTCAACTATTTGAGAAAGATGCATCTGACCTGTCTCAACAACTCTTTGTTAACAGTCAGATCTAGAAATCTTTAAACTTTCTATACTTTGATCTAGCCATTTACATTTTTGAATATCTACAAATGGCATTTAACAATTTGATTCTTAACAGAGGTTGCTAGAAAAAACATAATTTTTGAAAATGAACATTTCATTTAACACAAAAATATATACAGTTTGTTCTTTACAAGATTTAACAGTTAAAAATAAGTAGCAACTTCTCCCACTGGATGACTCAGCAAACGATCCCAGGGACAAGTTAGCCTGGCTACCTTTCTCTGCTCTCTTCTCGACAAGATATTGAGGGCAGTGTCTCCTCTAATGCCCTTCATTGTTGCAATGGAAACATTTTCCTTTGCAGTGCTATCATTGCCTTTCAATTCAGTAGGCTTCTTCTTCCCCTTCCCTTTGTCTTTCTTCACAAGAATACTCTTACTCTTTGAAGAGGAAGCAACTTTAGGCTTGGAGCACATTCCTCATTTCTTAGCAGTACTAACATTTTTTTCTGACACCAGACCCTTTGTTGTCAACATTTTCTAGTAAGCCTATAGCTCATTCAGTAGAGTAGTGAAATTTTATTCTTTAATGCATTCAAAATTGCAGAAAACTCTTTGGAAGAGATTTTAGAATAAAACCAACTTGATTTCTCTTATCTATGATAGCACTGTTTACTTCTACCATATTAAAGTGGATCATCATGTCTAGGACATGTTCACAAACATTGGTCCCCACTTTGATGCGACGGTTGTAAACATACTTAATGGCATCCCTCACAGAGATTCCATAATCTCATTGGCAGTACTCATATCCTCAACACATCAGATAAGCTGGCGAGGATATAAACACAGGCTATATCATGAGCCTTGACCGATCTGTCATATACATTTCGAACATTTCGGTTTGTGTTTGAGCTATGTGAGGACAGTCCTCAGTTAAGACAAACCGCAAATTGTCTATCATAAGTATCGTGTTCAAATTTGATTTCCAATTCTTCTAATTATCCCCGATGGAGTTTATCTGACGCCAACACTTGTATTAATGAACTTGTCATTCTAAAATTTTATATCCAATCAGATTTTAACAATTTTAATAATTTACCAAGGATTATTCTTTTGCAACGATACTAAATCAAGACATTCTTGACTAAATACTACCTCCAGAATAACTCATATTCCGATAGTCATTTAGGTACCACTTTTGGTCAGACATTATTAACACTTAATAATTTGTAAGTGTAGACCTGCCATTTTCGAATCTTATAGAACAGTATGAGTATCGCTCTGAAAATAGAAAACAATACCCAAGATGGAACTATAAAACCCTATTCATTTTACTGAAGCCTGGGTTGTTCCGAATCCTATGTTGCAACCCTCCGTAGGGATAGTAGTCGTTAAACAACTAGCAAAGGGCCGCTTAAAGCTAACCAGCAAAGGCAACATAGGAATCTCACGGTTTAGTCTAATGGAGGAGACCGTAGGATATGTTGACACATTTTTTTCACCCACTTACTATGAACTACTTCCTCCGTTCACCTTGGTATTGACGCATACATCCGCTTTCCGAAGGCAGGTTACTCCTAGGGTGACACGAAGCGTCATATGAATCTCATGGTGTGAACTATGTGGAGACGTGGCAGTTGAAATCATACACTATATTTCTGTTCAAACAACTTCCCCTTATTCACCCAAATCTAAACTTAAGCTAAAAATACTCTCTGAAGGGAGGTCACTTCCAGGGTGACACGAAGTACCGCTTAAATCCAGACTGTGAACTCTTAGGGACGCGATAATTAAGAATAACATACCGCGTATGTTATTAATCTTCCGTTGAAGTTTTCTAATAACTCTATCGTATAGAAGTTATTCACTAGCACTGAAGTGTTCTAATATGTTGGTAACCTTGTACTTAGGTTCTTTTCTGACTAAATAAAAAATAACACTAAGTCTATGTGGTTTATCTATGTATAACTCTTATAAATGGACTTAAACCTACGATGTCTAGGTGATAAACGCTTTTATTATCTCACATCGCTCACGGATACTCATAAAACTGGTTACCAACGCTCAATTATTCGGCCATAATCCCCAAGTAGGAGGTGTTCCGTAGACCATCAACTTAAATACCCCCAACCTTCGACAGGATTATATACCGGTTGAGTTTGTAACCCTAGTGTTACAAGTTTAACGACCTATTTTAACTAATTAAAACAAGTGGTTAACCTACGTGAGTATGCAACTGTTCTTCGTTATAGATTTCAAATGTCTAACCCAATTTTATAACAGTTTATAAAACTTTAGACATGCTAAACATCCACAACATACAGGCATTTGATATCTAATATAACACTTATATTAAATACAAGAAATCCTAACAAGCATACTATATATTATAAAAAATTATAACATACTTTCAATGCATGTTGCATGCTTCCTATGGTGGGATTTTAAATCTAAATGGCATACTATATGCACATACAAGATTTATTTAATTATAACATCCATCCAATGCATAAATAATTAAACACATACTGATATGGTTTTAGTTTTGGCAAAAACAAGCAAGCAAAGCCTACCTATTACAAAAACAGCTTCAACACTGCTCGAATCGCTCCAAAACCGCTTGAACTGGACCCGAACCGTCTGAACCAGACGACAAAGTCTGAACTAGACCAACCACAAACAATTTAAAGCTGAACCGGATGAAACCTCAAGAGAACTGGCCGAACCGGCTTCTCTTGCTCTTGCCCAAAATCTCACCAAGGCTGATCACTTAGCATTGACGACCATCATCATGCGTTTGGCTTGATTGTTTAGTGTTTGCTTGATCGTTTAGCAACCAATGCCTATCGTTTAACAAAACTACATGATCATGTAGTGTTCGCCTTCTATCATATAGTGTCATCGTCTAGCGCCGAAGGACGCTACACGATCACTTAGTGTCAAACACTATCGCATAGCTCCATCATCTAGCACGAACAATTTACTACACGATCGTTTAGCTCCCTTCGTTTAGTGCGTGCGTGAGGTAAGAGATCACCTAGTGTTATCGCATAGCAATCGACGCATCATTCAGCTGCTGCTCATAGGTAAACAATCGTGTAAGCGATCGCTCAGCACCATTGTATAGCTTTTCGCCGCATCGCTTAGATACCGCATGGAGGTAAACGATCGCATAGTGTTATCGCATAGCAACTCAACGCATTGCTTAGCTCTCGATCAAAGGTAAACGATCGTGTAAGCAATCGCTCAGCGCCATCACATAGCTCTTCGTCGCATAAAGTTCAAGTACTCGTCCAATAGTCATTTTGACTATTTACTCGAACATGATCCACCTTTATGTCTCCACATAAAGTTCAAGTACTCATCCAATAGTCAAGGGACTTTTAGGTTTATTGGATTTATATTCCAGCAATAGATCTATTCAATAACACCTTTCTTGAATTTTCAGAATAATCTCCATTGTTTACATACCACGAGTTTTAGGACATAAAACCCAACACGAGCGGAAGTGTCCTATACAAAGAATTTAGGACATAAAATCAACCACGAGCGGGGGTGTCCTATACAAAGAGTTTGTATAAGACCTGGACCACGAGAAGACTAGACTTTGTATATAACGCCATTGATACTAGAGACTTGCATCTCACCTAAACGACCATAGGTGACACGACCTCAATCCTGAATGTTTTGGGAATTCCTGATATGGATAATTTTAACTCAACATACCTACCTTTTTGGGGACTTGTTTGATTAGTATGGGTGAGAGTGGCTAGATTGCCAACTCAACATTCCTACCTTTTTGGGGACTTGTTTGATGGGAGCTGGGAACTCAATTCATAAGATGGAATTCACTTTTTTCCCCAAGTAGGGATATGTAGAGAGATTGCTCCCTCAAGGGCTGATTCCAGGGCTTGAACATAGTGGCCACAGCTTCTCTTTGGAAGAGAAGACTCAGTCATAGTAGAACTATGACTTATGTTCATTAGAGGAATCAATGGTACTTAAGGAGACAGATGTAACTACAGAGGATTAACGGTTATTGACCCAGCTGTACGTACGAGCAATCTGTGAAGGGTTGTCGCACTGCAGATTGGTTAAGATGGACACATAATATATCTATGGTAAGGAGAGTTCATATCTATGGTAAGGAGAGTTCAATTGCCTTTTTGTTCAAGCTTTCGGTATTACAAAGTGTTTTGTAAAGGCCCCTGTGTTTTTGGGCAAAATTAACATCGCAATCGAGTCTGTAATTCAAAAAGTTTGAGTTCGTCGAGTCATTCGTGATGAAGATTTGGCGCATGAAGATGCAGTTCTCAACGAAGAAGAAGACCAAGCATTGGTCAGATCCTGTAGCCTCAGGTAAGTGTTCGTTGGAATTTATCTAAGTGATCGTTTAGATTTTTCTATACGATCGTGTAGTATTTTCTACACGATTGTTTAGTTAATGCTAAGCGATGGGGTAAATCGTTTACTCTATCATGTGGCATTGGATCACATAGGCGCTGGAGGTAGACGATCGTAGTGGGAGCATACGATGCTCGTCATTTAGTAGAAGGCGCACTCTAGACGATCGTGTAGTTAGCAAGCTTCATCGCTTAGTTACTACCAATGTGATCACATGTATGCGATACGGAGACGCTAGCTAAGCGATCGCTTAGGCAATGGTGCTTCGCGACATTGTAGTCACTTCGACGATCGCGGAAGGCCAGCGTTGTGTGGAGTACGCTAAGCGATCGTGTACTTCAAGCTTCATCGCTTTGTATAGGTACGCGATTGGGTAGTAATAACTAAACAATCGTTTGGATTTTTCTAGACGATTGTATAGTAAATTCTAAACGATCGTTTAGCTCTGGGATCACTGGTAAGCGATAGAACGAAGTGCTTGTTTTATCGTGTAGATGATCGCGGGGTGCTTTGTACACGATGGTTGGAGAAGCGATACTTTGCCCGAGCGGTTCAAGACCCGATTCACCTGTTTGATCAGGAGACTCCTTGTCTTTGTAATAGTTAGCTTTCCTTTTGTTTTTTTCAGGCAATTTTACCTGGTTCATCAATGTTGGTTGCTTATATGTCAAAGTGTTTGTCATATAGTTAAAACCCACCTTAGGTTGTGCAATTATTCATGCATCATGTATTATAAATGTATTGCATGAAGAATTTACTTGAAAGCATATGCATGCATCATGAAATATAAGAGTTACATTTTGCATGTAGTGAGCATTATCATGCATCATCCTTTTATTATAATTGTTATAGTCTAAGGGTGAATGGAAGCATGTTTTGCTTGTTTCATTGTTGTTTTGTATAAGTGTTATATAAAAGAAGTAGCAATGAATGGATAATGCATTGAGCATGACACTTAGGTTGTTTATAATCATTATGAATACCTTGCATTTGTTAGCTTAGCATTGTGGTTGTTTCCATTTATAAGTGTTATAAAGAAAATTAGACCTAAAATCAATAATTCAGAGTTGCATGCGGACTTAGGGTGAACTCAAGTTTTTTAAAAAGGTTTTAAAATTGGATTGAGATAGACCTAAGTTCAAGTGGTTCTAAAGAGTTTAGCAACCTAGATTAATCTTTTAAAATCGATTTAATAGGATTAAATTGGTTGAATAAAAGATTAAATTTGTTGTAAACCTATCTATAAGGGATCTTTTGTCTAAGGCGGGTTCTGGCTAGGCTGGGGTTCTTAAGTTGAGGGAAACGTAACACCCCTACCTGGGAACCTACCTGCAAAGGTGAATTAGATAGATTTTTAACAAGCATGCGACGTTTTGGCCAAAGACTCCATTAAAGAGTTTAATGGATGATGATCAAAAGTTGTTCAACTATCCAAGATAAATGTTACTCTTGGGCAAACCTAAAGGTCACTTAGTTAAAATTCTTAGCTGTGTTTTTTCTAGGTAAGCTAAACTCTAGGTTATAAAATACTCAATGGGAGAAAGAGACGTATCAGATATGTCTATGATTCCACTCACATTTCTCCTTGTATGTTCATATCGTGAGATTCATGCTTGGCCTCGTGGTGACCAGGATGCATCCCTCTTCGGATGGTGTTTGCATGAGTCAATATCAAGGTGAATAGAGAGAGTGTTTATAGTAAGTGGGTGAAGGGTGTGTGTCAACACGTCCTATGGTCTCTATCATTGGTTCACACCGTGAGATCATTCTGTACTCCCTCATGTCGCCTTTGGTGCGTCCCCCTTCAGATGGGTTTTGTGCAGTTGATCAATATTAAGGGGAACTCTAGAAATGGATAGGGTCACTTTAGGTTTTGCCCCAGTCGGATTTTTCCCTTCGAATTGGCCTTTTGGGACGGACCTCTAGGGTTTAAAATGGTGGGTCACACTAACGGGAGATTGTTAAGTAAGTTAATGATCTCTTCGCCAAATCAATGATGGCTAGTCGTTATAGGAGCAAGAGTTGTTCTGATATTAATGACTGGTTGAAAAGTTCTCAATTCAGAGGAGGGATAACTGAACTCCCTTCGGTGGCTTTTGTCCTAAACCTTTGAAGCGTCATTGCGAAACTAGATGTCACATGAGGTTCATATTAGTTTTGCTAGAACCTTATTAGATGTTGTTTTGTTTTAAAACGGGTATTTTCTTAAAACCTAACGTAGGTCAATGTGTTTTTCTTTTCAGCAACTCGTTAGTATTTCCGTTTAAAGCTTTTAAATATGACCGAATATATACAGTGGAAAGAATCGTGTGAAACGAATTTCGTGGAAAACGACCCTGATCCCACTACTCTCTAAAAGAGGAGACAGAACAGTAAATATGATTTATTGGTCTTGGAGACATGTCTGGTAGAGAATGATGATTCTGCCTGGATCCTAGATTCAGGTGCTACCAATCATGTCAGTTCCTGGCAAACGTTGTCACAGGGAGAAATGACTCTTCGAGTTGGTATTGGTGAGGTTGTGTCGACTATTGCTATAGGCAGGCTGAAGTTATTTGTTGACAAGAAACGTTATCTGTTACTGGATAATGTTTTTGTAGTTTCTCATATTAAGAGGAACTTAATCTTGGTTTCTTGTCTCATTGAGCAAGGCTATACCGTCTCCTTTTCTAAGAATAAAGTGTTTATTTTCAAGAATGGAATGGAGATTGGTTATGTTTCAATGGAAAATAACTTATATGTACTAAGGCCGTTAGTCATAAAATCCTTGTTTAATACTGAAATTTCAGTAGGCAGCAACAGCTAAAAGACCAAAAGTTTCTCCACAAGAAAATGTCCATCTTTGGCATCTTAGGTTAGGTCACATAAACCTCAATAGGATTGAGAAGTTGGTGAAAAGTGGACTTCTAAAGAATTTAGAAGAAAACTCCTTGCTGATATGTGAACCATGCCTCGAAGGTAAGATGTGCAAACGACCTTTTACTGGAAAAGTTTACAGAGCCAAGGAAGCCTTGGAGCTTGTACATTTAAACCTCTAATGGTCTGATGAATGTTAGAGCTCGATGTGGGTATGAATATTTCATCTTTTTCATAGATTATTATTCAAGGTTTGGGTATCTCTTCCTAATGCATTGTAAGTCTGAATCTCTTGATAAGTTCAAGAAGTATAAGGTTGAAGTTGAAAACTTGTTAGGTAAGATAAAAACACTACGATTTGATCGTGGTGGAGAGTATATGGACCACCAATTTTAGGGCTATATGATAGAACATGGGATTGCATCCTAACTCTCGACCCCTGGTATACCTCAGCAAAATGTTGTATCAAAAAGGAGAAACAGAACCTTGTTGGACATGGTTCGATCTATGATGAGTTATGCTCATCTTCCAAACTCATTTTTGGGGTTATGCAGTGCAGATTGCATGTTATATCCTGAACAACGTTCCCTCGAAAAGTGTTTCTAAAACACAATTTGAGTTATGGAGAGACCGTAAAGGTAGTTTACGCCACTTCAGAATTTGAGGCTGTCCGGAAAATGTGCTAGCGACTTACCCAAAGAAGATGGAACCGTGTTCGAAGGTTTGCCTCTTTATAGGCTACCTCAAGGAAACGAGAGAAGGCTACTTTTATGATCCGAGTGAGAACAAAGTGTTTGTTTCCACAAATGCTATCTGCTTGAAAGAAGGTCATATGAGGGATTATAAGCCACAAAGTAAGCTCGTTTTATGTGAGATCTTTAGTGAGACTGAGACTGTTGAAGGTTCAATAAGAGTTGTTGAACAAGCCGAAAGATCAACAAGAGTTGTTAAGGTCAGAATGTCTAGTCAACCAGCTCAAGAGTTGAGATTGCCTCGACGTAGTGGGAGGGTTATGAACCCACTGGATCACTACATGGGTTTGATTAAAGCCCAAAACGTCATTACAAATGATGGGGTCGAGGATCTGTTGTCTTTTAAGAAAGCAATGGAGGATGTTGACAAAGATGAATGGGTTAAGGCCATGAACCAGGAAATGGAGTCTATGTACTTCAATAACGTCTTGGAGCTTGTTGATCCACCTGATGGAGTAAAACCTATTGGGTATAAGTGGATCTATAAGCAAAAGAGAGGTGTAGAGGGAAAGGTGCAAACCTTTAAGGCTAGATTCGTGGCAAAGGGTTATACCTAGGTTGAGAGAGTTGACTATAAGGAAACTTTCTCTCATGTTGTCATGCTGAAGTCTATAATGATTCTCCTATCCATAGCCACATTTTATGATTAAGAAATATGAAAATGGGCGCCAAGACTTCCTTTCTGAATGGTAGTCTTGAGGAGACCATCTATATGACTCAACTAGAGGGGTTCATCGTTCCAGATCAAGAGCAAAGAGTTTGTAAGCTTAATAGGTCCATTTATGGGCTGAAATAAGCATCTCGATCTTGGAACATCAGATTTGACACTACTGTCAAGTTATTTAGCTTTCACTAGAATGTTGATGAGCCTTGTGTTTACAAGAAGATCATCAATAGCTCAGTTGCTTTCTTGGTACTGTATGTGCATGATATCCTACTCATTGGGAATGATGTAAGGTATCTGACTGACATTAAGAGTTGGCTAGTTGCCCAGTTCCAAATGAAAGATTTGGGTGAGGCACAATATGTTCTCGGGATCTATATCATTCGGGATCGCAAGCAAAAATGGTTAACCCTGTTTCTGGCATCGTATATTGATCAAATGTTGATCAGGTACAGGATGCAGGATTCCAAGAGGGGTTTATGACCCTTCAGGCATGGAATCATTCTGTCTAAGGATCAATGTCCTAATACACCTCAAGAAGTTGAGGAGATGAGACGGATTCCCTATGCTTCTGGTGTAGGAAGCTTGATGTATACAATGTTTTGTACTGACCCGGTATTTTCTATGCAGTAGGGATTGTCTATCGGTATCAGTCCAATCCAGGATTTGATCACTGGATGGCAGTCAAGACGATCCTCAAGTATCTTCAGAGAACAAGAGACTACGTGCTTGTGTATGGAGATAAGGATCTGATCCTTACAGGATACACGGACTCTGACTTTCAGACCGATTGAGATTCTTGCAAATCGACATCGGGGTCAGTGTTTACTCTGAATGGAGGGGCTGTAGTCCGGCGAAGCATCAAAGCAAGGATGCATCGTAGACTCCACTATGGAAGCCGAATACATAGCAGCTTGTAAAGCAACTAAAGAGGTTGTTTGGCTGAGGAAATTCCTTTCAGATTTGGACATTGTTCCAAATATGGATTTTCCTATCACACTGTATTATGATAACAACCGGGCTGTGGAAAATTCGAAAGAGCCTCGGAGTCATCATCAGTGTAAGCACATCGAACAAAAATATCACCTGATCAGGGAGATTGTGCATCACGGTGATGTGATAGTCACGAAGATCACATTAGAGCACAATGTTGTTGATCCCTTTACAAAGGCCCTCATGGCTAAAGTGTTCGAGGGTCACCTAGAGAGCCTAGGTCTACGAGACATGTGGCATCTTGTCTAGGTCAAGTGAGAGATGATACTGGTGTCACACCGCCTCCCGAGCCTTAGCCCAAGACTTAGAAGAGAGCGTGTAGATATGCCAATCTACCACTAGGACAGCTATTATATCTATATTTCTTTTATTAAGGATTAAGAATCTAGAATGTTTACAACATTCATAAAATTTTTATACAGATGATCTAGCTATCCTACTGATTTTCCACTACCCAATCCGAGTCATGCCCTGAGATATTACCAAATTCTTGGTGTTTGGTGGTTGGTGACTTTTTCCCTGAATGCTCCGCTTCGCTTCCTGGGGGGGAAAGAAAAACATTTGGAAAGCATGAGCTATAAAGCCCAGTGAGTGGTATCTTTAAATAAACAATAACTTTGATTACAGAAATGTACTTTTGGGAAATTAATACATAATCAATGAGTACATTACCACAAGTTCACAATTATTTCTCTAGCTAAACTGCTGAATCATCCCCAGTTCATTCACTGGTCAAACATTACAAGCTATACCACTAGTTATTTCTGGCATGAACGTAATTTAAAGTAACATAACAACAATTCTTGTGGAAACTTTCCCTATACTCTATTTTTCCGCCAATGTGCACATCGACTATTTCTTTCCCTCTAGCTATGCTTAGGTAACTTGACTATATTTCCCGCGGTCATCACCAACTATGATTTCCCGCCGACCGAAGACGACTATATTTTTCCGCCAAGTACTCTTTCAAGCATGCTAACTATATATCCCGGGTATAATTCCAGTTTCCATCACAAACATACAAGTAATATCTTAGCAAGCATAGTAAATATATAAACATGTATCCCTGTTCATGCAATTTGATATGATCCCCTATATATATATATATAGAAATGCATTAATCATACAATACACAATAACCACTCACAGTGTTTGCAAGGCTTCCTACTGCAAGTTACTTTTGAAGTGTTCTCCTGAAATTTCTCCACCAATGGAATTCTCAATTAATACCATTATTTCACAAAATAACTTTAAAATATTCAAAATATCCTCTTATACCAAAATTACCAGTTTACCCTACTCAAAATTTCGGCCAAAATCCTCAAACAGTTCGTTTAGAGGTTATTTCAACCAAAACCGGGTGCTGCTGCTTGTGACAAGGCGAGGCCGCACACGCACAGGGTGCTGGGCAGGGTGTTTATGGCATCAGACTTTGCGCAGAAGGCGCACGTGCGCAATGCATTGCGCTGATGGTCGTGGCTTCTGATCGATGCGTTGAGCGTGTGCTGGCTTGTGCAGTAGTCTGGCCTTTCAACTTGTCAACGCAATTTCTGTCTCCTCCGAACTCTAAATATGACAGCAGCCCGAGAACTTATTCTTAACTCTCTATTTAGGATTTTAGTACTTGAAACTTGGAAATGGCACGAGTAAATTGCTCATGCTAAGCCCTCCAATTTATAGGTATCCCGTGCTCTTCTTCGTGTGACACCTCAAATCCAAATGCCTTTCCTTCATGCTGCCAACACAAATCCCTTGCTAGCAAAGCCTTGAGTTGTTTTAATCTTGGTTTGCCAACGAAAATATTTACTTTGCATGTAATATCAGCCTTACACCTCCTACTTAAGTATATAAGAATCACTTTGCATGTAATATCCTTGAGCCACCTCATCTGCTTAATGTTTAAGAGTATATATCCGGATGATTTAGCATCACTTATGGGCACATTCTATACTCCCATGATCGCAAGCCAACTTGGTCCATCCAATCATCAATGGGGTCAACCACATATGCGTCCATCCGATTACTGCAACATCACCATGTCTAAACACTCCCCTTGACGCATGCGTCCATCAATCCTTGCGCCTTTGAATTGTCTCTCCAAACTATTGCGGCATAGCACTTTTTCCCCATATGTGACCTACTAACCTTGATTGTGCAACCTTCCCTTGTGCAACTTGGTCGCATATGCTAGGTGCTCGCAAGGTTCATTCTAACCTTATGGCTTGGCTGTGTATGTGATGCTTGATTTTATGAAGTGAATTATGGATGATATGCAATGGTGAAATTGCATTGTGCACTCAAGTTTCCTCAGCGGAATCCAAGTGTAAATTTCACTGAGTTTCCTGGAAAGTCTAGGGTCGAACTCAGGGACTTGTGAAAATAGATTGCGTTGGTAGTTTTTATGAAAATTTTGTGGTAACTGGTAACTCAATTAATTATTGGTTTTTTGTTGATTGCGTTGAGAAAAGTCAGTTGTGTGATAGTTACACTGAGTATGCAGATGAACGGGTTGAGAAGATCTTTAGTTAGCATTACTTGGGAATGCATCAAACTATGCATTCATGCTACAACCATGCACATCAGGTCATTTTCCAATGCAAATATGATGCTCCTAAGTCTAGGACGCATGTGTTGATTGCAAAAGTGTTCATAGAGCTTATCCCTATATCTACTATTTTCCAATGCGATGATGCAAAATGCATAAAGGGAAGGTGACCGCATACAATCATATCCTATCTCTAGGATGCATGCGATACGTTGATAACAAATAATCCTTATTTCTAAGCTTCTATATCTTGATTATGCGCTCTAATCTAACTCTCCGAGCCTTGATTCTAACCTAACCTTCCCAAGACTAGATTCTGTCCTTAGACTACCCTCTCGAGTATCTCTAATGGATGAATGAAGCATACATAATATAAGATAATCGCATAAAGTGAAGATTTCCTAGTTGTGCTAGCTAAATGCTTCTCAACCCATTCAACTAATTTAGCTACTCATGCATAAATAACAGAGAGTGAACAGATATAGAGAAATAGATTCCATTTTGATAAATAAGTGGAGTACAAAATAACAATAGAAGTTAAAGGTAGAGAGCCTGGTAGCAATTCCTTGCTGACCGAGGCTTTTACACTGTAAATCTCTATTCGGTTCCAAAGATGTTCCTGCTACTGCAGGTATCGGCCCTCTCTCTGTCCTTGAAGCTTTCGGCGCTCTCCCAAGCTTTCCGGAACAATCTGTCAGCACCACCTTCCTCTCTCGCGTTCGTCTTAAAACTAAAGGAAAATTATGAACAAAGACATGCGAACTGAAATATGAAATTTTGAACTGCTGAATCCCTTTTCTGAAGGTTGCCCTTGGTATTTATAGAGCATCCAAGATGAATGGTGGCTTCTCTCTCATGATTGCACGGATGGGATGGCTTTAATTCTCGTGACTGATACGCCGAATATTTCTCACCGAAAAGCTGAATGTACTTGTTATCATTAATCAGCTGTCAACTTAATTCGAATTTGACAGTCATCAGCTTTCTGTCCCATGCGATTAATTAGCCTTTCACCCAGATGCGCCCACCATGTTGCGCTGACCAAGTTGCGAAAATCCTTCTCGGCCAAATATTTACGAACACGATCACCGCAACCTTGTGGTAATGTGCGCTCGACCAATGATTTCCTATGATCACAATTTTAACCTTGCGTCATCGCATATTCTGCACAAAAATACACAAATCAACTAATCTAATGCGACAAACGCATGCGACCACAATATTATGAAATTGATGCTTAATGGACGTAATTTAACATGTTTTATCAATGCAATCCAGCATTGTTTAAGAACTTAACACTATGATAACGTGCATTTTTGCCCGTTATCAGAAATGCACATTATCAGCATGCCCTTTTCTTGGTTAGCCATTCTCAACTTGAGGCTTTCCCATCGACACATCACTTGAGTCAAAACTCAAAGCATCGCATCCTTGCCCTCTTCCACATAGCTTACCTTTGGCCTATGCGCTCGCCTAAGATTATGACCCACACTCTTTCAACGCATACTACTAACTTATCCTATGCGCCCACATGCCTTCGATTGTCCAACGCATAGCACATGTCCAATGCATAGCATATTACCAACGCATAGTGTTACCGCATACCCACGTGTAGCACTGCCACATCCATCACATCCATCGCATCCATCGCCGCATGCCATCGCGTAGTACTGCCGTATCCATCGCGTAGCATTGCCGCATGCCTCTATCGACGCATGCCATCCATCGTCGCATGCCTCGCGCTGTATCACCGCATGCCCTCGCATCACCATATGCATACCATCGCGTCTAATGTCCAGCGCCCTTGGATGCACAACTTAAGGCCACCGCATGCGTTGTTCTAACCTCCCAAGACATTGGCTACCGCATGCGTTTCTCTTGGCCACACTTTGGCTTCCTTCAACGCCCCAAATAACCTCTAAATGATCAAGGCCAACGCATGGACAACACTAATGCATGGCACAACATCAATACTTAGCACAAGGCCAACGCATTATCTAGTACTTAAGCTATTTTTGCCTTGGTTTCCAATGCATAATTCCTTTTTGACATTATTCTTAACCAAATTTTCACTAGTTATGGCTTATTTCAAACTACTAACAGTCCATTTAAACACTTTGAATTTTTCCTCATCTTTGACCTTGACTTGTTTCTCTATTCTAACCTAATACAGTCTAGGTTAAGGGTTAGGATCTTACAACTGGGGTTTGCCCTAGTTTATTGTATATTGTACATTTTTATATTGTATTGTACATTAGTCTCCCAAGTCATTAAGACAAGTAGGAGATTGTTGGGATTGGTGTCCTAATTCTCTAGGAGTCTCGTTGTTTTGTAAAGATACACATTGTTTAATGAATAAAATAAATTTTATTCAATTTTGGCATTTACTCATATCCAATAAACAAAGCTCCTTGGTTATCTTATGTGAACTTAAGCGTGTATATGTGATATACAAGTGGATCATGCCTTAAGTGATAACTTAAATAGGTCTGTAGTATGAGGATTAAGGTGGGATACTTGATCCTGGTGACACTACGAATACGGCCCGCTTTGTAGAAGTTTGCAAGTGTTATAAACTACTACATATAGTTTATCCTAACCATTCATGTGGAGATGTGCGAAGGGGGTGTCCTATACAAAGAGTTTGTATAAGACCTGGACCACGAGATGACTAGACTCTTTATATAACGCCGTTGATACTAGAGACTTGTATCTCACCTAAACGACCATTGGTGACACGACCTCAATCCTGAGTGTTTTGGGAACTCCTGCCTTTGAGGGCGGTCCTTTGATTAGTATGGGTGAGAGTGGTGAGATTGTCAACTCAACATGCCTATCTTTTTGGGGACTTGTCTGATCTGGGAGATGGGAACTCAATCCACAAGATGGAATTCACTCATTTTCCGAAGTAGTGATAAGTAGAGAGATTGCTCCCTTAGGGGCTGATTTCGAGGCTTGAACATAGTGGTCAGAAATTCTCTTTGGAAGAGAAGAATCGGTCATAGTAGGACTATGACCAATGTTCATTAGAGCGATCAGTGGTACTTAAGGAGATAGATGTAACTACAGGGGCATAACGGTTATTGACCCAGCTGTACTTACGAGCGATCTGTGAAGGGTTGACACACTGCTAATTGGTTAAGATGGACACATAATATATCTGTGGTAAGGAGAGTTCAGCTGTCAATCTTTAGTGGAGTTCCTGGTAGTTAACGGATGGTGGATCCCGTGACTAAAGAGTTTAGTCAATTATTCACATACAATTGGAGCTTCGAGCTAAAGATCCATAAGGTCCCCTTGGTAGCTCAATATATTCAGTTGATGATAAGTTCTTGGTGTTGATTTGAAATGTTCAAATTGACAAGAGGTATTTGTGATTATATATAATATAATCGGTATGATGTATGAGATACATCTAGTGGAAGATTGATGTAAATGAGATTTACATTAAGTACCATGGAATAGAAAAAGAACTATGGTTTATATGTTTCATGAGATGAAATATTAAAACTATAGGTTATAAATATAGTATGATAAGTTGGTTATCAATTATATTTATAATAATATTAATTATTGGATAATTATTTTTTTTTAATAACCAATTGAGTAGGTGGTTATTGAATTCATGGTAACCGTGAGATAAAAAGAAAATGGTTTTCCTAATTTTAGTAAGATTTTACAAACGATAGAAAAGTTTTTCAAAAAACGTTTTGGAGATTACTCTCTCGGCAAAAAAAGGATCTCACGGTGGTCGTCAAGTAAATATAGATTTACTAAACGATGGCTAGGGCTAGCTAAACGATCGTGCAGTATTTACCAAACGATCGAATAGTTTTGATAAATGATCGCTTGCCCAAAGTAAACGATCATGTAGTGTCTGTAGGCGATAGACCGAGCTAAGCGATGAGCTAAACGATCACATAGCTTTTGCTAGACGATCGCATAGCTTGAGCTAAACGATTGGGCATTGACCTATGCGATAGGTCTCCGCCATCTCCAACTTGCCCAGTCGTGTACACGATCGGTGTTTCCTCCTTCGTCTGCCTCAATCTAAGTCCGAACAAAACCCACCCTCTGGATTTTGACACTGAGAATACCAAGGTAGCCTTGTTGATGGTGTCATACTCAACTCAACACCGTCGAGGTTCTGTGGAGGCCATTCATGTTGTTACTGAGGATTTCGTGGCCGAGGCGATCGTTGAGGACAAGCGCGGTGTTTGTGCTCCGGTGTTGCAGTCGTGTAAATCGAGCGTTCGAAGTTGTTGTTGTTCGAACGGTCGTGCGCAAATAAGTGTGGAGACGCTACTTCAATTGTTTGTATAGTGTTTCCCTTTGTGCATTTGAGTTTTTTCATACTTTAATTTCTCTGTGAATTGTATAACCGCTGTTTGAAGTCGATTGTAAATTTATTGTTCATTCATGATTGGATTGTGATTTTGAATTATCTTTCTTTCGCTGCTCATAGAAATCTCGAATGCGATTTCCTTCAAACTTGTCCTTAATTCTGAGCTAATTATGAACTCTTGTTTATTTTGAATTACCCTTAGATTTGCATAGGTGAGGGCTGGCTCAGCAGCGCTGACTCAATAAGACTCCCATTTCAGGGGTAAGACTTGATAGATAGTTGGGTACATAGGGTGCAAGATGGAATTCACTCCTACTCGCTTTTGGGGATAGTGGAGAAGTTGTTCCCTTAAGTGCTGATTCTAGGTCTTGAAGAAGAGATCCCGCCCTCTCATTAGCCTGAGAGGGACTTGGTTTTGTTGATTGGATCATAAAACAATTGTTCATTAGAGGATCAGTGGGGACTTAAGGAACAAGAGGTAATTCCGGGGGGTAAAATAGAGATTTGACCCAGCTGTTATTACGAACAACTTGTGAAGGGTTGACTTACTAATCATGGTTATATCGAGCGGACATAATATATCTACAATGAGGGGAGTTCAACTATGGGCTTTAGTGGAGTGACCCATTAGTTTACGAATGAGGGTTAGATCGGTCTAGTGAGTTTAGCCGATTAATCCCGGATCGTTGAAGCCCATGATCTGTAGGTCCACGAGGTCCCTCTACTAGCTCGAAAATGGATTAGCTCTAGAGTAACGTGATAAGTTAATTTGAAACGTTCAAATTAGAATCAAACGGAATTGGAAAATATATATATTTAAATATTTAAATATATGAAGATGATTTTGTGTAAAATTAATTTAATAGTGGATATTAAATTAATTATAATTATTTAAATTGTTTAAATAATTATTTATTAATTTTATTAGAAAATTAATTTATGAAATTAATTTGTAAAACTAATAAATTTTGATTTTAGAAAATAAATATGATTTTAAAATAAATTTTAGATTTTGGAAATAAAATAATACAAAAATGAAAATTTGGATTTTCCATCTTCATCTTCAACTTGCTCACAATGAAACCCACTTCTTCCACCTTCATTTACTCCGAGCATGAGCTACATCCCATGCAGTAAATGTCTTTGCATGATAGTTTCCAATATATTGAAGAGATTGAAGTGAAGTTGAGGTGATGAAACCGATAGAATTTTAGCTGAAAATTCGATTGAAGAAGGTGTTCTTCATTGGGTTGTTGCAGTGAGCTTTCTCCAAATTCCTTTTGATTCTAGCTTATTTTGAGTCCCACAACTCAATCTAGAGCACCAAGAGAATAGTAGGGAAGATCTTGTGGTGGTCTACACAAAGATTTGGAGGAATTTGTAGCTGAAAATCAAGATTTCAACGGTTCTTCAAATGTATGTTCTTGAAACCCATTACTGTTTGAACATGTTTTCTTTTCTGCCAAAATTAATGAATTAGAGTACTTATGGATCCTGATTTCTTCTGCTTCGTGCTAGTACATTTCCAACACAATGAAAAATTGGTTTATAGTCATACCAATAAATCGAGTCCCTCTTAACCTAGAGAGGGCGAGGCCCATTTATTCAAGATCAAGAGTCAATACTTAAGGGAACAACCTATATGCTAACCCTAAAATGGGTAGGAGTGAATTCTGTCTTGAAGGATTGTGTCCCCAACTATCTACCTAATCTTACCCCTAAAATGAGAGGCTTATTGAGTGGTGTTGTTGAGCCACTCTCACCATGTAGATTAAAGAATAATCCTGAATAAACAGGAGTTCATAATTAGTTCAGGACTTAGATCGAGTTACCTTAGATCATCTGATTGAAATAGTCAGTTTTATCAATAAATGGTGTTATAAAGAAAAAGTGACTATTTTGTGGTCCGGTCTTACACAAACATCTTTTGCACAGGATGCCTCAACTCACGTGTCTCCACATGAACGATTTCGGGATCACATTGTTTTTATCAAATGCAAAGCGGGTTGCATCCATACTATTCCCAGAATAAGGTACCCAGCCTTATCTATATACTATAGACCGTTTTGGCTATCTACTCAAACTTGATCAACTCTTATGTCTCCACATATAATCCAAGTACTCATGTAATAGCCATGGATCTTAGTCTATTAGATTTAGGTTCTTTCTAAAATGAGATGTGCAATTCATACATTCAATAACAACTTTATTGAATAAACTTCAATAACATCTTTATTGATAATAAAATAAGTTTAATTGTTTACAAACCACAATTTTTAGGACATTAAAACCCAACAAGACGAAGGATTTTCTAATCCTTGCGATGAAGAATGTCAAGAAAGAGTTAAAAGGTGCTGAGAAGATTGTGAAAAGCGCCACGAAGGAATCAATGGTCATTAATATGATCTCACTGAAATTTTCTTTGAAAGAAAAAGAGAAGAAAGACGATGGAGGTGAAAGACATCACCTAACTTTGAAAGAGATGCAGAAAAAAGTTTATCCATTTCCTAACTTTGATGTTGTAGATATGCTTGAACAACTGCTAGAAAAGCAACTTATCCAGATACCGAAATGCAAACGACTGGAAAAAGTAGGGAAAGTGGATGATCCTAACTATTGCAAGTATCATAGGGTCATTAGCCACTCGATCGAAAAATGTTTCGTGCTAAAGAAGTTGATTCTAAGGTTAGCTCGTGAGAGGAAGATTAAGCTGGATCTGGACAAGGTTGCTTAAATAAATCATGTCGTAGTGGCAATAACTCCGAATGCTCCAATATCGACTATATGTTATGGTGAAAGAGAGAGTTTAGTCTAGTTTGGGACTCTCGAACCTGTGGTCATTCAGTTTCAACAAGTAACTCAAATGATAGATTTTCAAAACAAAGAAGAACATGTTGATAGTGATGATGACGAAGGATGGATTCTCGTAACGCATCAAAAGAAGAGAAAATTGAATCCTACCCAAAAACAGAGTTACAGAAGAGGGAACATAACTCAAAAAAGGAAGGGAAAAAGAAGGCTTGGAAGCCGAAGCTTGCCAAAAAGGAAGATGAGGACTTTCTTCAACCCAGACAATGGGTGACGTTAGTAGATTTCCTTTTAGAGAACTTTTACTGTCCCTGTTCGAGGAAAACGCTAGAGGTTGTTGTCTATTACACTGTCAGCACGTCAGAAGAAGTGGATACTCCTCTAAGTTCATCGAAAATGATGGAGAAATCAAAAGAATTACCATCATTTAGTATAGATGACCTGCTGTCACTCCCTCAGGCAACTAAGACCTCTTTCATCGAGTCGTTGTTAGAATACAACGCATCTAGTGTACCGGCCTCTACGGCACGCGCGTATGCCTCGTGTTGTACAACCATAGGTTTCTCAGATGAAGATCTACTGTTGGGTTCGAAGCTTCATAGTAGGCCTTTCTGAAGGAAATCGAAATCCCAATTTCTGTGAGCAGCGGAAGCAAGACTATTCCAAATTACAATCATGAATCAACAAATCATTTACAATCAACTTCAAACAAACGGTTATACAAATAATTCCAGAAATAGCATGAACAAAAAATGCATAAAGAAAACTCTATGCACATATGCAGAAACGTCTCCACGCTCCCATGTGCGACTCTAATTGAACAGCAGCAACCACGAGCGCTCGCTCTACATGACCGCAACACCGCACAAACACAGCACGAACACTTCGCACTCGTTCTCAACGATCTCTTCGATCACGAACTCCTCCGCAACAACAAACGGCCTCCTGAAAACCTCGACGGTGTCGAGTTGAGTCTGACACCACCAACAAGGAGACCTTGGTATTCTCGATGTGAGAATCTAGAGGGTGGGCTCTATTCAAACTTGGTGTGAGATAGACGAACGGAAGAAAGAATGATCGCGTACAAGACTGGGCAAGTGGAAGAAGTCGAAGATCTATCGTATAGGTCGATTTTCAATCATTTAGATAAAACTATACGATCTTCTAGCAAAAGCTATGCGATCGTTTAGCTCTATCGTTTAGCTCAGTCGATTCTACACAATCGTTTACCTTGGACCAGCAATCGTCTAGCAAAGCTATGAGATCATTTAATAAACACTGCACGATCATTTAGCTAGCGTTTGCACGATCGTTTAGCTCGCCCAGCCGTCGTTTAGTAAATCTGTATTTACTTGACGACTTCCGTGAGTTTCTTTTCGCTGAGAGAAAACTCAAAAAAAATTTAAAACTTTTGAAAACCCCCTTTTTCAAAATAGGAAACTGATTTCCTTTTAAACTCACGGTTACCATGATCAATAACCACCCACTACATTTGGTTATTTAAAAGAAAAAGTATTAATTATCTAATAATTAATATTATTATAAATATAAATGATAACCAACTTATCATACTATATTTATAACCTATAGATTTAATATTTCATCTCATGAAACATATAAATGGTTCTTTTTCTATTCCATGGTACTTAATGTAAATCTTATTTACATCAATCCTCCACTAGATGTATCTTATACATCATACCTATTATATCACATATAATCAAAATACTTGTTGTAAATTTGAACATTTCAAATCAACACCAAGAACTGATCCTTCAACATGAATCCAAGCTACCAAAGGGACCTCATGGACTCGTAGATCCAAAGCTCCAACGGTATGTGAATAACTGACTAAACTCTTTAGTCACGAGATCCACCATCCATTAACTGCCAGACATTCCACTACAGACTGACAACTAAACTCTCCTCATTACAGATATATTATGTGTCCATCTTAATCAATCACCAGTGCGACAACCCTTCACAAATCGCTCGTAAGTACAGTTGGGCCAATAATCGTTATGCCCCTATAGTTACATCTATCTCCTTAAGTACCATGGATCCCTCTAATGAACATAAATCATAGTCCTACTATGACTGAGTCTTCTCTTCCAAAGAGAAGTTGTGGCCACTATGTTCAAGCCCCGGAATCAGCCCTTAAAGGTGAAATTTCTCTACTTATCCCTGCTTCGGGAAAGAAGTGAATTCCATATTGTGGATTGAGTTCCCAGCTCCCAGATCAGACAAGTCCCCAAAAAGGTAGGCATGTTGAGTTGGCAATCTGGCTGCTCTCACCCATACTAATCAAAGGACTGCCCTCAAAGGTAGAAGTTCACAAAACACTCAGGATTGAGGTCATGTCACCTATGGTCGTTTAGGTGAGATACAAGTCTCTAGTATCAACGGCGTTATATACAGAGTCTAGTCATCTCGTGGTCCAGGTCTTATACAAACTCTTTGTATAGGACACCCCCGCTCCACGTCTCCATATGAATGGTTAGGATTTACCATCTGTAGTAGTTTACAACACTTGCAAACTTCTACAAAGCGGGCCGTATCCGTAGTGTCACTAGGATTAGGTATCCCACCTTAATCCTTATACTACAGACCTATTTAAGTTATCACTTAAGGCATGATCCACTTGTATATCACATATACATGCTTAAGTTCACATAAGATAACCAAGGAGCTTTGTTTATTGGATATGAGTAAATGCTAGAATTAAATAACATTTATTTTATTCATTGAATAATGTGTATCTTTACAAAACAACGAGACTCCAGGAGAATTAGGACATCAATCCCAACATTTTGTATGTCTCAAAATACATTCAAGATTAGAGATTTGGTCGAATTCTCATCGATAATGGATCAACCGTCAATATATGTCTAAGACGACTATGAAGCAATTGGGCATCCTCATGGAAGAATTGTCAAACAGCAAGTTAGTAATTCAAGGTTTCAACCAAGGTAGCCAAAGGGCGATAGGCATGATACGCTTGGAACTTCTCATTGGCAATCGAAGGCCGATGCATTGTTTCATGTTATAGACTCGAAGCCCACCTATAAGCTTTTGTTGCAACATCCTTGCCTGAAAGTTTCCTATAGTTCTGTAGCAATGTTGTTATGAAAATGATTGACTACAACCTGACCACCTTGCTCAATGAGCTTTAGACATTTCAATCCTTGATGAAATCCAAGGAACAAAAGGGTAAGGCAAATGTTGTTTTATCCTCCAAGAAGTTCTACAGAGGTTCAACCTCTAGGATTAAGTCTATACCTTCTTCTTTCGACATCAAAAAGTAGAAAAAGGATTGTGGACTCAGTTGTGGCAGTGGGAGGACTCCAGCTTACTTTACAAAATAAATATATTTTACTTGAAAATGTATTTATTGTTCCTGATTTAAAAAGGAAATTAATTTCTCTATAAATAAAGCGTATATTTCCAAGAATGGTGTAGATATTTGTTCTGTTAAGCTAGAAAATAGTTTATATGTGCTAAGATCGTTAGCACCTAAAACACTCCTAAAAATTAAAATGTTTTAAACTACGGTAACTCAAAATAAAAGACTTAAAATTTCTTCTAAGAAAATGTTTGTATTTGGCACCTAAGGTTAGAACACATAAATCTAAATAGGATTGAGATTGGCTAAGAATGGACTTTTAAGTGAGTTAGAAGAAAATTCTTTACCTGTGTATGAGTCATGCCTTGAAGGCAAAATGACTAAAAGATCTTTTACTGGAAAAGGTCATAAGGCCAAAGAACCCTTAGAGCTTGTACATTCAGACCTCTGTGGTCTAATGAATGTTAAGGCAAGAGGAGAGTTTGAATATTTCATCACGTTTACTGATGATAATTCAAGATATGGGTATATTTATTTGATGCAACAAAAGTTTGAATCCTTTGAAAAGTTCAAATAGTTTAAGGCTAAGGTTGAAAATGCATTAAATAAAATGACTAAAACATTTCTATCTTATCGAGGTGGAGAGTTTTGGATCTTACATTTCAGAACTATTTAATAGTGTTGAAGTTGATGCCCTAAATCTCATAGGGTCTTATAGTTTGTAAATATATTGAATAAACTCATTGCTTATTTAATAAAATATATGACATTTTATTCAAACTTATTGTTTATTTAATAAAATATATGATATTTTATTTGCATTAACCACAAACCAATAAACTAACATCCAAGGTTATTTAGTAACTTAAACATGTATGTAGAGACATACGGGTGGATCATGTTTAAGTGATAACCTAAATGGTATGTAGTAGATGGAATAGGTCTAGTACCTTATCATGGTGACACTACGAGTATGACCCGCTTTGTAGGCGGTACAATTGTTGTAAAGTACTACAAATGATATGGTCCTGATCATTCATGTATAGACATGTGAGCGGGGATATTCTATACAAAGGAGTTTGTATAAGATCGGACCACGAAATATTTAGTCTCATTATATAACACCGTTTATAATAGAGACTTACATTTCACCAGGATGACCATAAGTAACATGACCTAAATACTGAGTGAGTTATGAACTCCTGCCTATGAGCGTGGTCCTTTGATTTGTATGGGTGAGAGTGGCGAGATCGCCAACTCAACATGTCTACTATTTTTTGGATTCGTCTGATTAGGGAGCTGGGAATATAGCTACACAAGAAGGAATTTGCTCATTCCCCGAGGTACGGGTAAGTAGATAAATTGCTCCCTTAAGGGCTAATTCCAGGGCTTGAACAATGTGGTGTCACACCCTCTCCTGACCCGATAGGGGTTTAGTCATAGTTGGACTATGATCTATTGTTCATTAAATGGATTAGTGGTACATAAGAAGTTAGATGTAACTACAGGGGCAAGATGGTAATTTTGGCCCAGCTGTACTTACAAATAATTTGTGAATGGTCATTATACTGTTGATTGGTTATATCCAATGGACAAAGAAATATATCTGTAGTGTGAAGATGCAACTGTCGGTCTTTAGTAGAGTGCCCGACAGTTAAAGGATGGTGAATAATTTAATTTAAGAGTTTGATTAATTATTCATATACCGTTGGAGCTTCAAGCTACAGGTCCATGAGATCCCCTTGGTAGCTCAATAGGATTAAATGAGAATCAGTTTTTGGATTAGTTTGAATTGTTCAAATTAATAGATTAATTATATATGATATAATAAAGTTATTTTAATTATATGTGATATAATTATTGTAATTTATTTGATACATTATAGCTTAATTGAAAGGAAATAAATATTTGAATAAGATTCAAATATTATTAATATGAATTGTATTCATAATTGTTAAATATTTAATATAAATGTGATTTATATTGAATGTCATATAAGAGAGAAAAGAAACTATAGGTTGTATTATATATGATACAATATTAAGAACTATAGATTATATGTTATATTTTATATAACATATAATTTAATATATATAATATGATAAGTAAGTTATCATATTTATATTTATATATATCAAATGTCATTTTTTATTTTAAATAAAAATGAGGGAGGGAGTTACAACTCCCTCCCCCTCTTTTTTCTCCACCCACGTAAGTGGGTGGTTGTTGTATTTGGCTTTTGAAAGACAAGAGAAAGTCTCCTCCTCATTGATCACCTGGTTGATTGAAAAATACAGTGTGAGAAAGACATAATTATTCTGCAAGTTCTTGGACTGTTGGTAAATGATCTCCAAACTTCTTCCTTTCCACTCGTCTAATTTCCCTCATTCCAAAATAGTTAAAGCCCACCATTTCTGGGTTCTCTGCCTGAAAATACTGAGGAAGCCTTCGTGATAGTGTTCAGATGTTGATCGAGGGATACTTGAAGAAAGTCTTCAAAGTTGAGGGGTTTTGAAACCCTCAGTTTTTTCTTTTGTTAAAGCATGTTGTAATTTATGTAAATGCATATCTTGTTCTTAATTTACTGTAAAACTTACATTCAATGAAAAATGGGAATTGAGACGACCTTTCTTCTGCTTAAGGTTCTCTTCTTTTTGAGTTCCTTCAAATAGAACATGGAATTGTATCCCAATTCTCAGCACCTGGTACAACTCAGTAGAATGATATATCAGAAAGGAGAAATCAAACCCTATTAGACATGGTTCGGTCTATGATGAGTTATGCTTCCTTACTTGACTCGTTTTGAGGTTATGCCTTATATTTTGAACTGTGTTCCATTCAAGAGTGTTACGAGAACACTTTTGGAATTATGGAATGGTTGTAAAGCTAGTTTATGGCATTTCAGGATCTAGGGTTGTCCAACATATGTGCTTGAGGCAAATCCTAAGAAACTGAGGAAATTTTTGCCTATTTGTAGGATACCCTAAAAAACAAGAGGTGGTTACTTCTATGATTCTAAAGAAAATAAAGTGTTTGTGTCAACAAATGCTACATTTTTAGAAGAGGTCACATAAGGGAGCATAAGCCCCGCAGTAAGATTGTGTTGAATGAACTTTCCAAGGAAACTATTGAATCTTCAACAAGAGTAGTTGAAGAACCTAACACCTCAATAAAAGTTGTTGAAGTTGGTTCATCTAGTAAGTCAAATCCACCTCAAGTGTTGAGGGAACCTCGACGTAGTGGGAGGGTTGAAAACCCGCCTGTCTGTTATATGGGTTTAATAGAAATCCTAGTTATGGTAGTTGACGGAGATGTTGAGGATCCATTGTCTTAAAAGAAGGCAATGGAAGATGTTGGATCAAAGCTATAGATCTCGAAATGGAGTCTATGTACTTTAATTCTATTTGGGATATTGTAGATCAACCTAATGGTGTTAAACCTATCGATATCAAATGGATCAAGAACAAGCGGGGTGTTGATGGGAAGATGCAAATCTTCAAGGCTAGACTTGTGACAAAGGGTTATACCCAAGTTGAGGGAATCAACTATCAGGAGACTTTCTCACTTGTGGCCATGTTGAAATCTATCCAGATCCTCCTATCCATTACCTTATATTATGACTATGAGATCTGGCAAATGGACATCAAGAATGCTTTTCTGCATGGTAATCTTGAGGAGACCATTTATATGGAGCAGCTTGAGGGATTCATAACCCAAGGTCAAAAGAAAAAGTTTGCACAAGATTCTCGATCTTGGAACATAAGATTTCATACTACGATCAAATCTTATAGCTTTTATCAAAATGTTGATGAGCCTTGTGTTTACAAGAGAATCATCAATAGTTTAATAGCTTTTCTAGTGTTGTATATAGACGATATCATGCTCATTGGAAATGACGTAGGTCTACTGACTAAAATTAAGAATTGGCTAGCGACCCAATTCCAAATGAAAGATTGGGAGAGGCGCAGTTTGTTCTGGGCATTCAGATCTTTAGAGATTGAAAGAACAAATTGCTAACCCTGTCTGAGACGTCGTATATTGACAAGATGCTTATCAAATTTTCGATGCAGAACTCCAAGAGGGGTTTACTCTCTTTCAAACACGGAGTTATATTGTCTAAGGAACAGTGTCCTAAGACACCTCAAGAGGTTCAGGAAATGAGACAGATCCCCTATGCATCGGTTGTTGGTAGCATGATGTATCTGATGTTATGTACTAGAACTGACATCTACTATACGGTGGGGATAGTTCGTAGATATCAGTCTAATCTAGGATTTGATCACTAGATCATCGTTAAGAACATCCTCAAGTATCTATAGAAAACGAGGGACTACATGCTCATATATGGTTCTAAGGATTTGATACTTAAAAAATACACAAGCTCTGATTTCCAGATTGATAAGGATTCTAGGAAATCCATAGGATCAGTGTTCACTCTTAATAGAGGAACATTAGTCTAGAGGAGCACCAAGTAGGGTTGCATTGTTGACTCCACCATGAAGGCTAAGTACGTAGCAGCTTGTGAAGCTTCTAAGGAAGTTGTGTGGCTCAGAAAAGTTCTAACTAATCTAGAAGTGCTTCCAGGCCTGTCAAAGCCCATAATCCTTTATTGTGATAATAGTGGTATTGTGGCTAATTTCCAAGAGCCTCGGATTCACAATTGTGGGAAGCACATTGAGCGAAAATTTCATCTCATTCGAGAGATTGAGCATCTAAGGGACGTGGTTTTCATGCTGATAGCTTCTGAGCATAATGTTGCTGATCCATTTACAAAGACCCTCACAATTAAGATGTTTGAGGGTTACCTGCAGAGTATGGGTCTATAGAATAGACCACATTTAATCTAGGACAAGTGGGAGATTTTGTACAGGCGCGTTTTATGCCCTAGTTTATTGCTTTGTGTATTTGTATATTAGTATGACTTGTATATTGTACTCTCCATTAGCTTTAGGAAGAGTGGAAGATTGTTGGGGTTGATGCCTTAAATCTCGTAGGGTCTTATAGTTTATAATTGTATTATACAAACATTTTATTTATTTAATAAAATATGAGATATTTAATTTGACATTTAGTAGCATTAAACCAAGAAACCAATAAACTAACATCCAAGGTTATCGTCTATAGCTTAAACATGTTTGTAGAGACATACAGGTGGATCTTGTTTAAGTGATAACCTAAATGGTCTATAGTAGATGGATAAGGTTGGATACATTATCCCGTTGACACTATGAGTATGGCCCGCTTTGTAGACTTTACAGTTGTTGTAAAGTGCTACAAATGATCTAATCCAGATCATTCACATGAAGACATATGAGCAAGAGTAGAGACTTACTAAATTGTGTTCAAATAATGTCACCGAATACCAGGCCTTGATAATCGACCCCCAAATGGCTTTGGAGATTGGGGTATCGTGCATGGAGATTTTTTGTGACTCAAAGTTGATAATCAATCAACTCTTACTTCAGTATGATGTGAAGCATGATGACTTGAAGCCTTACTTCATTTATGTTAGACAAAGAGAAATTCGACAGTGTGACGTTGGAGCATGTCTCGACGTCAAAAAATAAGAAGGCGGACGCCTTGGCAAACTTGGCTAATGCCCTGACAATTATAGATGATGTATCCCTAAGTATATCACTTTGCTGAAGGTGGGTTATACCTCCGGTCGAGTCTGCATGTGATGAAATGAATGTAATATCAGTCTACTTAATTGGTGAGGAAGACTGACGACAATCCATTATGGATTACCTTAAGCATGGAGGCTTCCGGACGACCCTCGCCATAAAATCGAGATTTGAAGGATAACTGCTCATTTCATTTAGTACATAGGGATTTTATATCGCTGCTCCCTTGAAGGGTTCTTTCTCCAATGCCTTGGAAAGGAGGAATCAATGAAGGCTTTGGAAGAAGCGCATTCAGGCATTTGCGGCGCACATCAATATGGACCAAAGCTTCAATTCCAATTGAAAATGATGGGTTACTACTGGCCAAGGATGATCCAAAATTCGATGGAGTATGCAAAAAAGTGTAAGGCTTGTCAATACCATGCACAATTTATTCATCAACTGCCCGAGCCTTTGCATCCGGTTGTAGCTTCATGACCATTTGAAGTGTGGGGACTTGATCTTGTTGGCCCTATAACACCTAAGTCATCAGCAGGATATTCTTACATCCTTACAGCCACTGATTACTTTTCAAGGTGGGCTGAGGCCATCGCCTTAAGAAAAGCTCATCGTGCCCCTACATGAGTTACGCCATACTCTCTTGTTTATGGAGTGGAAGTTGTCGTCCTTTTGGAAAGAAAAATTCCATCACTAAGAATGGAAGTGCAAAAGGGATTTACTATAGAGGACAATACCATATTACGCCTTCAGGAGTTAGAAGCACTTGGTGAAAGATAACTAGAAGCTCAATAAACATTAGAGTGTTACCAAGTGTGAATGCCTAAAGTCTTTCATAAGCACGTGAAAGCCTGATCTTTTCAAGTCAGTGATCTAGTGCTTATGGTAAGAAGATCCATAATCATGACGAGGCATACGGGAAATAAGTTCATACCTAATAGGGATGGACCCTACATGTCAAAGTGGTCTACACCAATAGAGCATACAAGATTTTTGATCAAGACGGATTAAGAATTGACACAATCAACGACAAGTTTCTTAAGAAATTTTATGCTTGATAAATGTATAAGAAAAAAAAAACTCATGATCGTAAGAGTATAAACTGCTTGGTGCTCCTAGCCCACATGAGCTTAAAAGTTGAACGACCCAAAAAAAATCGTTTGAACTACATTATGAGTTTATCCTTATTCATTATAAAGGATACATAAGCATCTCAAAGAAAACTTCAAGTTCAGTTCACTAAAAGAAAAAAAAAAAATCAATTGAACCACGTCATGGCTTGATCTCTTTCTTAAAGGGTATGTAGTGTACTTAAAGAAATTTAAGTTTAGTCCAAGGAAAAAGTCACCACCACTTAAAGTGTGATGCTAGAAAAGTGACGGTGTTCATCTGTATTAAAGAATGTCACTAAGAATTGAGGACAACCTTAATGGACGCAATTCAAAAAATTAAAGATGTCCATCCTTATTATGGGCAACCCAACAAATCAAAGAAGTGCAGCACTAGGAGCAAGACAATGCAAGTTAGATGCTTATAAGGGCATTGCTTAACTAAAGATCAACACTTCATCTTCAAGTTTAGAAGTTCTTCAAAATCAAGTTCAAATGTTTCATTGATGCTTCCTCAAATTCAAATTCTAAGGTTTTATCAAGGCTTGTTCAAATGCAAACTTGGAGATTTTGCCAAAGTTTTCTTAATAAGGAAGTAAGGATTCTTCAATGCTTCTTCAAGTTCAAGTGAGGAGGACTCTTTTATGTTTTGTCAAGCTCAAGTTTGGAGGATTCATAGATACTTCATCTTCATACTAGAGTTTGGAGGTTTTGCAATGTCATCTATATGCTTAAGTCACAAAGTCAAGCTTAATGTGGAAGGTGAAAAGTTAAGACCGATGTGGAAGGTGGAAAATCAAGTCCAATGCAAATTGGCAGAAAGACAAGTTTGGTGTGACTTTACTTCATCAAGTCCAATCTGCCTGGCTCTGCCTCATATGGGAGATCAAATTCGGTCTGCATGGTTCCATCTCATATGCAAGATTAACTCAAGTCTGCATGGCTCTGGTTCATCTGCAAGATCAAGTCTGATCTGCCTGAATTCGCCTCATACGCGAGATCAAGTCTGGTCTCCAAGGTTCTACCTCATATGTGAGATCAAGTCTAGTTTGTAATGTTCTGCTTCATCTACAAGATCAAGCCTGATCTACCTGGTTGTACCTCATACGCCGGATCAAGTCTAGTCCACCTCTCCGCCTCATATGCGAGATTAAGTTCGGTCTGCCTAACTCCGCCTCATATGCGAGATTAAGTCTAGTCTACCTAGCTTTATTCCAAAGTTCGATGCCATATCCACCTCATCTTCAAAACTCGATGGCGTATCTGCCTCATCTTCAAAGCCGAAAGTCGGGTCAAAGAGTGGCATAATAAGGTTATTAAAACGAATTCACTTTGAGAAATAATCTTTAATATCTTAAACCTTAAACAATTCAAATTAAATAAAAGATAATCATGCATATTTATTAAGAGATAATTTTAACATATAAAAGTTAATATTAATATGAGAGAATCTTATCTTTATTTAAAAGAATCTCAATCTTATTAAGAGATATGTAATCCAATTAAGGAAACAAATATCGTAACTTAATTTTTTATATATAATAATTATATTCTAAGATATAGAAAATATAAACTAATTAGAAAAATATCTGAAACAAATCTTTCAAATATAAGAAAATTAAGATGCATGATTTGCAATCTAGGATATATTTTACATACATTTAAAAAAAAAAAAAAAAAAAAAAAAAAAAAAAAAAATTATGCATGCATGATTTATAACCTTGGTTACGGCATCTATGATATCATAAACAGGATAAGGAAAAATTAAAAGAATCTACCTTCTAGCAAAGGAATAAAGCTATAACAAATTACACATGTCGAATGTTACCCCAACAAAAACATTGATAGATTATTGATGTGCACTTCATCAACACTACTCTGATATCAAATGCCTAACAAAGACCCTATAAATGCCTCTTGGAGTATGTATTAAAAAGCAATTGAATTCAAAAAGACGAATATTGAAAATACGATGAGAACGTCTACAATTATATGTATATAAACAATTGGAAAAGTAAAAAATTGAAATGAGGATAGAATTCAATATACTTCGGAATGCATTGTGGGCATGTGATAGAGATTAGAGAGAGGTTTGCATAATAACTCACAAGTTTTGTTTAAATCTCTTACCACAAGATCACATCTCCTTTAATTTCCTAAGTCAATTGCATAACAAGAAACCAAAGATTAATTATAATCTCAAAATGGAAATAAGGTCGAAAAACTCACAAGTACTTTAAGGCAGAAGTTGGACTCATGCCAAAAGATTTTAATTTCAATGCTCACATAATACTTATATCAAGTTTATAATTTGATCTAATTAAATGTAAAATATAATATCAAATATATCTTAACAATCAATTCACAAGCACATAAATCACATACATGGTTTAAATAGAGTACTCACCTTCTTTGAAATTTACTTTTAAATACCTCAATAATACATATATGTGATCAATTCACAAGCACATAATACTTATATTGTTCTTCGTATTCCAATGAATCAATTCTAATCTCAACAAAATCTCCCAGTAGAGACTCGTGCTGATAATGTGTGATGAAATAAAAACAATATGAACAAAATAACAATCAAAGCTACAAGAGAGAAAAGTAGAAGAGAATAAGTAGAGAGCTAATATTGAACTCAATTGTGGTGTCCTCTATAAAGACACCTTACAATGGTGGAGTTTATGTAACAAGGTAAAAGTTAATGAGGGAGGTTCCCGAATTGGGTAACGAAGATTATGGATTTGTTGTAACATAAGTAAGTTATGGATATCTACAATATTATATTTATAATAAATAAATGATAATAATAATATTATATTACAAATTTAATAATAAAACTTTTTTGTTTGTGTCTAGCTATTTAGTCCCTAAAGTTTAAATGGGCGTTCGGCCCCTAAGTTGCGTTGGATTAGATGGATAAAAAGAACGCACCCACCGTTTGGTTCACTAATAATTAAAGAGGTTTATTATTTCGTTTTTCGTATTAAGTCACATTTTTCTTACTCATTATTTGCATCAAGTTTTCAAGTTATTCCCCCTCCTATAATAATTACTAATTCAATTCAACTCAATTTTGACCATCAAACACCTATTTCTATTTGATCTTTAAACTTTTAAAAAGTATCTAATAGGTTTTTAAACTTTTGATTTTGTATTCAATAAATCATTATATTTTCAATTGTGTCTAACAAGATCTTAAATTTTCAATTTCGTGCTTAATACGCCATTGACCTATTTGACATTTTTTAAAATTTACAAACTTATTAGATAAAAGTTAAAAGTTTATATCATACATAAATTTAATTCTATATATATATTATGTAAGTTAACAATTTTTTTTTAAAATGAATACGTTATATACCTATTTGACACACAATTTTAAGTTTAAAAATAAATGCGTAATTTAACCTAATAATAATTGGTGATGTCATAAACCCTAAATTGAAACAAACTAAAAGAAATTGTTCCAAATAGAGAATGAAATTGAAAGGCACGTGAAACCAAAAGGACAGCAGAGATGGGAGACTGAGAGTAGAGGTGTTCACGATTCAGTTTGGTAGTAAAATCGAATCTAATCGAAAAATTTGATTGTGTTATCGAATATTATAATTGTAATAATAAATTTTGGTTCTTAGACCAGAATCTGCAGATAGCTTTTTTTAAATTGATTTTTGTATAAAATTGATTAGAATCCGAAACATTTTATATTAATTTTGAATTAACTCCACAAAAGTATTAATAATAAGAATATTACATTCTATTATATAGATTTAAAGGCATAAAAACTTAAAGTCTAAGAAGATTTTAAAATTTACTTATCAAGTTCATATATCCAAACAGCAAATAATTCTTTTACTTGAACTCTAAAAATCTATACGAGAAAATGTGAATGTAAAATAATATGAAAACAAACAAAAATATATAAAGTGTAATGTGAATATAGAAATTATTTGCAAAAAATGAATAGCACTTTTTTAATCGAATATTTTTTAAATTGAAAAGTGAATTTTGGAAAGAAGGAAAAAAGTTTATAAACCGCCAAGCCCTGTTGTTGTAAAAAAAATATGTTTGATTATTTATTAAAAAACGACACGTTATTATATTCTAAATGTCACATAGTTTGGTCTACTTTTCTTTATTATTCTTTACATGAATTGGGCTTTAAAAACCCATTAAAACTGGAGAACATAATTAAAACTTATACAAAATCCGAAATAGAATGTTGCATGCAATAAGCCCATTAGACATGAAAAACATGATTAAAACTCATATTGTACCGCCAACCAAATAACATTACATGCCAACAAGCACAACGCCACTCTTATCACTTACCTTGAACTTATATATATATAATTTATATTAAAAATATAAAAGACGGTTTAATTGAGGGGGCACTGGCCCTTATGTGGCTCCGCCCATGATTTTGGATATATACGAAATCAAACCTTTTATTTTCTCAAAACCAAATCAAACCAAATCGAATATTTGTAATTCAATTTTCGATTTTATATAATATATTTTTAAAAAAATAAAAAAAATAAAAAAATAAAAAATGGTTTGATTAGGTTTTAACTAACATAAACGGTTGGATTTTATTATATATATATTTCTTGTTTTTATTTTAACTAATATAAGTGTTTCGGTGAAGTTCCATTTGGTTTGGTCGGTTTTGATGAATACTCATACTCGAGAGTATGGTCTAGAGAAGTAGTCAATAAATTTCCTTAGATCAAATAAATTATTCTATAAAATTAATTGATTGCGTGTAACTCGTATACTCACATTGAGAGAGGAAAAAAAAAAAAAAAAAACTCATAAACCCTAACTCCAAAGGAAACGTAAGAGAAAGATACCAAATAAAGGAGCAAGTTGACAGGCACATGAAACCAAAAAGATCGCGGAGATTGGCGAGCTGGTCTGACCAGGCAGGTGTTGGTATGCCGTAATTTCTACAAGATTCAACATCTCCCAGGTCCGGCGCTGACAAAAAAAAAACTGAAAACCCATCTCCTTCGCAGCCGCTCGATTCCCAAGAGAATCGAAAGTCCCAATTCTCAACTACTGCAACTGCAAAACTGACACAAACCCATTAATGGATTCCCCTCAATTGGCTGCTTTACTCTCTTCTTTGATCTCTCAACTCCTCCTCCTTCTCTTCCTCCTCTTCCCTTCCTCCAACCCACATTCCCTTTTCTCCAATTCCACTCCCGATTCCAATTTCTATGCCAATCTATTCACCCACTTCCTCTTTTCCCAGGATTTTGCCGCTTCCCTTCCCTTTCTCTCTGTTTCCCGCAAGAGGAAGAGAACCAATCCCTCCGACCACCTCGAATTGGGCTCATCCCATGGTCGATTTGATCATTTGTTTCGGACTCGGACTCCTGATTCTTTCAGAAATCACTTCAGAATGACCTCCTCAACGTTCGAATGGCTCTCTGGTTTGCTTGAGCCCCTTCTCGAGTGTCGTGACCCGGTGGGTTCGCCTCTTGATCTCTCCGTTGAGATTCGACTCGGTGTTGGCCTGTATCGCCTCGCCACCGGCTGCGATTTCTCCAAAATCTCCCACCAATTTGGCGTCTCGGAATCGGTAGCGAGGTTCTGTGCTAAACAATTGTGTCGAGTTCTCTGTACTAATTTTCGCTTCTGGGTTGAATTCCCTTGCCCCAATGAGCTCGAATTAACGTCCTCGGCTTTTGAAGATCTTGCTGGGCTTCCGAATTGCTGTGGCGTGGTTACTTGTACAAGGTTCAAGATCATTAGAAATAGCCATTTTTATGAAGATAGCATCGCTACTCAACTTGTTGTTGATTCCTCGTCACGAATCCTTAGTATTGTTGCAGGATTTCGTGGTGATAAGGACGATTCCACGGTGCTTATGTCTTCGACGCTGTTTAAAGACATCGAACAAGGAAGGCTTCTGGATGCTCCTCCAGTTTACCTTCATGGGGTGGCTGTCAATCAGTACTTGTTTGGACATGGTGAATACCCTTTGCTTCCATGGTTAATGCTGCCTTTTGCAGGTGCTGTTTCAGGGTCAACTGAAGAGAGTTTCAATAAAGCTCACCGATTGATGTGCATTCCAGCTCTGAAAGCAATTGTTAGTTTGAGAAATTGGGGAGTTTTGAGCAAACCAATGCATGAGGAGTTCAAAACTGCAGTTGCTTATATTGGTGCATGCTCAATTCTTCATAATGCTTTGTTGATGAGGGAGGACTTTTCTGCCATGGCTGATGAGTGGGAGAGCTTAGCTTCATTTGATCATAGATCTCAGTATGTTGAAGATAAATTGAATGAGGATTCAACTAATGAGAAGGCTTCTATTATACAGAGGGCGCTGGCTGTGAGAGCTAGAGAGCTTCACAGTTAAAATTTCAATCACAAGAATGCAGTTGTTTGCTGAAATAAGTACAGCTCAATTGAAGGAGATTTCCATCTCTTAGGATATTTATTGAAGGCAGCTCATCCAGCTCCATTCAACAATTACTATTGTAGGTAATTGATGATTCTTTTACAAATCTATATAACATTTTCTCCCAAATTTTGGATGTTCAGCTCTTGATTTATCATTTCTTTTCCTTTTTTTCGCAAAACTGGTCCCTATTTTTTAGTTCTATGTCTAGTATTAGGTTAATGATTTTAAGATTATCAAGAAAGTAGGCAAAAGAATGGGATATTTGGAGATACCTTTAAGGCCAGGGCATTCTTCAAGTGGGAAAGTTGATAATATAGGACCCTTTTTTGGGGCAATCTCCCTAATATTGATGGAGTGACTAATTTATTGGATCCTTAATGTAGATTATTCATTCTTTTTATTGTTTTCACACCACAGAATTGCCTACTTTTCAGTCATCTTGCTGTTAAAAGCTCTATGAAAGCTTAAATTTCATTGCTGCCTGCCCCATGGTTAATTTGGCAGACACCACACACCACATCCTGCTGTGGGTTAAAGTTAGACTAGTTTCTTTTTTCACCATTTGAGATCATTGAATTCTCAACTCTTAACTATCACTGTGTCTTCTGGTTGGACTATGAAGGTAAACATTTCCGGCCTATTCGGAATGACTTTCCAAGTGCTCAAAAAAAGATGTTAAAATGCAGCAAAATCGTTTGTAAGCACATGGAAAGTCATTCTAAATAAACCCTTCTGATGTGTTGTAGCCTTTTGGTCGATTCTAAATTGAAATGTGGTCGAATCTGGTTAGGAAAAAAATGGAATATCATTAAGATATCATAGGCATATTAGTTACTAGACATTAACCAATGGGCTGGAGCTTGAAAAGATCAGGTTTAGGCATATTTTGGAAATAGTTTTAGGAGGAAATTATTCCTTTCTTGAATGCTTAGTATACCTTTGATGTGGTATTATATTTTTGAACCCCTGTTTTCTTGACAGTAAATCTCAAGTTTGGGTTCCAATGAGAATATAAGCAGCTCTTGATTTTGACACTGCCCTGTCAGTATTACATTTTAGAATCAGGATGTTGAATAGGCAATGTGATAGAATTATTGCAAATTAACATATCTCATTGTTTTTTGATGGAACAGCGGAAAATAATGTTCTTGGTAGAGTAGAGAAAGCAATATAGATTTCTTGAGAATTGATTACGAGGTCGGAGGTTCGAAATTCTCCTACTTAGTTGTTGAACTATAAAATTACCATAAATCTTGAAGAATTGATACATTGTGAAAGTACATGATTTCTTTGAGCCCCTTCTCTCCATTCCATCTCTTTTTGTAGTTTAATATGGATACCAAATTTGATTGGTAAGATTGCTCAAACATTGATATTAAGGACTCCATTTTGATGTATAATATTATTAATCTTCCACATGACTTTTTACTTTTGGCCTCTGCATAGAAAGTCTCATATCGATGAGGATATTAACCCTATTGATTTTAAACTAGATATTTCCCTATGATTTTATATGATATCGTTCATGTTGAATTTATATCACACATATATACATACATACATATTTGGGTGGGTTTTCAAGGTAGCCAAGTAGGTAAAAACAAATGGCGTGTGAAATTTAACCAAATCATAAGAATCAAATTAGCACAAAACACAAACTAAGAAAAATTTTAACATTGAAGCTACAATGAAACTAAGCCAAAACTATCGAGGGGTAATTTGAAACTTCCTCGTAATCTATGAGGAACCACCTACTTAAAATTTAATATTTTACGAGTTTTTTTAATCTAAATATTGTAGGATTTTTCGAGTTGTTATGAGAGATTAGTCATGGTATGCATAAATTAGTTAGAACACTAACGAATATAAAAATTTAAAAAAAATTATAAAGACCAAATTCCAATTTTGTTCAAATGATAAGAATAAAATTTGTAATCTTACATTTAACTTTATTTATTATTTTATTATTATTATTTTGGATAAACTGTCAATTTAGAATATAAAATAATATAGGAGTGGCAGGACCCGTAAGTTTGGTTTCAAATACACGTGGCAAGTGGAACTGGGGCAGTTGGTGAAGGAAAATTCAAAATATCACAAGGCAGTTGGCTCATTTCCGGATAAATAATGCAGTTAAAAAAAATAATAAAAAAAATAAACAATTAGATGAAACGGGTTGATTTGAGAAAAATTACGAAGACCATGTCTTTTTCCTCTAAATTTGGTCTCTAAATTTCAAGATTTACAGGTACACGTTTAAATTTAGTTTGGTCTATAAATTTTAAGTTTTATACAATTAGTTTTTTATTAAACACTCATTTTAAGTTTTTGGCATTAATGTCAATTAATTAATTTAAAATAATTTCAATCATCGGCTTTTAATATATATATATATATATGCTACGGTTGAATGAGAACTTTCAGTGAATCACAAGTTGCCACATCATCAATGAAAGTCCGAGCCTATTGGAAAAATTATAAGTTGAATTGGTCGAGTAATTAAAGTCTCTCGGGTCCAACCCAATTCAACCCATGATGAAATTTTGGGTTAAATTAAAGATTAAACTCAAGTCCAGTATATCGGCCCAACAACAAATGGGCCCAAGCCCAACTTTAGTCTAAACCTAATTTTGGCCCAGTAAAGTAATTAGGCAACTCATGTAAGACCCATGAGAAACCTCTATAAATAGAAACATTATCTCTCCATTTGGGAGGGGTGGGAAGAATTGAAGGCAAAAGCTCTCTGAAGATCTGAATCTCCGAGAATCTGAAGAACGTAACTCCTTCAAAGCTTTGAAGATCAGAAGTCACTAAAGCTTTGAAGATCAGAAGACATATCAAAAGCTTTAAAGATAAGAATGCACTAAAGCTCTGAAGATCAAAAGAGATACTAAAGCTCTGAAGATTTAAGCTCCCAAAATCCAAGACTCGGGCTCTCAAGTGCTGAAGACTGAAGCTTCTCAAGCTTCGAAGACTGAAGTTCTCAAATTCTGAAGAACTAAAGATCTGAACTATTTGAAACTTTGAATATTAGAAGATTTCAACAAACTGGCTGTACGTTCATAACCTACAAGCAGAAGATTCAATCTCCTCAAACCCAATGGTCAAGCTCAAGCCCACCTATGAACTCTATAAATAGAGAAGCTCTCCTCATTTGGAGGGGTCAGGAATTCTACATTCCAAAGAGCTTAGAGAGAATTCTCCCAACAACTAGAAGATTCCTAAAGCTGACCACACCTGAAGACTAAAGTCCTTCGGAGATACAACCATTCTTCCAAGACTTCAACTCCAAGATCGTCACGCACTTCGCTTCTTCAAATCAAGCGTATGCATTCGATTGAAAGAGAATCAGAGGATCAAGTACTAGAGATCGAACCACATCGCATCAAATCAACATCAACATCAACACCAACTCAAGTTCAACTTTACGAAACAAGTTTCTTTGGAAGCCTCGTATGAGCATTAATCATCCAAGAAAATCATCAAGCCCAAAGGTCGATCATCCAAGAAAATCAATAAGTCCAAAAGCCGATCATCGAAAAAGATCAATAAGCCCAAAGGTCGATCATCGAAAAAGATCAATAAGCCCAAAGGTCGATCATCGAAAAAGATCAATAAGCCCAATAACCGATCATCCAAGAAGATCAACAAGCTCAAAGGTCGATCATCCAAGAAGATCAACAAGCCCAAAGGTCGATCATCGAAGAAGTTCAACAAGCCTAGAGGCCAATCATCCAAGAAGATCATCAAGCCCAAAGGCCGATCATCCAAGAAAATCAACAAGCCCAAAGGCCGTTCATCGAAAAAGATCAATAAGCCCAAAGGCCGATTGTCCAAGAAGATCATCAAGCCCAAAGGCCGATCATCCAAGCAGATCAATAAGCCTAAAAGTTGATCATCCAAAAAGATCAACAAGCCTAAAGGCCGATCATTAAGAAGATCGACAGGCTTAAAGACTATAGTTTATTTTGAAATCATCAAAATATTATGTATTAGAGATTTTACTCACTTTCCACAAACTTAATACAAATACAAGGTTGAAGTTCCACAAAATAAATGTCTCTTGATATCTCGTACGAACAAACTGGCATGCCCAGTGGGATATCTCTACCTCTCATCTCTCTCTCGTCATTCAAGTCAATAAACCTACAAATGCCACCAGAGAAAATTGCATCCAAAGCTACCGTCGCAAGCGATACTTACATAAGCTCTATCACCACGGAACAACTAATGGAATCTCCTAATGAAAGTTGTAGAAGAGCGAGATCATGAAATCGTTGCTTTAAAAGATCAAATACAGGCTCGAGAAACTGTTGAGTCGAGTCAATCTCCAACTACAAAAGCGAGTGACAAAGGAAAGACTGTTCTACAGGAAGACCAGCCACAACAATTTACCTCTGTTGTCACCCTATCAGTTCAACAGCTGCAGAATATGATTACAAACTCCATAAGAGCTCAGTATGGAGGACCATCATAATCATTCTTTATGTACTCCAAGCCGTACACTAAGAGAATCGACAACCTGAGAATGTCAGCCGGGTATTAACCTCCAAAGTTCCAACCGTTCGATGGAAAGGGAAATCCAAAACAACATGTTGCTCACTTCATTGAAACCTGTGAAAATGTAGGAACTGGAGGAGACCAGCTAGTCAAGCAATTCGTTCATACCTTGAAAGGAATCGCTTTCGATTGGTATATTGATCTAGAGCCAGAAGCGATTGACAACTGGGAACAGTTGGAAAGAGAGTTTCTCAACTGCTTCTATAGCACAGGCGCACCCTTAGCATGATGGAGCTGACGAACGAAAAACAGTAGAAGGGAGAGTCGATCATCAATTACATCAACCGATGGAGAGCTCTGAGTCTGGATTGCAAAGATAGACTCACTGAATTGTCTGCAGTGGAGATGTGCACCCAAGGCATGCATTGGGAATTTCCCTACATTCTGCAAGGGATAAAGCCACGTACATTTGAGGAGTTAGCAACACAAGCTCATAATATGGAGCTGAGCATTGCCAATAGAGGAACTAAAGATTTCCTAGTCCCTAAAGAAAGAAAGGATAAGTAAGAAATTAAGGGCACTAAAGAGATCATGAGTAGTGCCACAAAAGAATCTATGGTCGTTCAGATGACTCCGCCGAAATTTTTCTTCAAAGGAAAAGAAACAAAGTTTGAAAGAAAGCATGATGGTGGCTAGAACCGTCGCCTAACTCTCAAAGAAAGACAGGAGAAGGTTTATCCATTCCCTGACTTTGATATTGCCGACATGTTGGAGCAATTATCAGAGAAACAACTTATTCAACTGTCAAAATGCAAGCGACCGGAACAAGTAAGAAAAGTAGATGATCCTAACTACTGTAAGTATCATCGAATCGTTAGTCACCTGGTTGACAAGTGCTTCGTGCTAAAGGAGCTGATTCTAAATTTGGCTCATGAAAAAAAGATTGAGTTGGAGCTTGATGAAATAGCTCAAACAAATCATGCAGTAGTAGCAATGACTTCAAGTGTCCTAACACCGTCTGCATCTCATGATCAAAGAGAAAGCTTTATCCAATTTGGGACTTTTGAGCCTATAGTCATTTAGTTCTAACAACAGATTCTAACAACAGATTTTCGAAGCAAAGATGATCTTGTTGAAGATGATAAAGAAGGGTGGATAGTTGTGACTCGTCAAAAAAGAAGACAGCCAAATTCCACCCAAAAAGAGTCACACTTCTATCGGAGCTATAGAAGAAAGAACAATACTCATAAAAAGAAAGGGGAAAAGGAGGCATGGAAGCCTAAGCCTACTAAGGAAGAAGACGAAGACTTTCCTCAACTTTGATGGTCGATAACTTTGGCAGAATTTCTCCCAAAAAGCTTTCTCAATAATCATTCAGAGGAAGTATGAGATTTTATTGGATGTCATGCTGTCAACATAGCGGAAGTTGACAACAACCATATAACTGTTAAAGAAGTCAATGATTCAAAAGAAACCGAGCAAATAGTTTCTATCTTCGATTGTATCAAACCTTCAACTACTCGATCTTCGGTCTTCTCAAGATTGAGTATGACCACGATATAAGAAGGAAACCAATGTCCAATGTCTACTGCAACCCGAACTTCAGCTTTCAAGAGGTTAAGTATTTTCACATCAAAGAAAGATCGACCTTCAACATCTTCTTTTTATTATCTCAAGACAACAAGTGATCAACAGGCAACATCATTTCATGAAGAAAACAATGACGAAAAGATTCACAATCATGTTTCTTCACGCGTGAAGAGGAAATTGTCTGTTGATATAAATACAGAAGGTTCCTTGATTGTGAAACCAAGACTCATCATATTGATGAATCCTATAAATAAAGAGGATGATTAAATCCATGATGAAATAAATGCTTCTGAAATTTAAATGTAGAAGTTCTTTATCACAAGAGCCTAAATTGTATGGTGCTTATGGCCCGCATGAGCTTAAAAGGTGAACGGCCCAAAACAAATCTCAACTACGTTATGACTTGATCCCTGTCATTGTAAAGGGTACGTAGGCAGCTTGAAAGAAACTTCAAGTTCAATCCAACAAAAAAAAAACATTTGAACTACGTCATGACTTTATCCCTTTCTTCAAGGATACGTAGGCAACCTAAAGAAATTTAAGTTCAGTCTAAAAAAGGGTACCACAGTCACCCTACGTATGATGCTACATGACAGATTGAAGATGTTCATCCCTGTTGAGGACAACACAATAAATTGAAGATGTTCATCTCTTTAAGGAGCTAACACAGTAAATCAAAAGCACACACTTGGAATGGCACTTCACTGCTTCCTTTTTGAAGTCAAGTTCGAAGGCTTCACTGTTTCCTTTATGAAGTCAAGTTTGGATGTTTCATTTCTTCCTCTTCGAAGTTCAAGTTTAGTGTGACTTCCCTGCTTCCCCTAAAAAATATTATTTCCTGCAGCTTTGCTCCTTCTCTAAAAGTTATTGTAGTTCTACATTCTCTGCAAAGATGTTGGCACTGCTGGTTCTTCATCTCCAAGTTCGAGGATCATATTGCTGCTTTGATGGTTGCACTGTTGATGGTTGCACTATTGTTTCTCGATCTCTAAATTTGATGGTTGCACTATTGTTTCTCGATCTCTAAATTTGATGGTTGCACTATTGTTTCTCGATCTCTAAATTTGATGGTTGCACTGTTGTTTCTCGATCTCTAAATTTGATGGTTGCACTGTTGTTTCTCGATCTCTAAATTTGATGGTTGCACTGTTGTTTCTCGATCTCCAAATCTGATGGTTGCACTGTTGTTTCTCGATCTCCAAATCTGATGGTTGCACTGTTGTTTCTCGATCTCCAAATCTGATGGTTGCACTGTTGTTTCTCGATCTTCAAATCTGATGGTTGCACTGTTGTTTCTCGATCTCCAAATCTGATGGTTGCACTGTTGTTTCTCGATCTCCAAATCTGATGGTTGCACTGTTGTTTCTCGATCTCCAAATCTGATGGTTGCACTGTTGTTTCTCGATCTCCAAATCTGATGGTTGCACTGTTGTTTCTCGATCTTCAAATCTGATGGTTGCACTGTTGTTAGTGTGGATTTCATATATTATATATATATATATATATATATATATATATATATATATATAAAATAAAATAAAAAATAAAAAAAAAGGAACGTGTCCCTTGTTTCAAAGAGAGCAGGACGGGTTATTCACATTTCATTTGATGGTCAGAGGCAAATTGAAAGCTAAGCAGTGGTAATTCTAAGGATTCCCGAGGGGAAATATCAAAAAAATCTATAGATCTCACTTCCCTTCCCCCATACCATAGCCGGCCAAATCCGGTACATTTTGCCAACGAAGTTCTACAGTTCAGAATATCTGTTAAACAGAGTCAAATAGTATGTTACATTGATTTTCCCGATCTCCAAAATTTAAGTGTGGCTCCGCTTCATCTCCAAAATTTAAGTGCGGCTTTACTTCACCACCCTAATAACTTAACTCCTACAAAAAAAAAAAAAAAAAAATGAGGGCAAGTTGTTAAAAAAATGGTGAATAAAAAAAATTAAGCATAAAAAAGGAGAGGGCAAAATTGCAAAAAAAAATTTTAGATTCAATTCATTGTTTAAATTTGGCTAAATTTGACTTGTTTCTAGAGAGAGAAAAAAGTGGAAACAAAATGTTAAAAAAACGGGGGTAAAAAAAGAAGAAGAAAAAGAAACAAAACAAAACAAAAAAAAAGAAAAAAAAAAGTAAAAGAGAAGAAGAAAAAAACAAAAGAAAAGAAAAAATGAAAAAAAAAATTATTAAAAAAAAAAAAGAAAAGAGTAATATGAACAAAACAAAAAGAGAAATGTAAAACAAGAACAACAAAAAAAAACGAAAGTAAAAAAGTGTAAAAAGAAAATTCCGAATAAAAAACTAAAAAGATAATACAAAAAATTTTGGTTAAAAGATAAAACCAAACTTTTATTAGGAAAAAAAAAAACCTGAATCTTTCTTCTTCTTCTACACTACACATCCACTGCCCCCTAAAATTTCTCTCACTTCCCACTAAATCTCTCTCTACTATGTCACTCCCTCGCTCATATCAGCCAACCCTATCAGCGACGGGTGGCTTCGATCTCCAGGTGCTAGACAACAGTAATGTTGCAAACAATGGTGGTAAAAGAATTTGCAGGAAAAAAATGTTGAGAGAAGGAAAATAAGGAAGAAGAAAGAAAAATTAAGAAAAGAAAAAGGGTTTTCGTAGAAGGAAGAAATTTAAAAAGAAAAAAGAAAAAAAATAAGACTTTGTTCTCTTTCTCTCACACATCATCTCGACACCATGAGAAACTGGCGATAAAAAAATCCAGCAGAAGCAAAAGTCGATGTCGTCAGTGACCACACATCAAGTGTAATGTAATGCTGATGGGTCCCGAAGAGATGATCAACCACAAAAGCCTTAAAAAAAAGTGAGGAACAAAAATAGTTAAAAGTATGCGGAAGAAATTAGAAAAGAAAAAAAGATCGGTCACGAGAGAGTAGAAAAAAAATGAAAAAAAATAGAAGATCGATCACGAGAGAGTGCTCTGTTTCCATCGACTCGACAAAGCAAAACAAGAAGCATAAGAAAAAGTTGATGAAATAATAAAGCTCCTGAAGAAGTTTTTAGATAGGGGTGATTCACTCAATGTGAATTCTATGAAGTTTCTGAATTTAATTTATAGATGAATAATCAAAGGTGATTAAGATTTAAAAACCAAATTTGGAGAAGAAGTTTAGATTTTAGATTGGACTAAGATCTAACAAATTTTGGGTTAAATATATATATATATATTGGGATTTATCCAATTTAACAAAAAGAAGATAGTTTTATTGTCGGCAAGTTTGAAGACCCATATTCAACTTCACTAAAAAATAGTAATAGTAATAATAATTTAGGTCGGAATAATATTTATCCAAATCTCAAGTTCAAAGTTATAGATTATCCAAGCTTCAAGTCAAAATTAGTTTAAGATTATAATTCTATCCAAATCAAATTTTGGATTTCAATTTTTGTTAGAACTCAAATTTGGGCATATTCCAAAATTTATTTCAATTTCATCTAGGTTCATATCCATAGCTCCAAATCAAATTGGGGTAAGATCTAAAGCTTCTCTCAAATTAAAATTTGGCCATATTCCAAATTTTATTCAAAATCAAATTGTTCAACTTTAATATTAAATTATGGATAAAATCTCAAATTTGGGCATCTTCCAAATTTTATATCAAATTCACCCAAATTTAGGTTCTCTCATCCCTATTTCAAATCAAATTTCAGGAAAGATCTAAAATTTATCCCAAATTAAAATTTGGTCATATTTCAAATTTTATTTCAAATTCAAATTATCCATTCTTGAGTTTATCTTCAATCAAAATAAATTGCGGATAAAAAAAATGTCTCAATTGGTCTCTTATTAAAATTTGAGCATATCCCAAATATTTATCTCAAACCAAAATTGATCTAGATTCAATTTCACCCGAAATTCTATTCCAAATTCAAGTCAAGATTTGGGTACCAATAAAATTTCATCCCAATGTCAAGACCTTAGCACAACCTAAGTGTGTCTCAAATCAAAATATAGACATACTCCAAGCATCCACCAAATCAAAGTTGAAGGAAAGAGAAAGACAAAATCACAAATTCTACTTCAAATTCACATAAAGAATTGAATATATTCTAAACCTTAAAAAAATGATTGTTAGAATTTGAGATATTAAATTAAATTCGCAATTAAGTAGAACATAAATTCTACTTTAGTTCAAATTAAAGTTTACTTGAGAGCAAGAAAGTCGATTAAAATTCATATTTTGTTTACTTGGGGAAAGTGTGTCAAGCAAACAAAATTTCAAATCAAAATTTTGAACTAAACTCTCATATCTTGATCATGATGATGCATTAAATTAAAAGAGTCAAAATCATACTTTGATTCCAAATTATTTTTTCGAGATTCACACACCGCATAGACGTGCATAAATTTCGAAAAGGGGCATTTGTTGAATGAGAAATTTTGGCGAATCACGAGTTGCCACATCATCAATGAAAGCCCAAGTCTATTGGAAAAATTATAAGTTGGATTGAGCCGAGTAATTAAAGTTGGACCTAACACAATTAAGACTCATGGTGAAATTTTGGACTAAATTAAAGATTAAGCTCAAACTCAGTATTTCGGCCCAACAACAAATGGGCCCAACACCCAACTTTAGCCCAAACCCAATTTTGGCCCAGTAAAGTAATTAGGACCAAGCCCATGTAAGGCCCATGAGAAATCTCTAGAGGCATTATCTCTCCATTTGGGACGGGTAGGAAGAATTGAAGACAAAAGCTCCCTAAAGTTCTGAAGTCTGAAGCTACAAGGATCTGAAGAACATAACTCCACTAAAGTTCTGAAGATTAGAAGACATATCAAAGCTCTGAAGATAAGAAGACACTAAAGCTCTAAAGATAAAAATAGATATTAAAGCTCTAAAGATTAAGCTCCCAAGATCCAAGACTCAGGCTCTCAAGTGCTAAAGACCGAAGCTTCTCAAGCTTCGAAGACTGAAGTTCTCAAATTCTAAAGAACTGAAGATCTGAACTATTTGAAGCTTTGAAGATTAGAAGATTTCAACAAACTGACTGTATCTTCACAACCTACAAGCTGAAGATTCAATCTCCTCAAACCCAAAGGCCAAGCCCAAGCCCATCTATGAACTCTATAAATAGAGAAGCTTTCCTCATTTGGAGGAGTCAGGAATTCTACATTACACAGAGCCTAGAAAGAATTCTCCAAACAACTAGAGGACTCCTAAAGCTGATCACACCTGAAGACTGAAGTCCATCGGAGATACAAGCATTCTTCCAAGACTTCAACTCCAAGATCATCACGCGTTTCGCTTCCTCAAATCAAGCGTACACATTCGACTGAGAGAGAACCAGAGGATCAAATATTAGAGATCGAACCACATCGCATCAAATCAACATCAACACCAACTCAAGTTCAACTCTACGAAAGAAGTTTATTCGGAAGCCTCATGCGAACACTAATCATCCAAGAAGATCATCAAACCCAAAGGCTGATTATCCAAGAAGATCAACAAGCCCAAAGGCCAATCATCGAAGAAGATCAATAAGCCCAAAGGTCGATCTGGATCAACAAGCCCAAAGACCAATCATCCAAGAAGATCATCAAGCCCAAAGGAGAAGATCAACAAGCTCAAACGTCGATCATCCAAGAAGTTCAACAAGCCCAGAAGCCAATCATCCAAGAAGATTATCAAGCTCAAAGGTCGATCATCCAAGAAGATCAACAAACGCAAAAGTCGATCATCAAAGATCAATAAGCCCAAAGGATTATTAAGCCCAAAGACCGATAAGATCAATAAGCCCAAATGTCAATCATCCAAGAAGATCAACCAACTTTATTTTGAAAGCATCAAGATTGGGTAAAAAAAGTGTTAACCGAAATTAGGCATAAATGGGACTAGTAATCTTAAATGTATAAATCTTAAAGCCAAAGACCAAATTAAACCTAGAGACTAAATTAGGATTAAAAATATAACGTGTTAAAACCTAAATAGAAATTAAACCCAAAATTTAGTGACAAAAATGTATATTTTTTTCTTCATAAAAATAATCTTAACAATTTCAATAGTACAAAAAATGTAATTTGAAAGAAAAAAATAGGTGGGAAAAGTGTTGAAGGCAAGATCTAAAATATCGACGTCAACAAAAATATTGAAGTTTGAATTTTACGAAGATTTGGATGAAAATAACATGAAAATGTAGACACGTTGATGAAATTTTAATATGATAGTTAAGGAACAATAGAAGGAAAAAAAAAAGGACTATAAAAAGACAAATATCATACTGTTTTCCTTTTTATTTTTTTTTCCCCCAAATCAACTCTATTCTTCCAATTTTATTTTTAAACTGCATTATCTATCTCACAGTCGTATATCCGCTGATTTCCTCCCTTCCGTTCTAAATAAACTTCTCTTTTTTCTTTTTCTTTGAAAAAAATAGTAATTGTGAATTTCCTAATTATAATAATATTGATACAAATATGGTATTTTTTTTAATAGAGAAACAAATATAGTATTAGTCGTCGTTAATTTTGGATCGTGTTGTATCGTGGAAGATCCACTACCTTGAAAGCAAAATTGGTGCGACCTTGATGTTAAATCACCAGAAGTCGATTGCTCACTCAAGATTAATACAACACTATTCTCAGACGTGCACTCGTCGAAGAATGATTGGAATCAAGTGAAAACTTTGCTTAGAATTAAATCATTTTTAATAGAGAGAAATATAATGCCAAAACTCAAATTTCACCTATAAGGACTAAAACAACCATTTTTTCTTTTTATAAGAATCCAACAAAAATGTTTTTCTTCATTAAATAAAAAAAAACATTTAAGATTTTAATTAAATACAAAAATGTTTCATATATAAATTAAATAGGAAAACGTTTCATATCTAAATTAAATATAGAAAATCTTTTTCAAATTTAAATTAAATATAAAAATACATTTAGAAATTTTTTGTTAATTTTGTGACAAGTTATTCCAACAAATGACTAATTGACTAATCATTCCCAACAATCTGGCATGAATGACTGGCAATTAAAAAATTGAATAATTTATCTGAGCAACTATAGGAGAATAAACTTAAACATCAATATCTGTCAATTTGAATTGATGCATAGTGAAGTAGGGCAACAACTTGATTAAAGAGAGTGAGTTACCTCTTGAACTTTCAATAACTATGGTTGAAATCCCTACAACACGTTTTACTCCTTGAATTTTATGGATTTTGCAGTACAATGCGTGTTATTTAAAGTCATGCACATAGAATCTCGGGTGAATCTGAAAGCTCTAAAAAAAACCCCTTAAAACTCCTTCATAAAAGACGACCACACCTTCACATTCACGTTTATTGCTTCATCAAGTCTATAACAATAAACTATTCAAAAACTGAGCTATGAAAACTTCGCATCTAGTCCATACCAGGACCAACTTCATCAAGTCTGTCAAAGACAAACCACTAAAAAACTGAGCTATGAAAATCTTACAATTATCTAGCAAGGCCATACCAGGACACCCAAAGAAAGAGCTATGGAATTTTTAGAGGTTTTAATTATGTCCATCAAGTCCGTACTAGAACCATCCAAATAAAGAGTTATGAACCATCAAGTTTATTGCAATAGATCACCAAAATAAAGGGTTATGGATCATCAAGTCTATCACAATAGATCGCCCAAATAAAGGGCTATGGACGGCCACTATAAGGGTTTAAGTCTCATACTTATTGAAAATTGATGAATTACTCTCATTGTTAGTCCTTTAGTGAGAGGATCTACTAAATTGCTCTCACACCTCACATATACCAAGGAGATAATCCTCCTTTTAGTAACTGTTTCACAGCTCCATGTCTAAGACATATATGCCTCCTTTTGCCATCATGCACACTATTCTTCGGAATTCCTATGGCAACTTGTAGATCACAGTACAAAGAGATTAGTACTGATGCCTCCACAATGGTACATCTCCCAGTAGGCTTTTAAGCCACTCATACTAACATCCCCTACAATGGTATATATCCCATTAAGAACACATATCCACTAGTAAAACTTACTTCATCGTTCTATATTACCTATTTTGTATACACTATCCTTCTAATATTTTAGAGAATTATTAAAATGAAAAAAAAAAAAAAATTATTGTACCCTTAAGATACTTTAGAATTGACAAAAAGCAATCAAATATTCTTTATATATATATATATATATATACTCATAAAAAAACATAGTACTTCCTATCATCTTTGCATATTTAGATTGAGAAACACTACCTCCTTTATTTTTCTTAAGATTCATACTAGCATCATAAGGTATTCTTACAGGAGCATCGTCATAACTATCAAATCTCTTTAATAGTTTTCAATGTAGTGTGATTGATCCAAATAAAATTTGTTCTTAGTTTTTCTAAGATTAACACCAAGTATTACGTCAGCTTCTCCTAAATCTTTTACAAACATATAATCACACAAATGTACACAACTCAAACAATTTTGAGTAAACATGTGTATCAATAGATAGTAATATATAACCACACAATTAGCTCTAACAACTTTAAGTAAACACATGTATCAATGGATATTTACTAGTGTATCGTTAAAGTTCTAATCACACAAATATTTAGAAGCAAGGCCACCATTGAAAAATGATTTATTTACATCAATTTGATGTATTATACAAATGCTATTAAGGTCTTGTTTTCCTTTAAGAAATTCTACTAAATCCATGAGTTCGATTTTTATTTTCTCTTTTCAAGATATCCTAGATAGGCTAAATAAAATAAAGACTTTATACTTTCAATAAATTGAAATTATATGTATGTACTCATGATCATCTCCTTATCTAACCAATGTGGGACTTTGATCGCATTGCCAACAATCCTCCTCTCGATCAAAGGACCAACTGAACCTCCACTTAAGTAGCCATCCATCCATCTAACTCTTATCTAGGCAAACTCCTTTTCACCAGAGCATTTCTCCTATCCAATAGAATTCAACCATGGATCATACCATGACTACTTTTACGGCTCCACTACATCTTTTTTCGACCTCTGAGGATTTATATCAACATGGCTAAGTTAGGGGACGACTCTGATACCACTTATTAGAGATAACATATCTCCAAATATCTTCACAATAGTATGATATTGTATCTACTTTGGACATAAGCCCTTATGACTTTGCTTTTTTGTTTGACCCCAAAAAGCCTCATACTGACAAAGATAGTTGTTCTAACTTATATATTCATGAAAAGTCCTTATAAAATATCCACATATTTTATAGTTTAGACAAATAAGCTTCCTGAATGATGAATTTTTCACATTTTCATACTACCAACAAGCTAGTAATCAAAATTATGTTGTAGGATCAAACTGAATTAAAAGTAATAATGAGACTTTTCAACTTCATAAAAGAAGTATGATATGACAATTTATGACATGAATCATATATAAACATTGTCAACTATAACATATGGAACATTATTTCCATTCATGATAATCAGATCAATAACATTTCATTTGATTTATGAAAACATTTTCTTATTGCACATATCATTTGCTAGTCATAAAATATCATATAACGTATACTTTATCAAATATATATATCGAATATCATGCTCAAATGTAGCAATGAAATAAAATATATTGCTAAACTTTTCATACCATATGAAAAGAAAAACATTGAACTTGTGGAACAAATTACCAATCAAGATATCTTTAAAATATTTGAAAATTCAATTTTTATTTCTATCCATCATGATTTGAATCACATTGAGAAAATATTTTTTATCATCGTCCAAAATGACAGTAGTTTGTAATTTAAAAGTTAGAGGTGTTCCAAGAGGTATTTGTGGAACAAACCATCAAAATTTCTTCACTTATAAGTCATTATATTTGATGATCAACAATAACAAGACCCAACACACAAACTATTTATCACAGGCACATATGACAATCACCATAAATCAGTCCACTTATTTACTCATCATAAAGTAGAAATTCAATATTTTTAGCTCTCTCCAAAATTCTCAAATCATGCCTTCTGTCGAATGATTATTCAACACACTATTTAAAAAAATAAGATAGAATGAAACCCATTTATCAGGATCAATAAAATTATGATCAGATTCTAATTCTAAGTGATTCATTCTAGAACTTAAGGTTCGAAATATAAATAAAACACACCCATTAATAATGTTCAAGCTAAACTGAAGACAACGATGAAACGTAAAAATTATGAGTGGAAAAACTTTCAATTAATCAACAGCATAAATGTATTCACAAACAAAAATACCGTTTGAAAAAAAAAATTGAATTTAGTGGAACAAACCACCAATCAAATTATTTTTAACATATTTGAATCAAATAAAAAAGATCTCATCACTCCTATGATAATCAAGAAGATTTAATATAATTTCTCTCGAAATTTCTTTCCAACAAACCATTCATTCATATTTATCATATTTTCTCCGCAACATGAGATTTTGGTTCATACTTGCAATATATAATTTGTAATAGCAAATTTTTCACAACTTAAATGTTGGTTGACAATATGAAGCTGGCACAAAATCACATATTAAACATTAACAAAATCACACAAATATCAAGTTTATTGTTAGTCGTCGTCAATTCTAGATCTCAATCGTTGTTGTGTCGTGAAAGATCCACTGCCTTGAAAGTAAAATCAGTGAGACTTCAATGCTAAATCGTTAGAAACTGATTGCTCCCCAAGGTTAATACAACAGCCTTCTCAGACGTGTGCTCGTCGAAGAAGAACTGGTGCTCATAATTAAATCATTTTTAATAGAGAAAAATATAATGTCAAAACTCAAATCTCGCCCTTAAGGACTAAAACAACCATTTTTTCTTTTTATAAAAATCCGACAAAAACGTTTTTCTAAATTAAATATAGAAAAAAATAGGAAAATGTTTCATATCTAAATTAAAAACATAAAACCATTCTCAAATTTAAATTAAATATAAAAATACATTTAGAAATCTTTGACTAACTAATTTCATGGCAAGTTATTCCAGCAAATGACTAATTGACTAATCATTCCCAACATATAGTAGTTAATAATACAAAATACTCTTAAATTGTGTGGATAAGTTTTAATTATACCTCTAAACTTTATAAATTTTATTTTAATCCTTGAAGCTGTATTTCAAAAAATATCCTAAGAAAATGATAAAAATTTGTAGATGTGTAAAAACTGAAGGAGAAAATTTTTTAACTCAATTTTGAAATATGGAAATTGCGATGAGTGACAAAAGAGATTAGGAAAATTGGCAACGTGCCTTTGAAGTTTCTTATTTTGCATATATAACAAAATATTCAATATTGTCTTCCTACTTTACCCTTTTAACAGTTGTAGACCAACGTCTTTGTTCTCTTGCATTTTCTTGAAATACTGAAAAATCCCAAGCATGGCGGTGTTCACTCTCGTTCGGTGGCCCCATCGTGCCCTTCCTCTCTTCCACCAAAATGTGTTTGTACTTTAACATTATATTCAGCATCTGAGTTTGTTCTTTATCAAATGTCAAAACTATTAAAACAAAAAGAAAAAGGAAAATTCTGCGGTATGAAAACTGGTAGTGTTGGAAGAGGAAGAGGAAGAGGAAGAGGTGCCGAAAAATCATACTTTGCATGTGACCTTTTCTTTCTTGTTGATTTTCCCATTATTAGAGAGAAAAGTAAAGCTGAGAGAGTGTATCATTAAAGCCCAGCAAGTACCAACGGATAGGATATGTGAATATCTATGGTGGAAAAGATCGTTTTTTAATTTTAATTTTACAATAACGTGCAAATAATATATGTGACGAAAACAGAATACACATGATCAATTAAGCATATATCTAAATCTCGTAGAGTCTTGTAGTTTGTAATTGTATTGTTCAAACATTTTATTTATTCAACAAAATATGAGGTGTTTTATTTGACATTTAATAGCATTAAACCCACAAACCAATAAACTAAAATTCAAGGTTATCATTTGTAACTTAAACATGTATGTAGAGACATACAGGTGGATCATGTTTAAGTTATAACCTAAATAGTCTGTAGTAGATGGATAAGGTTGGATACCATATCCTGGTGACACTATGAGTACGGCCCGCTTTGTAGATGTTCCAATTGTTGTAAAGTATTACAAATGATCTGATTCTAATCATTTATGTGGAGACATGCGAGCGGGGTATTCTATGCAAAAGAGTTTGTATAAGACCGGACCACGAAATGACTAGTCTCATTATATTACACCATTCATAACTAAGACTTACATTTTACCAAGATGATCATAGGTGACATGACCTAAATCTTGAGTGAGATGTGAACTCCTATCTATGAGGACGATCCTTTGATTTGTATGGGTGAGAGTGGTCAAATCGTCGACTAAAAAAACCTACTATTTTGGGGATTCGTCTAATTAGGGAGTTGGGAACACAGCTACAGAAGACGAAATTTACTCCTTCCCCCAAGTTGGAGTAAGTACATAAATTGCTCTCTTAAGAACTGATTTTGGGGCTTGAACAATGTGGTGTCACACTTTCTCCTGACCCAAGAGGGGTTTGGTCATAGTTGGACTGGTACTTAAAGAATTAGATGTAACTACAGGGGCAATACGATAATTTCGGCCTAGTTGTACTTACAAGCAATTTGTGAAGGGTCATCGCCCTGTTGACTGGTTATATCCAATAGACACAGAAATATATATGTAGTACGAAGAGTGCAGCTGTCGGTCTTTAGTGGAGTGCCCAACAGTTAATGGATGTTGAATAATATAATTAAAGGAGTTTAATTAATTATTCAATACCATTGGAGCTTCAAACTACAGGCTCATGAGGTCCCCTCTGTAACTCAATAAGGATTAAATGAGAATCAATTTTGGATTGATTTGAATTGTTCAAATTAATTGAGAAAATTAATTATACGTGATATAATTAATTTAATTTAATTATATATGATATAATTACTATAATGTATTTGATACGTTATAATATAATTTTATTTAAGAGAAAATAAATATTTGAATATGATTCAAATATTAATTAAATTGGATTCATATAATTGAATTTAGTATAAGTGAGATTTATATTAAATATCATGCATTGATAAGAGAATAAAAACTATAGGTTATATTGTATTTGATACAATATTAAACTATAGCTTATATGTTATATTTGATATAACATATAGTTTAATATATATTATATGATAAAGTGGTTATCATATAAATATATATTAAAATTTTATTAAAATTATTTTCTTTTAATTAATTTATTTTTGAAAAATAATATTGGGAGGGAATTGTAACTTCCTTCCCCTTTTTTTCTATTTACAACGTACATGAGTGGGAGGTGCAGGTGTTCTGACTTTTTCATCTTCTTCCCCGTTTGAGTTTTACAGAGAACAGTCTCTGCAAGAAAAAATCATCTGAGAAAAGTTCTCAAGTTTTTATCTCTTTCTCTTCCTCTCCATTTCCCCCTCTTCTAAAATACCAAGAGACTACGGCTCCTTGGATTCTCATCCTAAAGAATATAGGGGAAGCTTTCGTGGTGGTGGCTGAATTAGGGTTTCGAGTTCATGACTTCTTGGAGAGGAGGAATCATACAAGAAGATTAAATCTTCAAGGGTAAGTCTTCTTATCTCTTTTCTCTTTTTCATAACTAGCATGCTGTAAAATTTTATTTTGATGCATAATATTTCTGTTTTATTTCTATAAAATTCACGTTATGTAAAAATTGGGATTTGGGACCGATCCCCACTTTCGCTCCAAACCTTAACTGGTTCCTTCAACTAGGACCTGAGCTAGTAAAAAAAAAAAAAGAATGAGGCAACACAGAAGATTAAAGTTGTTGGGGTTGATGTCTTAAATCTCATAGGGTCCTACAGTTTGTAATTGTAATGTAAAAACTTTTTATTTATGTAGTAAAATATTTGATGTTTTATTTCAAAATTAATTGCATTAACCAGAAACCAATTAACTAACATCCAAGATTAAAGACATACAGGTGTATCATGTTTAAATGATAACCTAAATGGTCTGTAGTAGATGGATAAGGTTGGATATCTTATTCAGGTGACATTATGAGTATGGCCCGCTTTGTAGATGTTACAATTGTTTTAAAGTACTACAAATGATCTGATCTTGATCAATCATGTGGAGACATATGAGCAGGGATATTCTATACAAAGGAGTTTATATAAGACCAGACCACAAAATGTTTAGTCTCATTATATAACACCGTTCATAATAGAGACTTACATTTCACTAGAGTGACTATAGGTAACATGACCTGAATCCTGAGTGAGTTGTGAACTCCTGCCTATGAGGGTGGTCGTTTGATTTGTATGGGTGAGAGTGGCCAGATCGCCGACTCAACAAGCCTATCATTTTGGGGATTCGTCTAATTGGGTAATTGGGAAAACAACTACACAAGAAGGAATTCACTCCTTCCCCAATGTCGAGACAAGTAGATAAATTGCTCCCTTAAGGGATGATTCTGGGGCTTGAACAATGTGATATCACACCTTTTCCTGGCTCGAGAGGGGTTTGGTCATAGTTGGACTATAACTTAATGTTCATTAAAGGGATCAGTGGTACTTAAAGAGTTAGATGTAATTACAGGACAAGACGATAATTTTGGTCTAGTTATACTTACGAGCAATTTGTGAAGGTCATTGCATTGTTGACTAGTTATATCCAATGGATACAGAAATATATCTATAGTGCGAAGAGTGTAGTTGTCGATATTTAGTGGAGTGCCCGAAAAATAACAGATGGTGAATAATTTAATTAAAGAGTTTAATTAATTATTCGCGTACCAATGAAGTTTTTGAAGGATCCCATTGAAGGGCCCTTGAGCAAAAGCGGGATCGTTCCAAATCCCATTTGTTTTGAAAAACGAATTTACAGAAAAACAGGAATTAGATCATACATTTGAAAATAATATTCAACATGCTTTTAACTAAATACAAAAGAAGATAAGGGTTTTTAGAAAACCTTACCTTTAAAGACTGTCTTCAAATGGGAATCCTTAGATCTTCAATTGACACAACCACAAATGCGTCCTTGGTATTCTCTAGGATGAAAGATCTATGAGTGGTGGACTCTGGAAATTTTGGTGAGGAAAGGGAGGAGATTGAGAGGAAGAAAGATCTTAGATAAACATTTTCTTTTCTAAAAAAAAACACATAACCTTTCTGTTCATGTTCAGGATGAAGAAGAAGATCTTTTATCAACTTCTGTCAATCACCCACATTATACGTGGGTGGAGAGAAAAGTGGGGAGGGAAGTTAATTCCCTCTCATTAATTCAAATTAAAAAATCAATTTAAATTAATATAATATAATTATATATATATATATAATAACTAACTTATTATATATATAACTATATGTTATATCACATATAACATATAACCTATAGTTTCAATATTGTATCATATACAATATAACATATAGTTTTTTTTTTCCTCTCACAAATGACATTTAATATAAATCACATTTACATTAAATTCAATTATATAAATCTAATTCACATAATTAATACTTGAATCATATTCAAATATTTTTTTTCTCTCATAAATAATATAATGTATCAAATACATTATAATAATTTTATCATATATAATGAATTTAACTTAATTATATCATATGTAATTAATTCTCTCAATTAATTTGAACAATTCAAATTAATCCAAAAACTAATCCTCATTAAATCCTGTTGAGCTATTGAGAGGATCTCATGGACTTATAGCTTGAAGCTCCAACAATATGTGAATAATTAATTAGATTCTTTAATTAAATTATTCAGCATCTATTAACTGTCGGGTACTTCACTAAAGACTGATGGTTGCACTCTTCACACTACAAATATATTTATGTGTCCATTGGATATAACCAATCAACAGTACAATGACCCTTCACAAATTGCTCGTAAATATAGTTGGGCCAAAATTACCGTTATGCTCTTGTAGTTACATATAACTTCTTAAGTACCATTGATCCCTCTAGTGAATAATAAATCATAGTATAATTATGACTAAACCCCTCTCAGGCTAGGAGAGGGTGTGGCGCCACATTGTTCAAGCCCTAGAATCAGCCCTTAAGGGAGCAATTTATCTACTTGACCCGACCTTGAGGAAGGTGTGAATTCCTTCTTGTGTAGCTGTATTCTCAGCTCCCCAATCAGACAAAACCCCAAAATGGTAGGCTTATTGAGTCGGTGATCTGGCCACTCTCACCCATATAAATCAAATGACCGCCCTCATAAGCAGAAGCTCAAACCTCACTCAATATTTAGGTCATGTTATCTATGGTCATCCTGGTAAAATGTAAGTCTCTATTATGACCGGCGTTATATAATGAGACTAAGCATTTCGTGGTTCGGTCTTATACAAACTCCTATGTATAGAATATCACTGCTCACATGTCCACACATGAATGATCAGGATCAGATCATTTGTAGCACTTTACAATAATTGTAACACCTACAAAGCGGGTCATACTCGTATTGTCACCAGGATAAGGTACCTAGCTTTATCCCTCTACTATAGACCATTAAGTTATCACTTAAACATGATCTACCCGTATGTTTCTACATACATGTTTAAGCTATAAGATAACCTTGGATGTTAGTTTATTGGTTTGTGGTTAATGAAACTAATTTTGAAACGAAACATCATATATTTTATTAAATAAATAATAAGTTTGTACAATACAATTACAAATTATAGAACCCTATGAGATTTAGGGTATCAACCTCAACAGCTTAAAGCTATAGATCCATGAGGTCTCCTTGGTAGCTTAACGGGATTTAATGAGAATCAGTTTTTGGATTAATTTGAATTGTTCAAATTACTTGAAAAAATTAATTATATATGATATAATTAATTGTTTTTTAATTATATAAATGATATCATTACTATAATGTATTTGATACATTATATTTATGAAAGGAAATAAATATTTGAATATGACTCAAATATTAATTATATGAATTGGATTCATATTGTTAAATTTAATGTAAATATGATTTATATTAAATGCCACTGGTAAAAGAAAATTATAACTATAGACTATATTGTATTTGATACAACATTAAAATTATAGGTTATATGTTATATATGATATAACATATAGTTACATGTATATGTATAATAAGTTTTATATATATATATGTGTTATATTATTTACTTAATTTTTTTAATTTTTTTTGGAGGAAATTAACTTCCCTCCTCTTTTTTCTCTCTACCCACGTAAGTGGGCAGTTGTGTGGAGAGGGGGGTTCCTCTTCTTCATCTTGTAAAATAGAAAAGGATGATATATAGATATAGAACAGTTCTGTATTTTTTTAGATATCTTAGTGAAGGAACTCTAAATCTAGAGAATCAGTGAGCGGAAGCGAATCGTTCTAAAATCCATTGTGAAAGAACATAAACATTTATAATCAAACAGAACAGATTATGCATTAAAGAACAAATTACAGCATGCTTCAAAGTAAATACAAGAGATCAAGTAAACAATACCTTTGAAGAACCCTTTCTTCATGTATTTTCTTCAATCGATCACCAACGCGTCCAACAGCACGAACGCAACGAGCAACTGGAAGATCCTCGTGTTGGGATTGGTGTCCTAATTCTCTCGGAGTCTCGTTGTTTTGTAAAGATACACATTGTTCAATTAATAAAATAAGTGTTATTTAATTCTGACATTTACTCATATCCAATAAACAAAGCTCCTTGGTTATCTTATGTGAACTTAAGCATGTATATGTGATATACAAGTGGATCATGCCTTAAATGATAACCTAAATCGGTCTGTAGTATAAGGATTAAGGTGGGATACCTGATCTTGGTGATACTATGGATATGGCTCGCTTTGTAGAGGTTTGCAAGTATTGTAAACTACTACAGATGGTTGATTTTGACCATTCATGTGGAGACGTGGAGCGGGGGTGTCCTATACAAAGAGTTTGTATAAGACCTGGACCACGAGATGACTAGACTCTATATATAACGCCGTTGATATAAGAGACTTGCATCTCACCTAAACGACCATAGGTAACACGACCTCAATCTTGAGTGTTTTAGGAACTCCTGCCTTTGAGGGCGGTCCTTTGATTAGTATAGGTGAGAGTGGCCAGATTGCCAACTCAACATGTCTACCTTTTTGGGGACTTATCTGATCTGGGAGTTGGGAACTCAATCCACAATATGGAATTCACTCTTTTCCCGAAACAGGGATAAGTAGAGAGATTGCTTTCTTAAGGGTTGATTCCGGGGCTTGAACATAGTGGCCACAGCTTCTCTTTGGAAGAGAAGACTCAGTCATAGTAAGACTATGATTTATGTTCATTAGAGGGATCAGTGGTACTTAAGGAGACAAATGTAACTACAGGGGCATAACGGTTATTGGCCCAGTTGTACTTACGAGCAATCTGTGAAGGGTTGTCGTACTACTCATTGGTTAAGATGGACACATAATATATCTGTAGTGAGGAGAGTTCAACTGTCGGTCTTTAGTAGAGTGTCTGGCAGTTAACGAATGGTGGATCCCGTGACTAAAGAGTTTAGTCAGTTATTCACATACCGTTGGAGCTTCGGATCTACAGCACCATGAGGTCCCCTTGGTAGCTTAGATTCATGTTGAAGGATTAGTTCTTGGTGTTGATTTGAAATGTTCAAATTGACAAGAGGTGTCTTGATTATATATGATATAATCGGTATGATGTATAAGATACATCTAGTGGAGGATTGATGTAAATGAGATTTACATTAAGTACCATGGAATAGGAAAAGAACTATGGTTTATATGTTTCATGAGATGAAATACTAAAACTGTAGGTTAGAAATATAGTATGATAAGTTGGTTATCATTTATGTTTATAATAATATTGATTATTAGATAATTAATACTTTTCTTTTAAATAACCAAAGTAATGGGTGGTTATTGATCATGGTAACCGTGAGTTTAAAAGGAAATCGGTTTCCTATTTTGAAAAAGAATTTTTTACAGAGGTTTTACAAAAGTTTAAAAAAGTTTTTTGAGTTTTCTCTCTGGCAAAAAGAAACTCATGGAAGTCGTCAAGTAAATACAGATTTAATAAACGACGGTTGGGCTAGTGCAGGTGCTAGCTAAACGATCGCATAGCTTTGCTAGACGATTGCTGGCCCAAGGTAAATGATCATGTAGAATCGATCGAGCTAAACAATAGAGCTAAACGATCGCATAGCTTTTGCTAGACGATCGCATAGTTTTATCTAAATGATTGGGCATCGACCTATACGATAGGTCTCCAGCTTCTCCCACTTATCCAGTTGTGTATGCGATCGTTCTTTCCTCCATTCGTCTACCTCACACCAAGTCCGAACAGAGCCCACCCTTTGAATTCTCACACCGAGAATACCAAGGTCGATGGTGTCAAACTCAACTCAACACCGTCGAGGTTTTCTGGAGGCTGTTCGTGTTGTGGAGGAGTTCGTGACTGAGAAAATCGTTGAGGATGAGCGCGAAGTGTTCGTGCAGTGTTACGGTCGTGTAGATCGGGCGCTCGTGGTTTCTGTGTTCGATCAGAGTGCGCATCGGACCTTGGAGACGCTTCTACTGTTGTTAGTACAGTTTTTCCCTCTATACTTTTATTGTTTCATGCTGTAATTTCTTTGTAAATTGTATAATCGCTTATATTGAAGACTTGTTGATTCATGATTATAATTTGGAATAGTCTTGCTTCCCCTACTCACAAAAATCGTGTTTCCAATTTCCTTCACCTCGATCACTAACGAGTACAACTTGATCCTCGATCCTCGAACGGAACTCGACACCACCACAAGGTTACCTTCGTATTCTCTTGTGAGAATCGAAGAGTTATGGGCTCTGTATGGATTTGGGTAGAGGGATGGAGGAAATGAACGATCGAGTATGTAACAAAAGGAAGAAGTCTATCGTATAGACTTGATACTCAATCGTGCAGTAATAGGCACTATCGTATAGTGAACTCGATAGTCTATCGTCTAGTCTCTCAACAAGCAATCTCTAATTACTTGATGCGTGAAGCATTGAATGAAAATGAAAAACTATTTTTCTTAATCCACAATTGCCATAAACTGTCTAAAAACCACCTCCTAAGGTAGTTATTGGAGAAAAAGAAAAATAATTATCTCATAATTAATAATTTATAAATAAATATAATAACTAACTTATCATATTATATTTATAACCTATAGTTTTAATATTGCATCATATGCAACATATAAACCATAGTTCTTTTTCTCTTTTTATGGCATTTAATATAAATCATATTTATATTAATTCCTCTAATCAAATAATGTATCAAATACATCATATCAATTATATTATATATAATTTAATTAATTAATTTATATCAGATATAATCAAATTTTCTCTTGTTAATTTGAACATTTCAAACTAGCCCAAAAATGGATTCTCAACATGAGTCTATTGAGCTACCAATGGGACCTTATGAACCTGTAACTTGAAGCTCCAACGGTACGTGAATAACTGACTAAACTCTTTAATCACGATATCCACCATCCGTTAACTATCGAATACTCCACTAAAGACTGTCAGTTGCAGTCTTCGCACTACAGATATATTTTTGTGTCTATTGGATATAACCAATCAACAGTATGATGACCCTTCACAAATTACTCGTAAGTACAATTGGACCAATTTACCGTTTTGCCCCTGTAGTTACATCTAACTCCTTAAATACCATTGATTCCTCTAATGAACCATAGATCATATTCCCACTATGACTAAACCCTTCTCAGCCAAGAGAAAGTGTGGCACCACATTTTTTAAGCTCTGGAATCAGTTCTTAAGGGAGCAATGAGTGAATTTTATTTTATGTAGCTGAGTTACCAGCTCCCCAATCAAACGAATCCCCAAAGTGGTAGGTTTGAGTCGGCAATCTGGCCACTCTCATCCATGCAAACCAAAGGACCGCCCTCATAGGCAGGAGTTCACAACTCACTCAGGATTATGGTAATGTTACCTATGGTCATCCTAGTAAAATAAAAGTCTCAATTTTATCGGCGTTATATAATGAGACTAAACATTTCGTGGTTCGATTTTATACAAACTCCTTTAAATAGAGTATCCCCGCTCGCATGTCTAATACACGAATGATCAAAATCAGACCATTTGTAGCACTTTACAACATTTGTAACACCTACAATGCGGGCCACACTCGTAGCGTCACCAAGATAAGATATCTCTCCTTTATCCATATACTACAAACCATTTAGGTTATCATTTAAAGCACGATCCACTTGTATGTCTCCACATACATGCTTAAGTTACAACGATAACCAGGGATCTTAGTTTATTGGTTTGTGGTTAATGCAACTAAAATATCTCATATTTCATAGACTGAAATGAATAAAATATCTCATATTATAAATAAAAAAGAGTTTGTTCATACAAGTGTTTACAAACTACAGAACCCTACGAGATTTATGACTTCAACCCCAACACTCAGATCTCTCTCTTCCTCTCAATATCTTTCTTTCCCTCAAAATCCAAAATCACTTGAGCTCTCGCTCCTCTTGGATTCTCACCAGAGAATATCGAGGTCTCCTTGTGGTGGTGCCCAATTGGCCATTCACAGTTCGTGATTATTCATGGGAAAGGATACGTGAAGTTTTGAGTTCTTCAAAGGTAAAGGTTTTTTAAACCCTAATTTTATTCTTTTGTATTTATTCACAAGCATGATTGCAATTCCGTTCAAAGGGATCCTTCAATTGGTATCAAAGTCAGGTTATTGATCTCAAATCCTTAATTTTTTTATAATTAATTTTACAGTCATGGTGGGATTTAAATTTTGTGCATTTTTTAATTGATTCTATGATGAATGATGTTGTGATGAATGTGATTATTGTTAATGGATGTTTCGAGATAGGACATATAGATCTATGGCTGTATTTATTTACAAATTTGTTTGTACGGGCCCATGTTTTGGGTCATAATATTGCTATTGAGTCTGCTATTTAAAAGTTCTTGAGTCATTTGTGGCGTTTTCGGTGAAATTCTAATGAAGACGAGATCAAATCTAACGAAGAATCGAGGGTTTTTGCAGCAGTACAGTCGGGACTGTACCGCAGCGTTGCAACGCTGCGATGAAGAACAATATTGTGTTCTTTCCATAGAGTTGCAATGCTATGATGCGATAAGAACCAACCGGTTCTAGTCTGGTTCAATTCGTGGCTCACTTGGTCTGATTTCGGTTTGGTCAGTTCAAGTGGTTTAAGTTCGGTTCGATGGCTAGCTTGTCTAGTTTAAGTGGTTCAAGGCCCGGTTCACCTATTTTGAACCGAATGTCTTTTATCCTTTTAATAGTTAGCTTTTAAATTACTTTGAGGTGTCCTATCCTGGTCCATTAACTATTATTATTAATAAATATGTTATGTTTTATACTTAAATATATGTCATATTGTATGTCATATAGAATTAAATCCCACCATAGGTTATGTATTTTATTTCATGCATCTTTTATATTATAAGTATTATAATATGTGTATATGCATGATTTAAAATTTTATAGTATGCTCATGCATCATATAGTATAATACATGCATGCATGCATTAATAACATATACATGCATCATTTATACTATAAGAGTTATAATATATTGTATGAATTATATGTTTATAGTATGTTATTAATAATTTCATTACCTTTCTATACAATTGTTATATGTTAGTAATGAAAGCATGACACGACTTTAGGTTAATTTATAAATGTTATAATTTATTAAAGTATGTCAAAACATGTGATGTATGGTTTTAATTTATTTCATTTGTTTATAATCATTATTACAAAATGAAATTAGAATTTAAAATTAATAATAAAGAGTTGCATGCAAACCTTAGGTTATAATCAATTTTTTTTAATTGTTTTAAAATATGATTCACATTGACCTAAGATCACGTTTCTAATGAGATTAGAAATCTTAGTTTAATCTTTTAATCTATTTAATAGGATTAAATTGATCTTAATAAAAGATTAACAATGTAACAAATATATCTATAAGGGACCTTTTGTCCAAGGCGAGTTCTGCCTAGGCTATGGTATTTAAATTGACAGAAACGTAACACCGCTACCTGGAAACTTACCTGGAAAGGTGAATTAGATAGATTTGTTACATGCATGCAAGTTAGATTAAAATTTATTAAAGAGTTTAATAGACCTTAATCAAAATTATTTAACTATCCAAATACAAATGTTGTTTTTTGGGCAAATTAAACAAACACTTAGATAAAATCAATAGCCGGATTTTCCTAAGTTAATTAACCCTAGATAAAATACTCAGTGGGAAGAAAATGGGGTATATGATGCTTCATTTCTCCTTAAAATTCACACCGTGACGTCTATACTCGGCCTCGAGGCACCATGGGTGTCCCCCTACGTGTGGCATTTGTATAGATCAATATCAAGTTGAATGGAAGAGTGTTTATAGTAAGTGGAAGCGGGATGTGTGACAACACATCCCTCGGTTTCTCTCATTAGGTTGAAATAAAGTTTCGTGCATGGCCTCGTGGCACCATAGGTGTTCCTTTAAAGGATAGCATTTTTGCATGACGCTTTATTCGATCTCCAGAAATGGATAGGTTTGCTTTAGTTTCATGTCCCAATTGGTTTTTTCTCTATGGTTGGCTCATTGGGGCGGAACTCTAGAATCTAAAAAGAGGAGTTACACTTATAAGAATTGTTAAGCAAGTTAACAAATTCTGGACCGAACAATGGCGACTGTTCGTTATAGTGACAAAGTGTTGTTTTTGTCTAATGGTTGAGAATGTCTCATTTCAGTGAAGGGGCACTTGATCACCCTACGGTGACTTTTGTCTTAACTCACTGAAACATCATTGCAAAATAGTTGTCACTTAGGTGCATTAAACTATTGTTAAAAACTGATTGGTTGTCTTAATGGTTTAATACAAAAAACTAATTATAATAATTTGTATGCTTTAGAAAATTTATTTTAGAGTCCCTGAAAAGAATGTTAGGACAACCGTCCGCATAGCTCAGGCATGACGCTCTCAAACATATCTTCAATGCTCGTATGCAAGAAGAGGCATCTGTTTGAGAACATGTTCTCAAAATGATGGTTCACTTCAATGTGGTGGAGATTAATGGGTCCGTCATCGATGAAGCTAGCCAAGTTAGCTTTATTTTGGAATCTTTACCTGAAAGTTTCCTTCATTTCCAGAGCAATATTGTTTTGAATAGGATTGACTACAATCTAACCACCCTCCTCAACGAGCTACAGACCTTCCAGTCCTTGATGAAAAGCAAGGGACAAAAGGGTGAAACAAATGTAGCTCTAAAAAGTTTCACAGAGGTTCGACCTCTAGGACAAAGTTTGTACCTTCTTCCTCCAGCAACAAAAGTGGAAGTAGAATAATGATGGAAAAGGGAAAGCTAACCCATCGGCCACTGCTCAAAAGAAAGCCAAGGCTACAAAGGGAATCTGTTTCCATTGCAACCAAGATGGCCATTAGAGGAGGAACTACCTCAAGTACTTGGTAAAAAAGAAGAAGGCCAAGCAAGGTAAATGTGATTTGCTTGTATTGGAAACATGTTTAGTAGAAAATGATGATTCTGCTTGGATTATAGATTTTGGCATCACTAACCACGTTTGTTCTTCATTTTAGGGAATTAGTTCCTGGCGACAACTTGATGCTGGTGAGATCACGATGCGGGTTGGAACTGGGCACGTCGTCTTGGTTGTGGCAGTGGGAGGTCTCCAATTGACTTTACATAGTAAATTCATTTTACTAGAAAATGTATATGTAGTTCCTGGTTTAAAGAGGAACTTAATTTCTATAAAGTGTTTGCTAGAACAATCATATTGTATTAATTTTCTTGTAAATAAAGTGTTTATTTCTAAGAATGGTGTCAATATTTGTTCAGCTGGAATGGAAGATAATTTACATGTGTTAAGGTCGTTAGCTACTAAAGCCCTTCATAACACTGAGATGTTTAAAACTGCAGTAACTCAATATAAAAGACTTAAAATTTCTCCTAAAGAAAATGCTCAACTTTGGCACCTAAGACTAGGACACATTAATCTCAATAGGATTGAGAGATTGGTGAAGAATGGACTTCTAAGCGAGTTAGAATAAAATTCTTTGCTTGTGTATGAGTCATGCCTTAAAGGCAAAATGACTAAAAGACCCTTTGCTGGAAATGGTCATAGGGCCAAAGAATCTCTAGAGCTATTACATTCAAACCTCTGTGGTTCGTTGAATGTAAAAGCTAGGGGAGGTTATAAATATTTCATCACTTTTACTGATGATTATTCAAGATAGGGTATGTTTATTTAATGCAACATAAGTCTGAATCTTTTGAAAAGTTCAAAGAATTCAAGGCTGAAGTTGAAAATGCATTAAATAAAACAATAAAGGCATTTCGATCTGATCGAGATGGAGAGTTTATGGATCTAACATTCCAAAACTATTTGATAGAATATGGAATTATATCCTAACTCTCAGAAACTGGTACACCTTAGTAGAATGGTATATCAAAAAGGAAAAATCGAACCCTATTGGACATGGTTCAGTATATGATGAGTTATGCTTCCTTACTTGACTCATTTTGGGGTTATGCAGTAGAGACTGCAGCATATATTTTGAACTGTGTTCCATCCAAGAGTGTTACCAGAATACTTTTGGAGTTATGGAATAGTCGTAAAGCTAGTTTACGTCATTTCAAAATCTAAGGTTGCCCAGCACATGTGCTTGAGGCTAATCCTAAGAAATTGGAATCTCGTTTAAAATTGTGTCTATTTGTAGGCTACCCCAAAGGAACGAGAGGTGGTTACTTCTTTGACCCTAAAGAAAACAAAGTGTTTGTATCGACAAATACTACTTTTCTTGAAGAAAATCACATAAGGGAGCACAAACCCCACAATAAGATTGTGTTGAACGAACTTTCTAAAGGAACTACTGAATCTTCAACAAGAATTGTTGAAGAACCTAACACCTCAACAAGAGCTGTTGAAGTTGGATCATCAAATAGGTCAAATCCACCTTAAGTGTTTAGGGAACCTCGATGCAGTAGAAGGGTTGCGAACCCAACTATCTGTTGCATGGATTTAACTGAAATCCTAGCTATGGTAGCTGACGAAGATATTGAGGATCCATTGTTTTACAAGAAGGCAATGGAGGATGTTGACAAAGATGAGTGATTAAAGCTATGGATCTCGAAATGGAGTCAATGTACTTCAATTCAGTATGGGATCTTGTAGATCAACCTGATGAAGTAAATCCTATAGATTGCAAATGGATCTACAGGAGAAAATGAGGTGCTGATGGAAAAGTGCAAACCTTCAAGGCTAGACTGGTGGCAAAGGGCTATACCCAGGTTAAGGGAGTCAACTATGAGGAGACTTTCTCACCTGTTGCTATGCTGAAGTCTATCAGAATCCTCCTATCCATGGCCTCATATTATGATTATGAGATTTGGCAGATGGACGTCAAGACTATTTTTCTGAATGGCAATCTTGAGGAGACTGATAAGCCCGAAACTTACGTCGTTAATAACCTTCAAACTTGATCAAAATAAAATTTGAATATACCGAACTACTTCTATTACTACTGAAACGTAGCAACAGTGGTAAGTCCAAGTCGATCAGCAAGGAAGCGCGATTTGTTTCGTTAAGTTAATTTCCTAACTAGAGCGATGAATGGGAAGTTTTGGTGTGAAAAAGACAAATGCGTGAAATTATAATAAAAAGAATAAATGTAATCTAAAATAGGAGTCTTATCTAATTTCTAGAGCAAGAGAGAGTTTCCTATGCAATTTCTTTCATTAGGCATCAATTAATTACATTGAATCTGTCAACCCCTCAACCTATTAGAAAATCTAATAGCCCAATTAGCCAAATTCGATATTAAACCAAATTAGTCCTGATTCAATTAACAACTTTTCCTTCTTAGCGACATGAAAGTTAAAATTGAATTGCATTACGAAAGGGTTCAATTGTTGAGATATACTACAAGCCGGAAAAGCCATATCTTATAGCATGATTTATTTGGAAAAGATTATATTAGGTTGTACATGCATTTGGTTAGAAAAAGTCTAGACTTCACAAATGCGATCCTAATATGCGCAACTAAATCAATCAATATATGCTTAGGCTATGACGATTTAGCAAACAAGAATTTCAATAAACTAATTTGTCAGATCAATTTACAAAAATTCCATTAAGATTCAATCAAATCATCCCATAGAGTTCACAACAATTCAATTAAATTAACTAAATATCCTTCAAGAAATTAAACATAAGGCTCTTGCTTAAAGAAATTAGATAGAAGTTACCTCTTAATTCATAGACAAATCCAAGATACACATCCAATCCATCGATTAAAACCCAAAACAAAAAGAAAAACTAACCGAAAGATACTAAAATCAGAAAGGAAAAGAAGAAGATTGAAGCTTAACTTCGGCCTCCATCAATTCAGCCCCCAAAAGTTAGCATCCTTTAACCTAAAGACGAAGGGAGATATTTATAGAAAAAATTATAGCCTTGCAACACTGGGAAGCGCATTGCAACGCTGGTGTTGTGCAACTTTGGAGAAAAAATTATAGCCTTGCAATGCTGGGAAGCGCATTGCAACGCTGGTGTTGTGCAACTTCGAAGCGTTGCAATGCTGCACATTCTGCCTTATAATGTCAGGCAAGCACCAGGCTAGTGTTGCAACCCTGTGACAGTGGTATTTTCGTAATTTTCGCTCTTTTGAAGCTCGAATGCTCAAATCACCTCCAAATTGCTTCAAATTAACCCCATTCTTCACCAAATGATTAGTTCTACCTCTTGATTGCTCGGTACCTATAAAATAACACAATAAACACATAAAATCCATTAATAAGTCTAAATTAAGCTAAGAATAATAGCTCTTTTTTAGAACTATCAGAGACCATTTATATGAAGCAGCCCGAGGGATTCATAACCCAAGGTCAAGAGCATAAGGTTTGCAGGCTTAATCGGTCATTTATGGACTGAAACAGGCTTCTCGATCTTAGAACATAAGGTTTAATACTGCAATCAATTCTTATGGCTTTGATCAAAATGTTGATAAGCCTTGTGTATACAAGAGAATCATCAAAAGTTTAGTAGCTTTCCTAGTATTATATGTAGACTATATCCTACTCATTGGGAATGATGTAGGTCTACTGATTGAAGTTAAAATCTGTCAAGATCTGATCCTTACTGGACACACGGACTCAAATTTTCAGATTGATAAGGATTTTATAAAAATCCACATCAAGATTAGTGTTCACTCTTAACAGAGGAGCAAAAGTCTGGAGAAGTACCAAGCAAGGGTGCATTGCTGACTCCACTATGGAGGTTGAGTATGTAACGGCTTGTGAAGCTTCTAAGGCAGTTGTTTGACTCAAGAAATTCTTGACAGATTTGGATGTTGTTTCAAACATGTCAAAGCCCATCGCACTTTATTGTCATAATAGTGTTGTTGTGGCTAATTCCAGAAAGCCTAAGAGTCATAAGCGCGGCAAACACATCGAGCGAAAGTATCATCTCATCTGAGAGATTGTGCATCAAGGAGACTTAATCGCCATGCAGATAGCTTCAGAGCACAATGTTACTGATCCGTTTACAAAGGCCCTCACGGCTAAGGTGTTTAAGTGTTAGAGTATGGGCCTATGGGACAGGTCACGTTTAGACTAGAGTAAGTGAAAGATTTTTTACTTGGTGGTTTGTGCCCTAGTTTATTGTTTTACTTTTACATTGTACACCCCACTAGCTTTAGGTCAAGTGGGAGATTATTGGGGTTGATGCCCTAAATCTCGTATGGTTCTATAGTTTGTAATTGTAATGTATAAATTTTTTATTTATGTAATAAAAAATTTGATATTTTATTTCAAAATTAGTTGCATTAACCACAAACCAATAAACTAACATCCAAGGTTATCTTGTAGCTTAAACATGTATGTAAAGACATATGGGTGGACCATGTTTAAGTGATAACCTAAATGGTATGTAGTAGATGGATAAGGTTGGATACCTTATCCTGGTGACACTACGAGTATGGCTTGCTTTGTAGATATTACAATTGTTATAAAGTACTACAAATGATCTGATCCTAATCATTTATAGGGAGACATGTGAGCGGGGATATTCTATATAGAGGAGATTGTATAAGACTAAACCACGAAATGTTTAATCTCATTATATAACACCGTTCATAATAGAGACTTACATTTTACTAGAATGACTATAAGTAACCTGACTTGAATCCTGAGTGAGTTGTGAACTCCTGCCTATGAGAGCGGTCCTTTGATTTGTATGGGTGAGAGTGGCCAGATCGCAACTCAACAATCATACCATTTTGGGGATTCGTCTGACTAGGGAGATGGGAACACAACTACACAAGAAGGAATTCACTCATTACCCAATGTCAGGGCAAGTAGATAAATTGCTTCCTTAAGTGCTGATTTCGGGGCTTGAACAATGTGGTGTCATACCCTTTCCTGGCTCGAGAGGGGTTCCATCATAGTTGGACTATGATTTATTGTTCATTAGTGATCAGTGGTATTTAAGGAGTTAGATGTAACTACAGGGGCAAAACAATAATTTTGGCCCAGCTGTACTTACGAGTAATTTGTGAAGGGTCATCGTACTGTTGATTAATTATACCCAATGTACACAGAAATATATCTGTAATGCGAAGAATACAGTTGTCGGTCTTTAATGAAGTGCCTGACAGTTAACGGATGGTGAATAATCTAATTAAAGAGTTTAATTAATTATTCGTGTACCGTTAAAGCTTCAAGCTACAGGTCCATGAGGTCCCTTCGGTAGCTCAATGGGATTGAATAAGAATCAGTTTTTAGATTAATTTGAATTGTTCAAATTACTTTATGAAATTAATTATATATGATATAATTAATTATTTTTAGTTATATAAATAATGTAATTACAATAATATATTTGATACATTATATTTATGAGAGGAAATAAATATTTGAATATGATTCAAATTTTAATTATATAAATTGGATTCATATTGTTTAATTTAATGTAAATGTGATTTATATTAAATACCATTGGTGACAGAAAATTGTAACTATAGGCTATATCGTATATAATACAATATTAAAATTATAGGTTATATGTTACATATGATATAACATATAGTTATATGTATATGTATAATAAATTATATATATATGTTTTTTTTAGGGAATTAACTTCCTTCCCTTTTTCTCTCCACCCACGTAAGTGGGCAGTTGTGTGGAGATAGGAGTTCCTCTTCTTTACCCTACAAAACAGAAAAGGGTGAGATACAGATATAGAATAGTTCTGTGTTTTTATAGATATATCATATCTCTTTCTTCCTCTCGATCTCTTTCTTTCCCTCAAACTCCAAAATCACCAAGGCTTTCACTCCTCCTAGATCCTCACCAGAGAATATCGAGGTCTCCTTATGGTGGTGTCCAATTGGCCATTTACAGTTCGTGACTGTTCGTGGGAAAGGATACATGAAGTTTTGAGTTCTTCAAATGTAAGAGTTTTTTAAAACCCTAATTTCATTCTTTTGAATTTATTCACAAGCATGTTGTATCTCTATTAAATGCATGATTTTTGTACTATTCTCTATAAAATTATGTATTATGAAATTTTGGAAAAATTGGGATGATCTCGCTTCCGTTGCGGATCCCTTCAAAGGGATCCTTCAAGAGCATGCATGCAAATAGCTCAGAGCAGACATAAAAGTTACGTCGATGTTAGGCGTAAAGAACTAGAGTTTGAAACTAGTGATAAAGTGTTCTTAAAAGTGGCACCTACGAAAGATGTTCTGATATTTGGAAGAAAAGGGAAGCTAAGTCCACAATTTATTGGGCCTTTTGAGATCTTGGAGCGAATTAGTCCTATAGCTTATCCGTTGACGTTGTCACCATCCCTTTCTTACGTTCACAATGTTTTTCATGTTTCAATGTTGAAGAAGTATGTGGCAAATCTGTCCCATGTGATGGACTTTGAACCTTTACAACTGATTAAAAACTTAACTTAGGAGGAGAAGACGGTTCAAATTCTCACCAGAGAGGTGAAGAATTTACGCAATAAGGAGATAGCACTTGTGAAAGCTCTGTGGCAGAATCACCAGCTCAAGAAGGCTAAAAAGGAGCGAGATGATGAGATGAGAGCCCAGTACCCAAAGATTTTTTAGGAGTAAACTTTCTATGACAAATGTTCCTTGAGGAGGGAAGAACGTGACATCCCAAATTTTTTTTGTTTTATGTAATTTAGATTCAGTTATTTTGAATTCTAAAGGTAAATTGAATTATTGTGAAGCGATAATTCAATTTTAAAATTTGTTTAAGTAAAGGTATTGGAATCGAAATTTAATTTAAGAAGGATTTGCGATTGACTTCAATATTAATTTTATTTGGGGAATTTAATTAAAATCGGAAGATTTGGTTTTATTTTATAAATTGGAGGAGGTAACTAAAATTAAATCGAATTATTGGGTAAATTGGTTTAAATTTGATTTTCCAAAAGAATTTGGGCGCTTGAGTTCTGAAGCCGTCGTCTCCTCTCAGTCGTCCGACGCCGTCTTCGCTGTTTGAAGGTCCTCCATCGGTCGCACCACCGGTTCTAGCCGAGGACGCCCAGATCCAGCCGCGCGATCTCTCACTCTCTCAGCCGCTCATTTGTACACCAGATTGGTCATCCGCGCCTTTGCTTGCCGCCGACTCCAAGCACTGAAGTTTCCACGCCTCTGCCCACCTCGCATCGACGCAGTCGTGCCACTCTGCCCATCAAGTCGCCTATTCCTCTCTCTTCTCTGCGTTTCTTCTCGCCGGTGGAGTTTTAGACGAGCCGCACCGCTCCGTCTATTAAGCCATCAGGTCTACTCGTCTCTGTCGTAGTCTTCCAGCCACACCGCCATCCACGTTCTTCATCTTCAATGGCGCATCCGCTGTCCAGTTGCCGATTTTGGCCAGAATCTTTGTTTTTAGGTAAGGTTTGGTAATTATTGTGGGTTTCTTGAATTTTCTTGAATACCCAACAAATTTTCTTTGGCCTAAATCTTTTGATTTTGATGTTTGAAGCTTGGATTAAAGTGTTCGAAGGAATGGAGCTGCTATCCAACAGGTGTTGAAGTTCGATTTGGGTGAAAATTGGTAAGTTCTAGGCCTTGGTGACCTCTGTGTAGGTGTATTTTAGTTTGACTTGAAAATTTGGGCAAGTCCTTGTTAAATCACTGATCTTTATTATATTTTGAATGAGTGCTAGCATGAACTAAGTTATTTTGTTATTATGATTTTCTAGATGAACATTGAGCATGATGATATGTATTTGCATGTTGTGGAACCATGCTTTATGATGCATGTTATGTTTATGATAGTGGTAGTTATCCCTACTTGTAACAATACCCAATAGAGGTTGTGACCTTCGAGATTCACCAGAGGTATGTGATTTCTTCAGGATTCACTAGAGGTGATGATCTCTTTCAGGACTTCACCGAAGATTTGTGTTTCCTTCGAGATTCACTAGAGGTTTGTGGGTACATTTCACTTACGGTAGAGTGGGTTCAACTATCCACTAGCTAGTCATTCCATGGAAAGTAGAGGTTTATGCACGTCCCACTAAAGCATGGTATCTAGAGGACATAGATGCTTAGCCTGACCCCGATAGTGGGGTTACTTTCATTCTTTCTCATGTTTATTTTTCAGGTAAGGATAAGAACACGCTGGCAAATGACAAGCGGAATCCGTGTTCGAGCCACCGAGGCCAGTCATATGCTTCCGCTCATGTTTTTCAGTATTTTATGTTTTAGAATTTCTAGTTTTGATGTTTGAACTCAAAGTTTTGGTATTTGTGCTTTTAGAATTTTTAAAAGAAATTTCTAATTTTGCTTTATGATTTTAAGGGTACTATGTTAAATGAAATTTTGTTCTTTAGTTTTAATAAAGTTAATTATTTTATATTATTTATTTGGTTTTACTAAGTTATGTAAAGATGTCAATTTGAATTGTATGCATGTGTGTTTATAGTAACAGCCTAGTATAAGTTCTAGGAAGCCGGGTCGTTACAATTGGTATCAGAACCCATGTTTTGGGTTCTTAAGACTAACTTACTATGTAAGTCTAGATAGTCTCTCTGGCCCAGTAACGAATTCTTCGTCAATAGATGAAGGTCAGTTCTTGAACATGCTCTTGAAGTTGATCAATGCCAAGAACACCATGGAGATTGGTGTCTATACTGGCTACTCCCTCCTCGCCACTGCCCTCGCTCTTCCCGACGATGGAAAGGTCGCCTATGAAACATGTTTGGATAACTATTTACAAAATGTTTGGTAGCTATTTTTGTTTCCGTGTGTTTTTTTTTTAAGAATAAAGTTATTGATGAAACGAATACATGCGCTGCGGAAGAAAAACAAATCTAAAGTACTCTAATTAAGTTAATTACAAAGATAAGCATGCAATTGAAACAAATAGAAGGGGAGGAAAAAATACGACCGTTGTAGACTTTGAATCTTCTCAAATTAGCTTCAATCTCCTCACGAACAGTTCGTAAACCACCACGAGAGTTTTCCCGACTATCCTCGGGCCTTAGAAAAGGATGGTGAAATATGGTGAGGGACTAATTTGGAGAGGAAAAAAGCTAAAACTTTGAGAGAGAAAAAGGTATGAGATTATCACATAATCTAATCAAATTTCACTATGGCCAAGAGTTTTTAAAATTCATTAAACACTCCCTCTTAAAACCATTACATGTAAAACATGCAACTTTGAGTTTGATGAGAATTTGACACTAAAAAATCCACTAACTCAAAGTGGGATTTAATGAGACAAGTATCTTCAAATGAAGACAATACTTAACCATGCAAAAGTTGGCATTTTCCACTCACAAATGTTGGATCTTTCCACTAACTTAGTTAAAATTTGACTTTCAAAGTCCAAAGTCAATAAATTTCACTTTTTGACTTTCAAAAGTCAAAAGTCAACCATTTGACTTTCATTGCATTTTTAACCTAGTTAACAATTTGACTTTTGACGCAATTTTAACCAACTCAATTTAATTTCAAAATTAATTATAATAATCCATTTAAAAATTAAATTAATATTAAATCATGAATTAAACAATTTATTTAATTTAATTTAATATTAAATCCAACACTAATCACAATAATCACTATTCATAATCTTGATATTTAAATCTTATTTATATATCTCCTATTTTCTCTCTCTTTATGTTTAATTCACAACTAAACATTAGGTTAAATATGTCGTATATATTTAACACTTTGCCCCCTTTAAATTCGTTCGCCGCATTGTTCTAAGGTTTAGATCGATATGAGCTAGTAGGGGGACCTCATGGACCTACAGATCATGGACTCCAACGATTCGATTAATTGGTTAAACTCTTTAACCTAATTAACTACCATTCGTTAACTACCAGGTCACTCCACTAAAGCCCAGTAATTGCACTCCCCTCACTGTAGATATATTATGTCCACTCGATATAACCATGATTAGTAAGTTAGCCCTTCACAAGTTCATAATAACGGTTGGGTCAAAAGTTATTTTACCCCCGAGATTACATCTTGCTCCTTAAGTCCCACTGATCCTCTAATGAATAATTGGTTTGTGATCCAATCAATAAACCGAGTCCCTCTCGGGCCAATGAGAGGGTGGGGCCCTTTGTTCAAGACCCGAAGTCAGCACTTAAGGGAACAACCTCTCTACTATCCCTAAAGGCGAGTAGAAGCGAATTCGGTCTTGCACCCTATGTCCTTAGCTATCTACCCGATCTTACCCCTGAAATGGGAGACTTTTTGAGTTGTCGCTGTTGAGCTAACCCTCACCCATGAAAATCTAAGGATAATCTGTATAAATAAGAGTTCATAGTTAGCTCAGAATTAAGGTCAAGTTACCTAGATTATTGCTTTGAAATAGTCAGTCTTAAACAGTAAACAGCGTTATAAAGTAAGAGTGACTTAATTCTTGGTCCGATCTTATGCAAACTCATTGTGTAGGATGCTCCCGCTCCTCATGTTAATACATGAACGAACAGGATCACTTCGTTTGTAGCACTTTACAACAAATTGTAACAATATCGGAATTGTAACAACTACGGAGTGGGCCGCATCCGATATTGTTACCAGAATAAGGTACCCAACCTTATTCATATACAATAGACCATTTTGGCTATTTACTGAACTTGATCCACTCTTATGTCTCCATATAAAGTTCATGCATTCATATAATAGCCATGGATCTTTAGTTTATTGGATTTAGACTTTACAAGTGCAATTCACATATTCAATAACAGTTTTACTGAATAAATGTCAATAATATCTTTATTGATAATAGAATACATTTAACATTACAAACTGCAAGTTTTAGGGCATACAACCCAACAGTCATTTCATCTATTTTAATTTATAATAATTTCTAATGGAAAATAATCTTAGAGATATTTTTTCTTTTTTTAAAAAAAAAGGTTAAATTGGTTTTATAATTACACAGATACTACCAATGGATATTAACAGAGAAAACTATGAACTTGGGCCTCTGGTGATCCAGAAAGCTAGTGTGGCACATAAGATTGAATTCAAAGAAGGCCCAGCTCTCCCTATACTCGATCAACTCCACGCTGATGTAAGCATTTTTTTCACAACATGTAGAGTGGGGAGGAATCTCGGACCTTAGGATTGGCAACGAGGCCGAGGAAGAGCGGGGGACATTTCCTATCCCCGTCTCCGCAAGGGTATTTCCCTTATCCCTACCCCCATCCGCGCAACTTAAAGGTGGGGATGGAGACAGGGATTCCCCGTTGGGGGAAACGGGTCTCTATGGGAACCCATCCGCAGTTTTTTTTTTTTTTTTTGTAATATATATAATTATATAAATATTTGTAAAATTAATATATATTTAAGGGTATATATATAATTATTAAATATATTTATTTGTAAAATTAATATAATATATATATATACACACATTAAAATAAATAAATAAAATAAATTGGGGTCGGGATGGGGTCAGGGATAGGGCGGGGATACCCTCTCTATCCCCGATCAAACCTTGAGTCAATAGTACAAGTTCTACGTCAGTTAAATTATGCTATTTTAGTTGTATTTATCTTTCTTTATTATTACATATACAATTTTTTAGGAAAATTTCTCAAGTAAGCCAAAAAAGAACAAGTTAAAATTCTTGGGAAGAAATTAGTTTATATCCCTGAGCTTTGGGACTTAAATCATTTAAAATGTTAAACTATTAGAAGTTTGATTAGTGAACCAATTCAAGGCCCGTTTAGAATATCTTGAGAAAAAATGTTTTTCAAAAAACTCATTTTTATTTAAACATTTTTTATAAAAAAAATATATATTAAAATACATTGAAAAACTATTTTGAGTGATTACCAAACACTCCAATTTCTTCCAAAATGATTTATTTTTTAAATTGAACACTCGAAAATGTATTCTAAATACATCTTTATACATTTGGTAAGTGATTTGCAACCGTTTTTTTTACTTGATTTCATTTAAAATCACATCAAAATTATTCTTCTCCCAAGCTTCTATTGAAGTAGCAAGAAAAGATATTACATAATTCTTCATAAGTAGGAAAAAAAAATAGAAGTAGACGTGAGGATACCACTTAATGAAAGATACTACTATTTATTTGATTTAAGTATTTGTAAACAAAGACATGCCACTTTGAAATAAATAGATTTTGGTAGTAAATGGATTGGATTTTATTAATAAACAAGTTGGGAATTGGTGTGGTAAGTAGCATCCAAGTAGCATATATCCACATACCCAAAAACATAAATCATTTTATGAAATGACCTAATACATAATTTTTTATTAATAATTAAAGATAGGTTTGAGAAATTTAAAAGCCTTTGGATGAAAACGAGAATCACTTCGTTACTAATTTTAGTGGGTGGATATTAATATTAATATTAATAACAATTTTAGGAGGAAAACCATGGGACATGATTTCATCTTCATGGATGTCGATAAGGACAACTATATTAACTACCACAATAGACTAATTGATCTCGTCAAAGTTGGAAGAGTAATCGCTACCACAACACCCTATGGAATGGATCTGTTGTGGCAACATCCATAAATATGTACGATATTATAGGAACTTTGTGCTAGAGCTCAGAATCACTCTTTGTCGTCAGATCAACTAAAAGGATTCACAGATCAACATTGCCCGCCCACAAACCACATCCTACTGTATGAATTTGTTTTTTACATATCAAGTGCTGGGGACAAGAGATGTTCAATGCATAAAAACAATACCCCCTCTATTTTGTATTATTATTATATTCATTATACTGTGGATTTTGCTTTACAATACATTACATTAGCGCTTCAAAAGTATTGATTCAATTCAATTCGTAAAATAAATAGAACAAATCAAATAATCTTTTAAACAAAAATGTCAATGTTTGGATTGATTAGTGAAAAAAAAATATTTTTTTAAAAAAAAATCATTATTATTTAATCTATTTTGGTAAAATTTGTTTAAACTTTCCAAAACTATTTTGAGTGGTTGCCAAACATTTCAGTTGTTACTAAAATGACTTGTTTCAATATTGAGATATCGGTGGATTTTTTAGGAAAAAAAACATGAACTTTGAATAAAAATGTAAGGAGAGGGGAAAAAAACTATTCAATGAACAAACTACAACATGACTAGTTCACACCAACGGATTCAAAAAAACCTGCTGTCCTTAATAATAATCGAATACAAAGTCAAATACTTTCGAACAATTTCTCCAAAACAAGTGCTATACATCAAGGGGTACAATAAGCACAAGCCCATTAAAGCATAATATAAATTAGAAAAATGGCTCAAGATCGATTATGTTAAGAAGGTAGGTTTGCTTATCCCAAAAGTACACCTTTTAACCTCCCTATCAGACACTAAATTCTTCAAAATCCAATCCCACAAACTAATTACAAGCCACAATAACTATATCCTCTGCAAATAATATAAATGGAGAAAAAGGAAAGAGCAAGTACCTGGTTCATTTTGCTCTAGACTATTTGTATCATGTAAAACTGAAAGGGGATGAGTTAAAAAAAATTTAATTTAATAACCAATATTAGTTTTGTAGATTCATGGTTTGTAAAAGGTAATAGTATAAAAGGTGCATTCATATATCTAAACTATTATGCATTGAGGAATTAGAAAACCTACACACAAGTTTAACTTATTAACCGACTAACCTACATACACAAAAAAACACACAAGTTAAACACCTTTGATCCTTCTTCCCAATATCCATGATGGAGTCTAAACCAAGAAACAATGCTAGACCATATCCAAAACTTGTCCAAGTCAAAACCATTCCTCACAGTAGGAAAAGAAAATCGACACATCTAATCAATAATGCATCAAACTTTACATAAAAACAACTGCCATTTAGCAAACCGGAGTTCACAGAGTTGGAAGGAACGCCGGGTATGCAAATTTTTTAATCTATATCCACCGGCTATCAAGAGTCAGCTAAATTGTGATAGCATTGGATAACTTTTCCACAGTTAACCAGACCCGTTAGCACCAATGTTTCAAAAAAAAAAAAAATTCACAGCAATGGCAGTGCATTGATAACCCATGTAGTACTTGCAGACACGCATTGAAGAACATTAGAAATAAAGAAACCAAAGAAGAAATAGACTAAGAACTTCTCAGAAACTATGAAGCAGAATAGACAAATGCTTAATCAAAACATTTCGAGGCACTCACGTCTTAACAACTAATAATTCGACCCAATAACAAAACGTTCAATAGGCAAATGATCAACTTGAACAAAAATATCGCATAAGATAACTATGTTCATTTTTGTCCGCACAATAATCTAACTCGAACAGAAATAATGGGCAGAAAATTAAGATGTTTCAAAAAAGCACTTTGGTTGTGCACCGTCAATATCAACGGAAAGTCAAAGTCTTACAACTCCAAATAGCATAAACAAAACCATAATTTTACCCACTAATGCGAATCCGCCATAGTTCCCATCAACGATATGATTTCTGAAACCTAGCACGAGCACCACGACCACCAAACTTCTTGGGCTCACAGCGCCTAGGATCGGCAACAAGCAAAGTCCTATCATACCTGACCAGAATGTCTTTAATCTCCTTCTTACTCTGCTCATCCACGTACTTCTGGTAGAAAGCAACAAGAGCCTTGGCAATACTCTGGCGGATGGCGTAGATCTGGGAGGTGTGACCTCCACCTTTCACTCTGATGCGCATATCGACACCAGAGAAACGGTGACGTCCAAGGAGGAGGATGGGCTCATAGGCCTTAAAGCGCAAGATCTCTGGCTCAACAAGCTCGATTGGGCAGCCATTGATCTTAATCAAACCCCTGCCGCGTTTGCAGTAGGTGACGGCCACCGCCGTCTTCTTACGTCCGAAACATTGCACCGATTCGATCGGAGCCGCCATTGCTAAGGCTTGAGAGGACTACCGGAGTGAAGGCCTTTTAATATTAAACAGATCGTGAAGGCGGAGGGCAAAACCTGCTGAAGGTTATTTATATGATTCCTTTGTTAGGGTTTTGGACTTGCGAAAGTACCCTCAGTTTATCCATAAATTACAAAACTAATCCCCAAGCACTAAAAAAAATGCACCATCTTTCTTTAATATTATATATATATTGCAATCAATATTTGGTGTGAAAGTAATTATTATTTGAGTAAATCCAACCCCAAAATTTATATACAACAATCTACTTAAATTTTTATTATAATTACCTTCGAAAATTATTCATAAATTGATTTTCAATCATCTCAAAACTTCTTCAAAATGTCAATTTTTACAATACACACTTACGAAAATGCAGGGACGATTTCTAAAGAAAATTGTAACTAAAAGTCTAAATTTATTCATTTGTGAAAGTTTAAGAGTTTAATTGATTTATAAGTTTTATACGAAATTTTTCCAAACGGAACGTAATTGAACATGTAAATTGATACATTTACAGAACTTGATGAATTGATACCACCACTAAAATTTAGGAGTATATATATTTGTCCAACTTTAATTTTTCGTTGTATTATACTCTTTTTAGAGCTTCTTTTTAAAATATATTAATTTTGGAAAGGTAGTGTAGGCACATATTTAAATACGGTTGTTTTATTTTAGAATATAAGAAAAAGATTTAAACTTTTAGATTTGAATTGAATGCGTTTTGGTAGAAAGTATAATTTAGTCCAATTTATTATCTCGACGATATGCTAATTCACCCATTTTCAAAGTAGCTACTTAAATTAAGTCATTCTATGACGTGGAGTTGCAATAGAAAAATGTCATTTGTGGTGTGAATGGTTCGTTATTTTCCCCTTAATTCCAAATTATTTAATTTTAATTAATGAATGAATTAATATTTTGATGATAACAAATTTGCTTCTATTTATTAATAATTTGAGTGTTTTGAAGCGTTTATTGCATAGAGCTCGAAATAACGATTCAAACGCAATTTGAATCACCTAAATTACACCTCAAACGAAGAAGATACGACTAAAATAAACTTAATGAAATCCGAGCGGATGACGTGGCATAATTTTTCTCATCAAAATGGACCAATTTAAATGTGCTACTTGGAGAAATGAAGAAATGACACATTATGAGCTTTTGATATTTAGATTGGTTTTGAAAAGAAAGTGAATTTAATATATGTTTATATCTCACAGCTAGTTTTGGACACAAAGTGGAAATTGCCTCTTATTGGATTTAAAAAAAATGATTGAAAAGATATATGTTGTTATATTATTTTTTTTTTTTTGTTCCAATCTAACGGCTAGTTGAATTTAAATCTTCACCATTCAATTTCTTTTTACCAACATCCAATTATCTAAATTAAATGTGGTTTTCAACATTTTTTCCTCTCTATTTAAATTTTCATCTTCTTCAAAATTATAACAACAATTTTACATTATTTTTCAATCCTTCATAACTCAAAGCCTCTATTATTACTCTTTTTGAGCTTCAATTTTCTTCTTTTCATCTTTTCTTGAGAGAGATATTTTATATTGTGAGGATTAAATTGTTGAATGCTACACTTTGTAAATCCATTCTTGTACAGAGTTTGTCAAGTGTGCTCTTTATTTTTACAAACATTTTGTAAGGGTTGCTCATGATCTCGAAAAAAAAGTTGTTGTAACGGTTTGATCCTCAACCGTGGAAAGGATCGGGTTTGTTCTTGCGCCTGGAAAAAGAACGTTGTAGCGGTTCGACTCTAAGCGGTGGAAAAAGTCAAAGATTAATGAACTATCCAAGAGGAGCTTGAGAAGTGGACGTAAGTCGATTGTGCTGAACCACTATAAAATTCCTAGTGTTAATTTCTCTATCCCTCTCCTACTTTAATTTTGCAATTAATTTGTTGTTATATTTTATTGCATAAAATTAATTGCAATGTTTGTCCCTTAAATTAATTGCTTAGGCCCCGTTTGGTGACTATCTTGTTTTTTGTTTTTGTTTTTGAAAATTAAGCCTATGGACACTACTTCCACTTCCAAATTTCTTCATTTTTTATCTACTTTTTGCCAATGGTTTAAAAAACCAAGCCAATTTTTTAGAACTAAATAAAGTAACTTTCAAAAAATTACTTTTGTTTTTAAAATTTGACTAAGAATTCAACTATTGTACTTAAGAAAAATGCAAATCATTATAAAAATATGGATGAAAGAGGTTTAATTTTAAAAAAAAAACAAAATGGTTACCAAACGGGGTCTTAAATGTTTATTTAGGTTGGTTGAATTGATCTTTACATATCTCATATCAATCTTTTTATTAAAATCAAATTGGGTGCTTAAAAGTACTAGTTTTAATTACTTGGCTATTTTGGGTTGTATTTATTTGCATGAATTATTGTTCAAGTTATTTGTTGGCGAAAAGTTTGTTAATTTATTTAATTTGGCCCACATTAGTAGAAAGTTTTGAATTAGTTTGATTAAACCCTATCCACCCTTCTAGGGTTTCCATATCGATCCTACAGTTGGTATTAGGTTGCTCTCTAATTGGATATCAATCATTTTAGATTGATACCCATTGTTTGAGTTCTCATTCCTTGGTATATGAGCTCTTCTACATAAATTATTTTTTAAATATTATTTTGATATATAAAGAATCTTATTAATATTTTGAAAAATTATTTGAAAGTTTAATTGCTAAAGTTATGGCAACTGTTGATAGACCTCCATTCTTTGATAGTAATAAAATCTATGATACTTGGTAAAATAGAATGAAAACTTTTATGTTTTGCTATAGGTTTTAACATTTTGTATGTTTGTGAGCATGACTTATCTAAATTGCATTTGAATAATGAGTTGCTCACTTTTAATGCTAAAGCCATAAATGTCATATATTGTGCATTGGATAGAAAAATATATGATACAATTTTACATTTTGAATATGCATATGATATTTGAAATTTTCTTGATAATATATTTAGTATTGAAAATTCTCCTTGTAGTACTAATGATTTATTTGATGTGAAGGATAATTATAATTCTAATAATCAAGAAAAGTTTCATGAAGTGAAAAATGGAAAATGTGATGACTTTTTATGCTTGATGGCCCATTTGAAATATGACTCTGGTGATGAGACCATTGAAGATGAGGTAAGTCAATCTCTATCTTATGATGAGTGTATGATGCATTTGTAAGTATGCAACATGATTTAGAAGAAGTTAGCTCTAAATATCTAAAACTTTCAAAGAAGTTTAAGGCATTATCTATTGAAAATAAATCTTTGATAAATGAAAATACAAGTTTGAAAAATAAAGCAACTAATGATCTTTTGTTTGATGATAGCTTTTGTGGTGATGAGAAATGTGTCTTAAATGATAGAATTAAGTTTCTTGAAATTGAAAACAATGAGCTCAAATCTTTAGTGTCACACCTTCCTCATTCTTACTCCCTAAATCCGGAAGGAGGCGTGAAGACGGCAGATACCACCCTTTTGTGATATTTATTGTCCATTTATTCTTGTATACTAGATCATTCTTATAACACGTTGTGTTTAATTTCAATTAAATGGAGTGTTTCCAACTTTTATACTAACTAGGTTACAACATATAATTTGTGATTTCTGGTAATTTCCTATAGCCGTAAAATCTAGGGTTTCGCTCCGCTAGAGTGGCAGATTCTAACCTCATGTGGCACTTTTAAAATGTCCTCTTCCACTATCTAGGGGGGAAAATAAAACATTGGAAAACATGAGCTAGAAGCTCAGTAGTGGTAAGGCATTTAGGAAACTAGGTTTTTCTTTTAATAATTCGTTTTAAAGTAATTTCACAAGCAATAAACACGAACAACATCAAGAATTAAGATATAACCATCCCACCCTGACCGTTGAGATACTACTAGCATGATCATGTATTTCCCAAGTTATCCATATCAAACCAAGACACTTGTGCGAGGAAACAATCCCAGTACCCAATATGTCCCGTTGAATATGCACATGCAGACAATATTTCACTAGACGTGCTTGAGACATGCTAACAATTACCCAGGGTACAATTCTAGTTTCCCACCAATCCTTACAAACATGTTATCAAGCAAAAACAAAGTTACTCAATCATTTATGCCAACAACGAAAACTTGGTAACTTAACTCCGAAAGAACATATTCCCAATCATGCTAGCTTCATCAAACCATACATATCATAACATATATGTATATAGAATCATTCAGAATAATTGAAAATATAACCACTCACAGTTCACCCGCAAGAGTTTCTCTCTCCTGATCTTTTCCCGCTTCCCTAGTCCTTTCATGCTTCCGAACCTATGTTAATTCCTAAATCAACTTAGAATCCTATATTTTAGTGTTAAAACAATTTTTACATACCTTCTTTCCCCTAGCCCTATCTTACCAACTCCAACAGGCTCTAAACTACACCCTAGGACAAACCAAGACTGTGTTGGCACAAGAAGTCACTTCCCTACAAGCTAATTGGCGCATGGACCCTCCTTCAACACCAACAAGCTTGATCAACACATAGTCATACTACCATTAACCCATGGTAGTGCTATTAACGCAACCCTCTTCCTTGAGTTTCTCAATTCTCTCCAATTTCCTCTCTTTTTAAGTCTCCTTGAAGGTATTTGAGTTGTGAAATGAAAGAGAGTCTCCCGGGGTATTTATAGGCATTACAAGATGATACTTGTCACTATTCCTATGCTCCAACGCATGAAACCTTGCTTGTAGGGCAAGTTTATGTGTCAACCTCATACAAGATCCAACACATCCTCCTTGACACCTTCTCCTTGCATGTAAAGCTTAAGTGTCATCCACAAACCTAGTCCAACGCATAACATTTTTTTAGGTGTCACTCTGCGCTTCTTCATGTTATACTATGCATGCACCTCATCCTTGGCTTGGCTAAGACTTCACTTGATTGAGCCACGTACCTCATATTGTTGTCAATCCGACCTTACTCGCTAAATTTTCCCATTAACGCATACTTAACCTAAGTTGGGCGCATGGTAGCATCATCCATCCTCCTCCATGCGTTCAACCTTTTCTTTGTGCGCCCATGATGGTGTTTCCACTGCATGCTCCCTTATATTTCGAGTATGGTTCCTCAACTTGGCTCTTAATCAATTCATATCATCTACTTATGTTGGGATTGGTGCCTTAATTCTCCCAAAGTCTCGTAGTTTGTGAACATTGTACACATTGTTATGAATAAAATAAGAGATTTTATTTTTCATTTACTTATATCCAATAAACAAAGATCCATGGTTATTGTATGAAAACGTAAGCATGTATATGAGATATACTAGTGGATCATGTCTTAAGTAATAACCTAAAAGATCTGTAATATATAGATTAAGGAGAGATACCTTATCCTGGTGACACTATGGATACGGCCCGCTTTGTAGAGATTTACAAGTGTTGTGAACTACTACAGATGGTTGATCCTGACCATTCATGTGGAGACATGCGAGCGGGGGTGTCCTATACAAAGAGTTTGTATAAGATCGGACCACAAGATGATTAGTCTCTTTATATAACATCGTTGATGTTAGAGATAGATAACATGCAGCGGAAGTATCAAGGATCCATAAGCATTCAAATTCACTAATTTTGGCAGAAGTTAAAGTATGCTCTTCTAAAAAGAAGGTTTTAAGATCATACCTTTAAAGAACTTGATTGTATAGCAGCAGTCTTCACCAAAGATCACCGTGAACCACCTCAAGATCTTCCCCACTATCCTCTTGAAGCTTTAGACCGGGTTATGGGACTCAAGAATAACTTGAAATGATGAAGAACAATGAAGAACTCACAACAGCTCAATTGGAAGAACTCTTTCTTCTCACTAAAATTTTATCTCAAAATTTTTGTGTTAGCATGCCTTCAAATCACTCCAAACTTCTTTATTTATTGCAGATGAACATGCAAATAAGAGAATTACATGGCTGGCAGCTCATGCTTGCAGTACTAATGAAGAGAAGGAAATAGACTTTATGTGAGCATGAAGAAGATGATATTGGAAAATCAACATTTTCCATTTTTGAACATGCAAAACCGATTTTCCAATTCTCTTTTTAAAATCAAAATTTGATTTCAAAACCATTTTGATTTATAAAACTGAAAAATGATTTTCTAAAATTAATTTAATATCAAATATTAAATTAATTTTAGCACAATAATCATCTTCATATATTTAAATCATATTTAAATATATATTCTCCTATTCTGTTTAATTTCAACGTTTCAAATTAATTTCTCAAGCTACTCTAAAGCTTAACCATTTACGAGCTAGTAGGGGGACCTCGCGGATATACAGATCATGGGCTCCAACGATTTGAGATTAATCGGCTAAACTCATTAGTCCGATCTAAACCTCATTCGTTAACTAATGGGACACACCACTATAACCCATAGTTGATCTTCCCTCACTGTAAATATATTATGTCCACTTAATAACCATAATCAGTAAGTCGATCCTTCACAGGTTCTTCGTAATCACAGCTAGGCCAAAATTACCATTTTACCCATGGGAATACATCTTGTTCCTTAAGTTCCTACTGACACTCTAATGAACAATTCTGATTCATAATCTCTATGAATCAAATTCTTTCTGTATCATGAGAAGGCGAGGCCCCGATTGTTCAAGACCTGGAATCAGTACTTAAGAAAACAACCTATCTGCTAACCCTAAATAGGGTAGGAGTGAATTCCATCTTGCAAGGCTATGTCCCCAATTATTCATCCAGTCTTATCCCCAAAATGGTAAGCTTGTTGAGCAGTGCTGTTGGACTACTCTCACCGTTTGCAGATCAAAGGATAATCCCGAACCAACAGGAGTTCATAGTTAGCTCAGAATTAAGATCGAGTTAACCTAGGCTATATGATAAATAAATTGATCAGTTTTAACAGTAAACAGTCGTTATAAAGAAAAGACTATTTTCGTGGTCCAGTCTATATGCAAACTCATTGCATAAGATGTCCCCACTCACATGTCTCAACGTGAAAGATTTGTGGGTCGCATCATTTGTAGTACCTCAACTTCTTGTAACAACTACAAAGTAGGCCGCATCCAATAGTGTTACAAGGATGAGATACCCAATTTCATCCATATACTTATTAGACCATTTAGGCTATCAAATTGATCTTGTTTATGTCACTACATAAAGTTACAGGTTATAACATTCAGACTATAACCAAGGATACGTTTATTGGATTTTTCATAATAAGTTGCAAAATCAACAAGTCATTTTTATTGATAAATAGAATGTTTAACACGTACCGCGAGTTCTAGGACATTCCCAACAATTGATACTTGAGACTTACATCTCACCTAAACGGCCATAGGTGACATGACATTAATCCTGAGTGTTTTGGGAACTCCTGCCTTTGAGGACGGTCCTTTGATTAGTATGAGTGAGAGTGGCCAGATTCCCTCCTCTCTCAATTTTTCTCCCTCTTTTAAAATTCTGCAAAGCCCACACCTCTTGTTATTTTCACCCTACCCTAAGGAGAATACATATGAAGATTTTGTGGTGATGTCTTGGTTTCGTGGATCGAGGTTTTCTTGTTCATGATCATTCATGGAGAAGGGGATTTCGTGAAGATTTCAAGGGTATATAATTTCTTCTTCCTTCATCTTTATTTTATGCATGTTGTAAATTTGTCCAATTAATGCATAATTCTTTGTTTTGTAATTTTGTGTTTTATAAAAAATTAAAAATTAGGTTGATCCCCGCTTCCACTACGGAACTACATAGTTCCTTCAATATCACCATGAATTTGTTCTAAAAATGCAGGTGATTTAATTCTCACTTTAACTGGTGACGGTCTAATGATTGGTTTGCCTTGAGAGCAAGCATCACATGATAATTCATTAAATTGAAGAATATTTTGACTCTTCAATGGATGTCCATTTGAATTCTCAATAATTCTTCTCGTTATTATAGACCCTAGATGATTTAATTTGTGATGCCAAGTTGTAAATATGTCTGGATTCATGAACTTCAGGTTCATTATTGCATATGATTCAATTACTCGTATATGAGTATAATATAATCCAGAAGATAAAGCAGACAACTCTTCCAATATACGTTTTTCATATGAGACAATAGATATAATATAAAGATACTCCATATTATTCTTTCTATCAGACTCGATATGATAACTATTGCAACGTATATCTTTAAAACTAAGCAGATTTCTCTTTGATTGACTAGAGAACAATGTATTGCCAATTACAAATTTTCTCCTCTAGGCAAAATAATATTTGTTTTTCCAAATCCTATAATTAGATTTGTAGAACCTGATATTGTATTGACTGTTGCTTCCAACATTGTCAGTTTGGAAAAATATTTTTTACTTGTAAATATTGTATGTGTAGTTGCACAGTATGCGAGTCGTAGATTTTCTTTACTCATTTTTTAGTCACCCAACATATGAAAATGATATAGGTTTCTTCATTAAAAGAAAATAATTACAATAAGAAAAACAACATTTGGAATATACGAAGGTTAATATCTACTAATAGGGGAAAAAACATGGAGATGAATTTTTTTAAAAAACACAACAGTAAGTCTAGATATTTTCAAAGTCAAAGAAAACACTTGATGTTCCATTAATGTTGATTTTCTCTTCAGAAGATTCAAAGAAGTCCGCTCATCCAAATTTTTCATATGGGATGGGTCAAATATGTCATTATTCTGGTATGCAAAATTTGCTTCCACATTTACAATAGATACGTGACCAATGCCCAATCATTCAGCATTGGAAGCATTTATTTTCAACATGAACTCTTATCTTGTGGAGTTTTTTTCTTTGTAATCATCATTTTGTGTGGTTTTTTTGAAATTTGAATTATTAGAACGACCACCATGAAAATAATAATTATTTCTTCCTCTGCCATGGTCATAACCTTGACCTCAACCACAACCACAACCTCGACCAAGATTATTATTAAAATTCACAGCATTTACTTCAAGGAATGGTGTCGTTTCGGTTAGTGGAGATTCATGATTTTTCATCAATAACTCGTTCTTTTGTTTGACCACGAGAAGACATGAAACAAGTTCAGAATATTGTTTAAAACCTCGATATTGCTATTGCAAGAGCATATTCAAGACATGAAATATAGAAAATGTCTTCTCTAACATATCAAAATCGGTAATTTTTTCTCCACATAACAACAATTTTGAACTAATTTTAAATAATGTAGAATTGTAATCACTTACTGGTTTGAAATCTTGTAGCCTCAAGTGCATAACAGCTTTAAGAAGAATAACTATTTTTTAATGGTCATACCTCTCTTTCAAATTTTTCCGATCTCTTTTTGTAAGATAATCCATTTTCAGTCCTTCGTGGAGATGATGACGAAAGAAAATCATAGTTTTTGTTTTGTCTTTGACTGGATGTCGTATTTCCTTATTTAATAGTCTCTCCAAGATTCATAGCATCCAGGTGGATTTCGATATCAAGCACCCATGACAAATAATTATTGTCCTTATATCAAGGACAGCAAATTCTAATTTTGTGACATTTGGCATGATAACATTATCATAAAATATTGTATTTATACTAGATATTAAATATGAAAAATAACATTAAATTTATTAATTATAATGAAGAGGAAAAAAATCGACATGCCTTTATGCAACAGTAAAAAAGATAGGAGCTCGTGCGGATAACGGGTTGTAAATTTGAGGAGCATAACGGGAACACAAATACTAATAAAATATAATATTAAAACAAATAAAATATAATAATAAAATAAATAAAACAACAAAAAATGAATTTCTCTACTTTCTTCCATCTTTTTGGATTGATCACCAATATGTGTCCTCCAAAATCCACCAAATACCACATGGAGTATATCACCAATAATATGATACTGTGTAATCTTGAGACTCACCAATAATGATATTATGTAATCTTGAGACGTATGGGACGACCCATGGAATAATTAGATAAGAATGGACACTAATAATGGATAATATCACCTATTTTAATATATTTAGATTCTTTTTTAATTAGAGACGTCATTATTTTTTATATTTTGAAATTTCATTTTTCCCCAATTTTGACAAACTCGAAAATTCTGAAAATATTTCGAGAATATTCTGATTCCTCCCTTCCAACAAAATTTTAAGATTTTGAAAAAAAAATGAAAAATTTCAACCTTTCGAAAAAATTTTGATTTTTAATTAACTATATTAACTAAAATTTTCAAATTTATTTATGTGTTACTTTTTCTAAATTTTTATTATTTTCAACATTTTCACAAACATTCACAATAGACATCTAAATTTGGCCATTGTCAACAAGTATAATGACAACAATTTCCATCAATATTTCCATTACCATCAATATCTCAAACATCGGTTAGAAGATATTTGTTAGACATATTTGGTAGCCTATTTTACAAGTACTTCATATTTCAATAAAACACCACCTAAATCTGCAATTTCTATCACAATCGTTATTCCTTAATAATTCTCCAAAGCAATGAAGGGATCACAATTATATATCCCCTAAAAAATTAACCATTACGAACCAGACCCCTGCTCTGAAAGAAAATAAGGAAAAGGAATCATTCAAATGCTTAAAAGAAAATTAAAACCCAAACAGTTCGCCAACAAATAAGAAAATCAGTCTCAAATATTTTTCGCTCCCACTTTTTGAATCTAAAATGAAGCCAACAACAAACCATTCTTGCCTGCTCGTGTTAGTCACACCACACAGAGGGAGGGGGGAAAATAGGGGAAACACATAACAGAAGACAGTAGCACTACCTCGGATTAATGTTAAAACAGAAAAAAAAAAAACAAAAAAAAACAAAAACAAAAAGCCTTCATCCTACGGAAAAAGAGAGTACCAAAAACTAAAAACAAAAGAAAATGTCAGCAGTCTTCAGGAGATAAAAACCAGTACAAACAAATATGATGTCAGTACCGCAGTCTCCACAAATAAACAAACCAGTCAATCGTATCACACAACTACTACACGTTTCTTTTCATGAATCAGGGGAGCTTTATGAACACACAAGCAACTCACGACACGAGGTTCTCAGTCAGCGACAGAGAAGCTAGCTGATCCGCTGCATTGCCAGCTTGTTGCTGCTGAGCTGCGGCAACATTCCTCAAAACCTCCATAGCTTCGGCTACTTTTGCCTTCAAAGCCTCTGGGGACTCGAGTAAATGCAAAACCTCAGTCTGATCCATCTCCAGAAGCATTCCAGTCACCTTGGCCGCATTTTCAGGCTCCAGCTGTTCCACTAGCGGGTAAAGATTCTCTCCCAGCATCTACAACATTAATCACAGGCAGTAAGACTTTAAACACCACCAACTACACTATAAAAGATCTCTAAACCCCTTAGATATACTTTGAAAGAAAAGAAAATGGAACATCTACTTACATTCCATTTTTTTAGTTAAACTTCATGTTCAACAGTATAATTCGAAGATCTAAGACACAAAGTTGGACAATAGCCCAAACTTTCGTGAAGGTGTTTGTACATGCTTAACAGGAACTATCTGACATCCAAGAACCCTGCTGAGTTTATAGTATAGAAAATGCTTACTGTTCTCTGTTGGTCTGGTGTAGCATTTGCCAGAGCAGAAGCCAGAGCACCAATAGGGATAGGTTGAGAGTGTGCCGCATCACGCAATGCCATACCTCCCATATCATATGGAACGGAAAACATGCCTCCAGCAACACCAGGCATGGGTACATCAGGCAAACCTCTTCCAGGGGGGTAGCGATAGACACGTCCTCCTCTAGGCAACATCTATCATTCAATGAACCAACCAACCAAAACAGCCATTAAATAACACAAGAAGCCAACGACGGAAGAAAAGGAGGATAGAAAAATCACCAACCTGCTGTTGCATCATTGGAACAGGCTGCTGAGTTTGCTGGACAGCTCCTGCACGTCTGCCACCAGGGCGCTGGCCTTGCTGACCCTGCTGAACCATTGGAACAAAGAAATTTGGCATTGGTCCTCCACCAGGCCTTATACCAGGAACAAGCTGCTGCTGATAACCAAAGCCACCCTGGCAAAAATAATACCCGTAAGATAAACAAAACAAACCTTCAGAAAGTGGCTAATCATATGCACACCACGCCTTCCAGAAGGCAGGATAAAAGGATTGAGTCACAGATGCATGAGTAAATAAGGACATCAATACAATTGACCACTGATTTGGTGCAAAAACGAAAGATGGGAATTTGAAATTAAAATGTTCATAAAAGGGTATGGTGAAAGTAGTTACTTGAGAAGGAATCATTGCAGGAGGACCTTGACCAAAAAACACCTGCTGTCCAATACCTGGACCACCAGGGGGATATATTGGCATCCGAGGGGCAACTGAAGCAGCCATGGGAACTGGCCGTATTTGAGAGAACTGAGCCTACAGAACATAGTAAAAGCCATTAAATCGTGACTCGAAATGTTTGACGCAAATAAAAACCAAAAAGGGAAAGCAGCAATTAAAAGAGTTATATGTCTTAAGGCCAAGTTCTGACAATTGAAGTTACAATACAACGGCAATGGCAATGCCAAGTATCAAGTATGAAAACATCAGCGGAAGTACCTGCAATCTGGCTCTTCTATCTTCCTTCCGCTGTGCAAGTGCTACATACAATGGTTTGCTAACAACCATTTTGCCATTCATCTCAATAAGCTATCAATTACACCAAGTGAACTATTACAATCCTTCCATATTTTGTATCATTAATCACAGGCATATATAGAAAAATAAATAAATAATAAGCATATCTACTCACAGCTCTAGATGCCTCTTCAGGGGTTGAGAATGCAACAAATCCAGAACCTCTGCTTATACCATTGGGGTCACGCATGACCTGAAACACACAAAATAACCATAAAACATTAACTACAGAAGGCTTAAACCAAAAGGCAGTGCAATGAATTACACTTCAATATAATTACAACCTTGCAAGAGGTGATTGTGCCAAATGGAGCAAACAGTTCCTTAAGCTTATCATCACCAATGCTATCATCTAAATTTTTAATGTACAAATTTGCCCCCTGGTACTTGTCAGCTGCCTCTTTCATAGTTTGTTCAAACCGGTGCTTTAACTCAACTTCTCTTTCAGATTTTTTCTGTGCTTTCCCAACATACCACTCCTTATCATCAACTAACTTTCCATTAAGGGCATCAACTGCCCTAGCAGCATCATCAGCATTTTCAAAATTAACAAATCCAAAGCATCTTGATTTGCCATCAGCATCCCTCATCACAACAATACTGGTGAGTGTCCCAAATTCAGAAAAAGCTTTGTTCAAATCCTCTTCAGTGGTTGTCTCAGAAAGATTTTTTACAAATACATTGTTAAATTTGGATTTGTCAACAACACCATCTCTTTCTTGTTTACGAAGAAAGGGTCCTACATAAACTTGCTTATCATTCAACAGCATGCCATTCAGCTTCTCAATTGCTTTCTGAGCAGACTCCTCATTGTCAAATTGCACAAAACCATAGCCTTTTGACTGGCCAGAGGAATCTAAAGCCACTTTGCAAGACAGGATACTACCAAATGCAGAAAATGTATCATGTAGAGCTTTGTGGTCAATGGCCTTGTCTAAATTCTGAAAAAAATTAAAGTGCAAAGTTAACTCAGGAACAGAATCAAATAAACAATTTGAATAAAACGAACAAGATATAAACATGAATTATTCATAAAAATGAAAAATACTAATACCTTGATAAATATATTTCCAGCCCCACTTTTGCGAATGCTTGGGTCACGGTGAGAATACATAACTCTAATAGGCTTTCCATTCAAAGGGGTAAAGTTCAGCACATCCAATGCTCTTGCAGCTGTTCAAGCAAAATAGGATTACATTAGAAAAAAGGATGTGGCCATTTAAAGTTTAATGACATATAAAAATATGAAATAATCACTGTTTTGGATCACATGATAATTTGAAATATAATTTGCTTGTCAAATGACAAGAAAGGGCAAGGACCTAAATAAAGTCCTAAAATCTTCGTTCCAATTCCATCAATATCTAAGGAGCACATACACGGACATGATGACCAACTTTTGAAAACGGAGGACACATTTTATTTTATCAAGCTTAAAAAAGATCAAACACAAAATTGCTTTGGTTTTTTATTAATTGTTAAAAATAAAGTTTTTATAAAGAACAATAGAGAAGAAGAAAAGGGCATCAAAAAAAATAATAAAAACCCAATGGATGCATCACATGGAATGTAATAAAACCCAAAGCCCATTTAAAAGTAAAAACCCCAACCCTAAATAATGTTTCCCTTTTCCATCCAACATTCTGCTTTTCTCACATCCACAGCCACCCCTTGCTCTCCAACCTCCTACCCCAATTCTTCTCTCTCTACACTGCCACTGTCGAAGTTGTCCGATCTCCCACCCTTTGCTGCTACTTCTTGTGATCAATGTTGCCGACACCAAGCACCCCATCCAATGCCATTGTCAATTTGAAAGTTTTGGGGGTTTTTTAAGTGTTTGTGTGTATCCATTGCAATGTCTGTGTGTGTCCCTCTTGTGTTCAAAATCAAGAATAAATAATAAGGTTTTAGCATGTTGGACCCATATTTTGGACATTGACAATTCATAAAAAAGAAGGCCTCCGTGCTTCAAAAAACAGTATAAAAGCTTAAACAATTCAATTGCTAGAAGTGTAGAGCAATGAAAACAAATAATTGATTTTACATGGAACATTTGCCATTCAATGAAGGACATGCCACCATAGAGTTTTCAATAATAACACTAGATTTTTGTATCAAATTTCTGGTTCAAAGCTATCTGAAATCATAAAATATGCATCACAATGTAACATATCCAGATCTGCCCAGTGGTGAAACTAGCAGTCATCGACTTAAAATATACAGCTACACAAGGCTAGCTTCAGATCATCCCGTTGGAACCAAGAGCCAAACCTATAGGACATAAGATGTATTCATGCACATTTGCATTGATCATTTTTTAAACAGATGCACTTCAAAACCGTAGAATGCAAAATTAATATCCTGAAGAGTGAAGACCAAACATCATAATGCAATAAAATGACCCTCAGCATCTCCCAGTCCACCAAACAGGCGCATGTTCCAGTTCTTCATAGAATAAAACAAACAGGCTGGCTTTTACATGTCTTATAGAAGGAAATTACCATGAAACAGTAAACATTATTCGTTAGACCCCGAAAGCAACCACCCAACCTTTTACAACAGCAATCCACTTTGGCAGCACTAATTTCCCCGACTTACATTAGATTGCTACAAGCTTAACTTTTTGGTATTCGTATGGCTCAAATATCTTGATACATCAATTAATTAATAGAAATTATCCACCCTAATATTAAGACATCAACTCTGCATTTTACTAGCCAAACAATCAGCCGAACAAGAAATGTTCACCGCGAAAATTGCACTAATACAATAAACAAAGTACATTAAACAACAGAGGGCAGTGAAAAAAAAAGTGAAGCGAACTGACCATCTTGTGGGTTGCTGTAGTTGACATAACCATAACCGAGAGATCGCCGGGTCGTCAAGTCTCGGCAAACCCGAACCGAAACCACCTGACCCACCTGATTAAAAATGTCATAAAGCTGCGAATCCGTGACATTCAGGTCCAGATCTCCAACGTACAAAGAAGTAGTCACAAAATTGGCACCACCGTTCGCCGCAGGATTGACGCCGGAAATAGCATTCTGAGGCTGAGCTTGCACCTGAGCCGCCATACTGGAAATAATTTCACTACTGTTCAAAAAGAATCTTTCAATAAATTAATTTTTTTGCCTTTTTTTTTTTCTCCTCACTTCCCTCTCCTAATTTTGTTATTCAGAAACAAACCCTAGAAGGAATCAATGAACGGCGAATCTTCAGACACTCAAAAAAGGCCAGCAAAACGCAACGAACAACCGGGGAGGATAACAAAAACCCTTAAGATAATAGAAACTGAAGCAAAAATGAACAACCCCCAACGAAAAATCTTCCTACTCCTAAACAAACGAATAATTGTTTTGATTTTTCAGGATGAGAAAAGATAGTGAAAAAAAAAAGGAGAGGGAAGGACGAGAACCGGATAGATAATCGGAAGGATCCGAGTGGAGAAATGATTAGCCGCCGGAAAACGGGGCGGCGCGTGACGTAGAGAGCAACGGAGGAAGAGACGGAAACAAAAAACGCGAGGGTTTGGAGGGCAGATGAAACTGCACTAAAAGAAAGAGGAAGAGGAAGAAGGCGTAAGGCTTTATATATGTGGGCAGTTGTGGGTAAACCCTAGAGATAAAATCTACCTACGAAATCTCAACCGTCCATCGCAATGCACTGTGGCGCATCTGACGAGGTCAAGTCGGGAATCCGTAGGTAACCGGTAACGGTAACTTTTTTCGGTTGGCAGTGACGGTCTTCAGGAAGAATAGATAATCAAATTTGAAACTTATTTGTAAAAAATATCTCAACAAAAAACTTTAAAAGACCTTTTCTATAAAAAAAAATAATAATAATAATTATGAAAAAGTCTTAGTTTCAATATACTAGTCCCCAACGGATGTGATCGGATGTGATCTACGTGAAATTTATAATTTATTTTACTCCGTATAAAAAAGATTTAAAAGATTTTAATTATCAAATAACTATGAGAAAACATTTTTTAATCTTCGATTATTTTTAGAAATAGGTGCAATTGGTTCTAAATTTTCAAATTGATCATTTTAGTCCTTAAATTTTGAAAAATAGATTTAAGAGGTCCATCAATATCTTTCATCTCGATAATGGATGTCTCAGTTTAACCTTTGGCATATGGACAAAGTACATTATATGTTTTACCGGGACGATAGTAGAAATGAATTCTTGAAGAAGCACTTGGGTGTAGAATTGTAGATTTACAACTTACATCCATTGGGATCTCAATTGAGACTTTTTTTAGAAGAGATAGTGAGCGGGACTTGGACTGGAAAAGGGAAACTAACACGACTAGCACTAGTGACAATAGACCTTCAATCGCTTGAACTTATTCCCCTTCGCATGAACAACCATGATCTCATCTACGATAATTTTGACGTACGAACCAATTCATACCTTAAAATTTTGCAAATCAAACAATGGATTTTTTGGATTGGAAACCAAATTTGAAACTATAATCTTCAGTTACTGAATAAACGAAAACTAAATCAAACAATGGAGGTCTTATTTTTCTCTTAACTAATAGAGAAAAAGGATATCAAAGCGTAGGAAATCAGACATGAGGAATTCCATGAGCAGCGGAAGGATCGTTCCAAATTCCATTCGAAATTGAACATACACAATTATAGTACAAGAACGAAAACTAACAGGTCATGCAACAATTAGAAATTACAGCATGCTGACAAGATAATCAAGGGATAGAATATACATACATTTGAAGACTCATTCTTCAAACTCCCTCGATCAGTCTCCAAGTGTCCAAAACACAGCAACGCTCAAACACAACAACCGGTACAACAACACGATCCACAACAAACACCTCACGAACAACACGAATCCAACGAACAACCTCCAAAATATCGAACTCAATCGAGTTGAGTGAGGACACCACCACAATGGCTACCTTGGTATTCTCGATATGAGAATCCAGAAGTTGTGGGCTCTGTATGATTTCGGTTAGAGGAAGAGACAGGAGGACAACAATCGTGTAGATGATTGAGCAAGTGGGAGATGACACAGTCTATCGTATAGACGATGTGCTCAATCATGTAGAAGATGACAGTCTATCAATGTCACGCGATCGTTTAGCTACGGCCAACTGATGAACTATCGTATAGATAATGTCCACAATCGTTTAGTCTCTCTAATGTTATCACTTAGTGAAACCTTTTCACTTGATAGCTTTACCGTGAGGTTCTTTCTGAATCAAGTAACCAAATTTAGAAAAACATTTACCATGAAACCACCAATAAGCTCCCACTTAATTGGTTGTTAGAGAAAAAGAGATAATTATCAAATAATTAATATTATTATAAATAAATATGATAATCAACTTACCATATTATATTTATAACCTATAGTTTTAATATTTCATCTTGTGAAATATATAAACCATAGTTTTTTTTCTATTTCATGGTACTTAATGTAAATCATATTTACATTAATCCTCCACTCGATGTATCTCATACATCACACCAATTATATCATATATAATTGAGTTTCTTCTTGTCAATTTGAAGATTTCAAATCAACCCCAAGAACTGATTCTCAACTTGAATCCATTGAGTTACCAAGGGGGCCTTATGGACTTGTAGCTTAAAGCTCCAATGGTACGTGAATAACTGACTAAACTCGTTAGTCACGAGATCCACCATCCGTTAACTATCGGGCACTCCATTAAAGACTGATAGTTGCACTTTTCTCACTACAGATATATTTCGTGTCCATATCAACCAATAAACAGTGCGATAACCCTTCACAGATCGCTCGTAAGTACAACTGGGCCAATTCACCATTTTGCCCCTATAGTTACATCTAACTCCTTAAGTACCACTGATTCTTCTAATGAACATAAGTCATAATCCTACTATGACTGAGTCCTCTCTTCCAAAGAGAAGTTGTGGCCACTATGTTCAAGACCCAAAATCAACCTTTAAGGGAGCAATCTATCTACTTACCCCTGCTTCGGGGAAGGAGTGAATTCCATCTTGTGTAACTAAGTTCCCAGTTCCCTAATTAGACAAATCCCCAAAAAAGTAGGCTTGTTGAGTTGACAATCTGGCCACTCTCACTCATACTAATCAAAGGACCCCCTCAAAGGCAGGAGTTCCCAAAACACTCAGGATTAAGGTCATGTCATTTATGGTCAGCGTTATATAAAGAGACAAATCATCTCGTGGCCCGGTCTTATATAAACTCTTTGTATAGGACACCCCCGCTCGCATATCTCCACATGAATGGTCAGGATCAACCATCTGTGTAGTTCACTACACTTGTAAACCTCTACAAAGAGGGTCGTATTCGTAGTGTCACAAGGATCAGGTATCCCTCCTTAATCCTTATACTACAAACCTTTTTAGGTTATCACTTAAGGCAAGATCCACTTGTATATCTCATATACATGCTTAAGTTTTCATCAATAACCATGGAGCTTTGTTTATTGGATATGAGTAAATGCAAAATAAAATAACTCTTATTTTATTCATAACAATATGTACAGTGTTTACGTACGAGACTCCGGGAGAATTAGGACACCAATCCCAACACCAAGTCTAAAAGGCCAAATGATGAGGGTCATTCACCTAACCTTGAATTAAAATGTCCATTCATAATTAAATTAATAAAAGAAAATAGTAGTAAATGAGAAAAAGAAGGTAAGGGACCGTTAAAATCTATTTTTCAAAACTTTAGGACTAAAATGGCTAATTTAAAAATTCAAGTACTAATTGCACCTATTTCTCAAACTTCAGTGACTAAAAAGGTATTTTTCCTAATAGTTTTTTACATTGCTTAATTCAAATAGTTGTAACGATTTAAAGAGAAAGACATGATTGTTAGCTAAACATATCTCAATTGTTAGATCATGATGTTTCATGTATGTGCTCTAAATCACACTCAAAATGATATACCACTTCATCGTGTATCACTTCTGCTTGAATAGTTGCAATGAGGTAAAAGATGTGATTATCCGAACAAATATATATCCATCGTTAGATTGTGATTTTTCATATTTATGTAGATCTACATTACACCCAAACATGGAAAGATTTACCACTTCGTTGTGTAACTCCTTCAACTCAAATAGTTTTAACAGAGCAAATAACATGATGTTTCATATCTATGGTCTATATCATATGCATGCACGAAAAAAAATACACCCCTTTGGATGTAGCTAGTGATAACAGGTAGAAATGCACTTTATCTTAGTGCTAAGTTCTTAAACATGCTGGCTTGCGTTGATAAAATATGTTAGATTTCATCCAAAAAGCATTAAATTCATTATATTGCGGTCGCATGCGTTCATCGCATAGGAACAGTTGATTTTTGTATTTTTATGCAGAATATGCGTTGACGCAAGGTGAAAATTGCGATCATAAGAAATCATTGGTCGAGCGTAGCACAACCGTAAGGCTTTGCGGTGATTGTGTTCGCAACATTTGCTCAAGAAGGAGTGCAACTTGGTCAGCGCAACTTGTTGGGTGCATTTGGGTGAAAAGCATAATTAATCGTGATGGGACAGAAAGCTGATGACAGTCGAATCCGAATTAAGTTGACAGCCGCTAACGATAATAAGTACATTCAGCTTTTCGGTGACAAATATTTGGTGCACCAGTCAGGGAATTAAAGCCATCCTATCTGTGCAATCATAAAAAAGAAGCCACCTTCACCTCGAAGCTATATAAATATAGACCACATCCTTCAGAAAAGGAGTTCGGATACTTAGATAAATTTATTTAGAATTTAGCCTTGTCCATAGTTTTCTTTTATCTTTAAAGTGGAGCATGGGAAGAGTCGATACGCCGGAAGATCACTCAGGGCAACTCAAGCGAGAACCCTAAGGCAAAGAAGCAAAGAGCGGGCCGACTCTCGCGAGAGCGAGATTATCTTTTGAACACGAGTAGAAAAGACGGTGTAAAAGCCTGGGAAGCAAGAGATTGCTACCAAGCTCTTTATTCTATTCTTGCATTGTTGTCTTGTACTTCATCTTTATATTTATACAATGGAAGTTCTTATTCTACATCTGTTCACTCTCTTAGCACGCATGAGTAACTAAATTAGTCGAATGGGTTGAGAAGAACTAAGCTAACATGACCTAGGATCTTCATTGCTTGCAATTATCTTGTATTTATGTGTGCTTCATTCGTCCATTAGGGATACTCGGAAGGGTAGTCTAAGGACAGGATCTAGGCTTGGGAAGGTTAGGTCAGAATCTAGGCTCGGGAGAGTTAGATTAGAACTGTATAAACAAGAGATGGGAACTTAGAGATAAGCTCTGTTTGCCAACCTGCATCACATGCATCCTAGAGATGGGAATGATATTATGTGGTCGCCTTATTTGTGTAAGTGTCATTCTGTCATCGCATAAATAAGAATAGAGGCTTATGTTTAGGTCCTATAGACTTATCGCATATATCGCATGCGTTCTAGCATTAGAAGCCGTGGCATTCACACTGTGCATGTTGCATGATCGCAAGGTATGAACGCATCCTAGGAAGTGTTAGCCGAAACCTTTCTCAATCCATTCACCGCATATTCATCGTATCTTCCATTTATCAACTCTTTTCAAACTCTGCCGCATTTGTTTACTTTTCATTACCGCAAACAACAAACTTCAACAAATATTGATTTATTAGGTTACCGCAAGGTTTTCATAAAAATTACCATCGCAACCTGTTTTCACAAGTCCCTAAGTTCGACCCTAGACTTACCAGGAAACTCAATGGAGTTTTCACTTGGATTCCGTTGAGGAAACTTGAGTGCTCAACACAATTTCACCATCGCATATCATCCATAATCCACTTCATAAAAACAACCATCAAGTTTTTGGCGCCGTTGTTGGGGACTTTGGCAAAATAGTGTGCTAATGGTAATTTTTCTGATTTCTTTGCAGACTCTCAATCTCTGGCGAATTACGACTCGGTGATTGAGAGAACATTTCAACACAGATTAAGAGACCCCAATAATAAGAGAGAACACCAAGAATGGCGGAACAACTGGCAAAAAAGGCCACAAACGCGAATAATATAATGGCCAACCCTATCCTTCTGGCGAATGACTACAATAGACCCATTCGGGACTATGTGTCGCCCAACCTCTATGATTTCTCTCCAGGAATCATGAGGCCAGCGTTAGATGGATTGAGGTTTAAAATGAAGCCGGTAATATTGCAGATGATTTAGGCTGCTGGGCAGTTTGGAGAAGGCATGGCGAAGACCCGCACGCCCACCTCCGGAGCTTCATAGAGATCTGCAACACTTTTGTGTTCCCGAACATCTCAACCGAGGAAGTTCGACTCACTCCGTTCTCATTCTCCTTGTGTGATCAGGCAAGAACATGGGCATATTCTCTTGAACTGGAGGAGATAACTTCGTGGGAACAGGTGGTAGAAAAGTTTATGAAGAAGTATTTCTCACCAACAAAAAATGCTAGGAGAAGGAAATTAATAACGAATTTTGAACAAGAAGATGACGAATCGTTCAACGATGCCTGGGCGAGGTTCAAGCAGCTGGTAAGAGACTATCCATATAATGGCTTACCAGACTGCCTGCAAATGGAGATTTTTTTACCAAGGACTGAATCCCTCTTCGCAGACCGCTGCCAATGCGGCAGCCGCTGGTGGTCTGCTCGACAAAACATATGAGAAGGCAAAGAGTATACTTGATCGCATTTCTAAAAATCATGAGGATTGATGAGAAAGCGATCAAAGATTTAGAATTAAAGATAATGACGCAAACAACGGGGCCATTGCATCCCTGCAGAGCCAGATGACTGCGATGATGAGTTTAATTCAAGGCATCGCAATTAATTACACAGGAGCGAAGAAATGGCAGGTTAACGCAATCGCTCAAACGATTGCAACAATGACAACAATAGTCACTTCAATGATCACTATAGTTATTATTGCAATGACCGTACTTATTACTGTTACAAGCGTATTGTCCATGTCCATACTAAATTTCCAGACTTATTCTCTCTATACTCGGAACAAGTGAGTATGCATCAACTTGAGCATCATCATTTGTTGTTCTTCTATGAATGAAAGGGTTTAGGATTTACCATCATCACCTTCATTTTTTTCTTGACCTTGACTTTATTGTCCTTGATCTAATTGTTGCTCTTCCAAAGTAATTGTATGTGGAATTTTGCAGCACACATGTGTCATTTCAAAAAAGCAAAATTCATATCAATTCAAAAGGTTTAATTTACGATTGCAAACTTATGGTAGTTTTTTTTTTTTTTTTTTTTTTCAAATTCAATATTGACAATGAGAAATTTCGAATTAAAGATAAGGCTAGAAACTAAAAAAGTTGGAAATAGAAAAAAAAAAAAAGAAAAAAAAGACATACAAAGACAATCGGAAGACATGTCGACGATATATCTACAATATTTAGGCTATATATCCATGATATTTTGGCAACTTATTCACAATATTTCAACAGTATTTCCACATTTCTATAAAGATATCAATAGATATATCCACAAAATGATAGATCGACGAAATTAGCGATATTATGGATTTTTTTAGAAAAAAAAATTAACCCTTATGTTTCTCTATTGGTTTCACAATTTTGGCAATACTTTTGTGATATATATAGCCACAATTGTGATTTTTCCATCCTTGATATATAGTATAAATATTGGTCAATAAATACGTGCAATGCACATAATGTTGGGTTTTATGTCCTAAAACTCGTGGTTTGTAACTAATAAACTTATTATGTTGATCAATAAAGATGTTATTGAAGTATTGATTCAATAAGTTTGTTATTGAGTGTATGAACCTAGTGTGTTTTAGAAATAATCGAAATCCAATAAATTAAAGATCCATTATTGTTACATGAGTACTTGAACTTTATGTGGAGACATAAGAGTGGATCAAGTTCGAGTAAATAACCAAAATGGTTTATAATATACGAATAAGGTTGGGTACCTTATTCTGGTAACACTATCGGATACGACCCAATTTGTAAATGTTACAATTTATGTAAAGTGCTACAAACGAAGTGATGCTAATTCGTTCATGTGGAGACATAGGAGTGGGGGCGTCCTATGCAAAGAGTTTGTATAAGATCGGACCAAGAAATTAATCATTCTTACTTTATAATGTTGTTTACTATTTAAGACTCACTATGTCAAAGAGGTGACCTAGGTAACTTGACCTTAATTCTAAGCTAACTATGAACTCCTATTTATTTGGGATTAACCTTAGATTTGCATGGGTGAGGGTTGATTTAACAACGTCGACATAATAAGTCTCCCATTTCAGGGGTAAGATCGAGTAGATAGCTGGGGACGTAGGGTGCAAGATGGAATTCACTCCTACTCGTTTTTGGGGATAGTAGAGAGGTTGTTCCTTTAAGTGCTAATTCTGGATCTTGAACAAGGGGTCCCACCCTCTCATTGCCCTAAGAGGGACTTAGTTTGTTGATTAGATCACAAACTAATTGATCATTAGAGGACCAGTGGAACTTAAAGAACAAGAGGTAATCTCGAGGATAAAACAGCTATTGACCCAGCCGTTGTTACTAACGACTTGTGAAGAGTTAACTTACTAATTATGATTATATCGAGTGGACATAATTATATTTACAGTAAGGAGAGTGCAAATATTGGGCTTTAAGGGAGTGACCCGGTAGTTAACGAATGTTGATTAGTTCAGTTTAAAGAGTTTAGCTGATTAATTTCAAATCTTTGAGGCCCATGATCTGTGAATCCATTAGGTCCCCTACTAGCTCACAGATGGATTAAACCTTATAATAGAGTGATGAGTTTAATTTGAAACGTTCAAATTTGAATCAAAAGATTAGTAATTATATGTGATATAATTACACGTTTAATTATTGAATTAAAGAAATTGGAGAATTGAATAATACTTAAATTCGATTTAAAGATTAATTACATGAATAAGGATTCATGGTTGTGGAATTGGTGTTTAATTAGTTTAATGTATGATAATAAATTGATAGAATTAATTAAACTATTTAACTAATTATTAATTTTATTTAAAAATTAATTATTGAATTATTTTTTTTTTTGTAAAATTAATGAAAATTCAGATTAATTAATGAATTAATGCTAAAATTTAATATTTTGAAAAAGAATTGCAAAATTAATAGAAAAATTATTTTTGAAGAAATCCACTAAATTGGGATTTTCCCACTTACTACACCACATCTTCCACTCAATTCCATTCAAATTTGACTAAGTAACTGTTGTCTTCAATTCATGCAATGTGATTGCATGAAAAGGCTGAATAAAACTTGACAAATTTGAGCTGAGAAGTGAGCCGTGCAAGTGATTTTTTCTAAAAAATTCTATTGAAGAAGAGTTCTTCATATTTATGCAGAAAATCAGACTTCTCTCTCTTTCCCCCCCTCAAATTTAGCTTATTTTGATTCCCACAAATCAATCTAAGGTTCAAGAGAATAGTAGAAAAGATCATGTAGTGGTCTACTACAAATTGCATAGGAGAATCAAGCTAAATTTGAAGTTTGAAAAAGGTCTTCAAAGGTAATTCTTAAAACCCTATTTTTCTGAAATGAACATGCTTACTAATTTGCTAAAATTGATGAATAAGAGTGCTTAATGATCATGAATTCTTCCGTCAATTGCATGTTAACTCCATCAATTGGTATCAGAGTATGATTTAAACACTCAATTCAAGTTAATTTTAGCTTGGTGGATGATTTTCATATGATGTATGAAAATGATGGACAAATATGGTTTTATCCAGTTTTGACATTAAATTCTCTTCAATTAAGTGTTAATTATTGTAATTGGCTCTTTTTTTATGGGCCTTAATGTGTGCTTAAGGGTCTGAAAATTGGAGTCAATAGAGTTGCATTTAGGTTATAATTGAAGAAAGAAGCAAAGAAGGTCAGCAGTAGAAAATTGGGAGTGAAGCTTCTGCCAGGAAGCATTGCAATGCTATTCTTCAAGAACCTGAGGTGTTGTAACGCTGGGAGGAAGTGTTGCAACGCTGCTCATCCAGTTTAAAAAGCGCACATGTGACCCGACCGACAGTTCAAGTGAATCGGTTTAGCTAGTTCAGGTCTGGGAGGTTTAGTTCAACCCATTTTAGGTTAGTTCAACCTGTTTACAATCCTTGGAGGTCCGATTCGGGTCAGTTTGAGTGGTCCAGAAGCTTCTTGAAGCCAATTTTGATAATTAATTGTAATAATTTAGGCTATTTGCTTGCTTAAAATGCCAAAACTGGTCTATAACAGTGTATATTTAATTATTTATGCATTATGAATGTATGTTATAATTAAATAAATCTTGTACATGCATATAGCATGCCTTGTAGATTTAAATTCCCACCACAGGAAACATGTTGCATGCACTAAAAGTATGTTATAAAGAGTTATAATATATAGTATGCATGTTTAAGGTTTCAAGTGTTTAATATAAGATGTTATATTAAATCCTATAATGCTTGATGATTGTTGTGGAGGCTAAGCATGTCTAAAGTTTTATAAGTAGTTATAAAATTGGGTTCACATTTAAAATCCATAACAAAGATAAGTCGCTTGCTTACATAGGTTAACAAATAACAACTTATTTTAATAGTTAAAATAGATTATTATCTTGTAAAACATTGGTTACAAACTCAACCAGCATATAATCCTATCAAAGACTGGAGGTTATTAAGTTAACGGTCTACAGAACATCTCCTACCTAGAGATTATGGCCGAATAATTGAGCGTTATTAACCCAATCTTATGAGCATAGGTGAGCGATGTGAGGTCTTAAAACTAGTTTATCACCTAGACATTGTAGGTTAATTCCAAATATAATCGTTATACTTGAAAAATCAACCAGACTTAGGTTGTTTTAATAAGCTGGAACATACCTAAGTAAATTTTTACCCAAATCTAATAGAACACTTCAGCGGGAGACCAATAACATATACGATATGTTGTTCTTAGCTCTCACATCCCTAAGAATTCATACTGTGAGATTCACGTTTGACTTCGTGTTACCCTGGGAGTGACCTCCATTCAAAAAGTGTTTGTATGGGTCAATAACATGATGAATAGGGGAAGTAGTTCATAGTAAGTGGGTGAAGGATGTGTGTCAACGTGTCTTGTAGTCTCTTCCATTAGTTTGGATCGTGAGATTCCTATCTTGCATTTGTTTTTCAACTTTATGTGATCTACGCTAGTTGTTTTACAATGACTATCCCCTCGAAGGGTTGTAACATGGGATTCAGAACAACTCAAACTCCAGGAATGGATAGGATTTCTTAGGTCGATTCCCAACCTTGACTCTCTAAATTGGTAGCATCGTTGGGGCCGCTAAACTCTAAAGTCTGAAAATGTAAGGTTACACTTACAGAATTACTAAGTGTTAGTAAGTTCTTGACCGAAAACGGTAACTAAATGACTATAGGAATAATTGTTATTCTGGAGATAGTATTTAGTAAAAAAATGTCTTGCTTTAGTGAAGGAGTATTTGATTTCCCCTCAGTAACACTTATTCTGACTCACTATAGTATTGTTGCAAATAAAATAATGAATTTTTGGGTACATTATTACTTTGCTAAAATATGATTGGATTTAAAGGCAATTCACTAATTGAATTTGTTTATATTTTCAGAATGATTAGCTCATTAATATAGTTGTTGGCTTCTGATAAACTTATTGGGGACAATTATGCTACATGAAAATTGAATATGAATACGATAGTGGTAATAGATGATCTCAGATTTATTTTAACTGAGGAATGTCCTCCAATCCTTAACTTAAATGCAAATCGAACTGTTTGGGAAACATATGACGGGTGGACAAAGGCAAATGAAATAGCCCAAGCCTATATTCTTGCCATCATATCTGATGTTTTGGTGAAGAAACATGATAACATGCATACCTCTAAAGAGATTATGGAATTACTGTAGGGGATGTTTGGACAACCGTCCTTCTGCTTTAGACATAATGTTATCAAATACGTATACAACTACCATATGAAATAAGGGGTTTCTGTTAGAGAACATGTCCTGGACATGATGGTCCATTTCAATGTGGCAAAAGAAAACAGAGCTGTCATAGACGAGAAAAGTCAAGTCAGTATTATTCTAGAGTCTCCTCTAAAAAGCTTCTTGCAATTCCACATTAACGCATTGATGAACAAAATAGAATATAACCTGACCACTCTTCTCAATGAGCTTCAGGCTTTTCAATCCATCTTAAGAACTAAGGGATAGGAAGCAGAGGTAAATGTTGCCACTGCTGATAAAAGAGGATCGTTCTCTAAGATAAAGCCTGACTCTACTTCTTCTTCTAAGAATAAAACTGTTTAGATAAAAAATAGTAAGGGGAAAAAGAAGGCTTCTACAAGCCACAAAGGCAAGGCTAAAGTTACAGATAAAGGAAAATGATTTTACTATAGAGAAGATGGGCAATGGAAGAGAAGCTGCCCGAAGTACCTTGTGGAAAAGAAAGCGAAAAAAACAAAACAAGGAAATCAGTTTCTGAAGATTGCTTGCAAAAGAAGAGATAGCTCTCAAAGTTATGAATAAGGGAGGTTGTCTTAGAAAAACCAGTGGGAGTTCCTGAAGTTGTTATCAAAAGATGGATCCATTATTAGATAATGAACTTCTTGTTAATGTATTGAAAAATTTTGTATCTATCTTTTGTAAAGAACAAATGGTCTTAAAAGTATCCTTTTGTTATAACTGAAATGTTCATTAGCAAAAGAAGTATTTTTATTTGTTATACTTCTATGTTAAAACCAACCAAAGTGAAGGCCATTTCAAATATTTAGATATTTAAACAGCTGAAAACATAAGGCAAAGGTTTCTTCAAGTAATTATCTTTGGCAATTAAATTTGTCACATAAGTCTTAATAGGATTAAGAAAAAGGTTAAAAGTGATCATCTAAATAAGTTAGAAGACAATCTTCTAACACTATGTGTGTCTTATCTTGAAGATAAGATGACTAAAAGATATTTTATAAGAAAAAGTATTAAAAAGCCAAAGAACCCTTAGTGCTCAGACCTTTATGGTATGATGACTGTCAAGGTACAAGAAGGGTATGAATATTTCATCAGTTTTAGTGATGATTATTCTATTGGGGTTGATGCCCTAAAGTCTCTTGTCTTGTAGTTTGTACGAATAATTGTGAAGTATAATATATGATATTTTACTCCACTTCTTGATTTTGCTCAGTTGTTTGTTTTATTTGCTTTACCACAAACCAATAAACCTAAAATCCCTAGTTATCTATATGTAACTTAAACATGTATGCGATGACATATAAGTGGATCATGTCTTAAGTGATAACCAAAATGGTCTGTAGTATATGGATATAGGAGGGAAACCTTATCCTGGTAACGCTACAAATGCGGCACGCTTTGTGGAATGGTCACAAATGTTGTGACTTGTCACAGATGGTCTAATCCTGATCATTCATGTAGGGGACATGCAAGCGAGGACGTCCTATAGAAAGAGTTTGTATAAGACCAGACCACGAAATGTTTAGTCTCGTTATATAACACCGTTCATGATAGAGACTGCACTTCACTAGGATGACCATAAGTAACATGACCTCAATCTTGAGTGAGTCGGGAACTTCTGTCATTGAGGGCGGTCTTTTGATTTGCATGGGTGCGAGTGGCCAGGTCGCCGACTCAAACCTACCATTTTAGGGATTCGTCTGATATGGGAGTTGGGAACTCAGCTACACAAAATGGAATTCACTCATTCTCTGAAGCAGGGGCAATAGATAGATAACTCCCTTAAGGGCTGATTCCAGGGCTTGAATGATGTGGCGCCACACACCTTCTTTTGGCCTGAGAAGTGTTCACACATAGTGGACTATGTTATATTGTTTATTAGAGGAATCAGTGGAACTTAAGAAGTGAGATGTAACTATAGGGGAAAACGGTAAATTGGACAAGCTGTACTTACGAGCATCTATGAAGGGTCATCGTACTCATGATTGGTTATATCCGATGGACACAGAAATATATCTATGGTAAGAAGAGTTCAGATGTTGGTCTTTAGTGGAATGTCTGGCAATTACCAGATGGTGGATCTCGTGGCTAAAGAGTTTAGTCAGCTATTCACGTACCGTTGAAGCTTCGAGTCACAGGTCCATAAGGTCTCCTTCGTAGCTTGGATAAAGTCGAGAATAAGTTTTTCGGTCAGTTTGAAATGTTCAAATTGATAAGAGGGAGTTCGATTATATATGATATAATTGATCTGGTTAATTATATATGATATAATTGACTAAATATATGAGATACATTATTTTGGAGGAAATTAGATATACATATGATTTATACCAAGTAGAGGAGAAATTACTATAATAGATATATGATATCAAACTATAGGTTAAAAATATAATATGATTATATTCATTCATTCATTAATTAGTCGGTTATGTGATAATTGACCGGGAATTTCTCCTAAATCGAGCGTAAGTGGGAAGATCAATTTCAGTTATTGTAACTGAAGAATAAAATGAAATTTTGTTTCATTTTGTAAAGAGTTTGAAAATTTCACTCACGGTGTGGAAATTTCACGATCGCTTAGATGAAAGCCTATACGATAGCGTCCATCGCCTAAACAATCGCACACCTGCGCACTAAATGATCGCACACGTTTTCTAAATGATCGCTCACCTTCTCTAAATGGTTGCTTAGCGCGCCGAGCTTTTCTAAGCAATCGCTTAGTAAAACCTACACGATCATGTACTTTGCTCTAAGTGACAAGCACCCGACTATACGATAGTCATCTACTATCTCCCACTTGCTTGTTCGTTCTACACGATCGTCCTTTCCTCCTTCCTCTACCATTTCCATCAAAGTCCACTCTTTGGATTCTCACTCCGAGAATACCAAGGGCTTCGAATGGTGGTGTCGTCCCAGTTGCTGCTTGTTCATGCGTTGTCGTTCGTGTAGACGATCGTGGTGTTATTAGGCGACTTATTGCTGGGCGATAAGAAGCGTAGAGGTGTCGCATCCGCTGGATTGAGTTCGAGTGAAGATTATCTTCAACTGGTACGTTTACTCAATTTGTTGTATTATAATTGTTAAGGCATGCCTATAATTAGTGTTACAATGCCTACCTGTTGTTAGAGTGTGTGTGTGGTAATTCGATCACAATGAAGTAGGAAAGATTCGGACCCGCTCATGGATACTTTTGTTTAAGAGCTCCTTCAATTGGTACCAGAGCTAGATTTTTTTATATTCCAAATCCATTGATGCAAAGAATTGCATATATATTCGCGGTGGGTGCATATCTGCTCTCTGTTTAATTGTTAAATTGTTTATGGATGTACGGATTAATGGAGTTTTCTGGGATGTAACCTTCAGTTTGATTAATTCTTTTGCATTTTCGGTTAATTGTAAAGGCCCCTGCGGTTTTGGGCACAATTGATTCTTATCGAGTATGTAATTCAAAGTCAGTTTGAGTCTTGAGTCATTCATGAAGAAGTTCGGAGAAAGGGTTGTTGTTCCGAGGAAGAAGACGATCAAGGGTTGATCGGGTCGTGTAGACGATGGGGTAAGTGATCATTGAGTATCAGATGCTTGGGTGTCGTTTAACGCGCGCGTGCGCTAGACGATCGTTTAGCTCAACAAGCTTCATCGCTTAGTAACTGACTAAACGATCGCAGAGTATCGCACAGTAAATCATTTACCTTTCACCGCGTTAAGCGATCACCTAGACGATTAGGTTTCCCAGCCTCGTTGTTGTCTAAGTGATCATTTAGCTTTTCGTACTATTATCTAGTGTTCGCTAAGCAATCATTTACCTGCGGCGTTTGCTAAACGATGGAGGTTCTCCTGGCGGTTCAAGACCCGGTTTGCCTGTGAATCGGTTTACTCGATGGAAAATGAAATAGATAGAGTTATTTCATTCCAATTTTGTAAAGGTTCATCCCGGTCCATTAATCCTTGGTTTATTACATGAGATGTATGGTTATTTATATGTCATATGGTATGCACATATAGTAAATCCTACCTTAGGTTATGCATTAGTCATGTATCATCTCTTTATTGTAAATGTTATAATTTAGAGAAGCATGATTTAATTATGTAAGAGCATGCTCATGCATCATATAATATAAGAGTTATATTTATGCATGCATAAAAGCATTGACATGCATCATCTTTATATTATAATTGTTACAATATAAGGGTGTATGGAAAGCATGTTTGCTTGGTTATTACGTATATATAAAAGTTATGTATAGTACTGATCGAACATTCTATGAAGCATGACACATAGGTTTCTTTATAAGCGTTATAAATACCTAGTTGTGCGTGATGTTTTTTAGTTGTTTCTTTTTAAAGGTTAAAGAGAAATTAGAACTAAAAGCAATAAGAAAGACATGCATGCTCACTTAGGTTTAATTCATGGTTTTAAAATGTTTAAAACTTGGATGACATAGACCTAAGATCATGGTTCTAATATAATTAGCAATCCTTAGGCTTTAATAGTTTAATCTGTTTAATAGGATTAAATTGACTAATAAAAGATTAAAGTGTAACAAATTTATCTATAAGGGACCTTTTGTCTAAGGCAGATTCTGTCTAGGCTGGGGTATTTAAGTTGATGAAAACGTAACACCCCTACATGGGAACTTACCTGGAAAGGTAAATTAGATAGATTTGATGCATGCATGCAAGTTAAAGACAGTCTATTAAAGTGTTTAAATGTGACTACTTGAACTTGTTCATATTTCATTGACAAAAGTTGTTTATGAGCAGACTTAAAAAGATGACTTAGACTAAAATCAGTAGTCGGATTGTCTAGGTTAATGAACCCCCAGGTAAAACATTCAGTGGGAGGTACTTGGGGCACATGATGTTTCATCTAAACCTTTCATGTTTCTTCTATATAGTCCACACCGTGAGATTACCCTTGGTCTCGTGGCATCTTGGGAGTGTTCCCCTAAAGGATGGTGTTTGGGTAGGTCAATATCAAGGTGGATGGAGAGAGAGTTCAGAGTAAGTGGGAGTGGGAAGTGTGACAGCATATCCCTCGATCTCCCTCGTTGGATTGAATAAAGTTATTGCGCATCGCCTCGAAACACCCCGGGAGTGTCCCCCTATAGGATGACAGTTTTGCGCGTTTCTTTATTTGAACTCCTGTAAGAGGATAAGGTTACTTAGTCTCTTGTCCTAATCTACTTCTTCCCTACTGTGGGCTCATTAGGGTGAGACTTTGGCACCGAAAATGAGGGGTCACACTTACGCAGAATTTTTAAAGTTTAACAGTTCTGCAAATAAATAGAGGCTGTTAGGTTCAGTTCCAAAAGTTGGTTATGCCTAATGGTTGAGAAGGTCTTATCCCAGTGAAGGGGCATCTGATCACCCCACGGGTGACGTTTGTCCTTCCTCATTGGGGCATCATTGAAAAATAGAAGTCTTTCACTTAGGGTACTTGAAACTGTTTTGCAAAATTAATTGGTTAAAATGTGGTTTAGCAAAATCTAATAAAAGTTTTGTTCGTTTTTCAGCAACAATCTTTTGACAATGGCCATAGCCACATTAACTTTGCTTAGTGCCGAGAAATTAACTGGCGATAACTTTTCAACATGGAAACACATGATCACGACGATACTAATAATTGAGAATCTCATGTTTTCCCTTACGGAGGTCTGTCCTCCTATTCCAGCCCCGAATGTCCCTCGAAATGTTCAGGAGGCATAAGAGCGACAGACACGGGCAAATGAGAAGGCCCAAGCCTATATCTTGGCAAGTCTTAATGAAGTCTTGGCCAATAAGCATGAGCCCATGGTCTTAGCACGTGAGATCAGAGTCTCTACGGGGAATGTTTGTACAACTTTCTGAACAGCTCCAACATGAGGCTCTTAAGTATATATTCAACTCTAAAATTCAAGAAGGCACCTCTGTTCGTGAACATGTGCTTAACATGATGGTCCACTTCAATGTGGCAGAGTTGAATGGGTCTACCATCAAGAAGAGCAGTCAGGTTAGCATAATCCTGCATTCTTTGCCGGAGAGCTTCCTGCACTTTGTTAGTAATGTGATTCTTAACAAACTGAGATACAACCTTACAACTCTCCTCAACAAGTTACAGACCTACCAATCTTTATTGAATAGTAAGGAGAGGAAGAAGACTGAGGCAAATGTTGCTTTATCTTCCAGGACGTTTTATAGAGGTTCAACTTCAGGAACGAAGTCTGCACCTTCTACTTCTAACTCTGCAAAGGGGAAGAAGAAGAAGGGTGGTAAGGGGAAAGGAAAGGCGCCTGCTAACCCGTTACCTGTCGCCCCAAGAAGGCGTCCACTGCCGGTTGAAAAGGGAAAGTGTTCCCACTTCAACTAGGATGGGAACTGGAAGAGGAACTGTCCTCGCTGGCTAAAGGAAAGGAAGGCCACCAAGGCTAAGGCCAAGGCAGATAAAGGTAAATATGATTTACTTGTACTTGAATCTTGTTTAGTGGAGAATGATGATTCTGCGTGGATAATTAATTCGAGCGCCACTAATCACGTTTGTTCTTCTTTTTAGAGGATTAGATCCTGGCGACAGCTGGAGGCTGGTGAGATAACGATACGAGTAGGCATCGGGCACATCGTCTCAGGTGTGGCAGTGAGAGGGATCCAATTAACTTTACATAATAGGTTTCTTGTTTTAAATGATGTATATATTGTTCCTGAACTTAAAAGGAACCTTATTTCTATAAAGTGCTTGCTACTATGTAAATACATTATTTCATTTAATGTAGATAAAGCATTTATTCATAAAGATGGTGTTAATATTTATACAGGGTATCTGGAAAATTACTTGTATGTGTTAAGATCATTAGCCATTAGTTTCCTCCATAACATAGAATTGTTTAAAACTGTCGTAACTCAAACTAAACGTCAACGAATTTCTCCAAAAGAAAATGCCCAACTTTGGCACCTTCGATTAGGGCACATCAATCTCAATAAGATTGAGAAATTGGTGAAGAATGGCTTCTAAGTGAGTTAGAAGAAAATTCTTTACCGGTATGCAAATCATGCCTTGAGGGTAAGATGACTACAAGACCTTTTACCGGAAAAGGTTATAGAGCCAAAGAGCCTCTTGAGTTAGTACATTCTGACCTTTGTGGTCTTAAATGTGCGAGCCCGAGGTGGCTATGAGTATTTTATCAGTTTTACTGATGATTACTCTAGGTATGGGTATGTTTATCTTATGCAACGGAAGTCTGAATCCTTTGAAAAGTTCAAAGAGTTCAAGGCTGAAGTTGAAAACGCATTGGATAGAAGGATTAAAACACTTCGATCAGATCGAGGTGGAGAGTTTTTGGACTCGGCATTCCAGGACTATTTGATAGAACATGAAATCGTTTTCTAACTCTCAGTGTTGGGTACACCTCAGCAGAATGGTGTAGTGGAGAGGGGAAATAGAACCTTGTTGGACATAGTTCATTCGATGATGAGTTACGCTTCCTTACCGGGCTTGTTTTGAGGTTTCGCAGTGGACTGCGGCATACGTACTCAACTGTGTTCCCTTTAATAGTGTTGCGAGAACACCTCTGGAGTTGTGGAACGGGGGTAAAGCTAATTTACGTCACTTCCGAATTTGTGGTTGCCCTGCACATGTGCTTAAGGAAAATTCTAAGAAGTTGGAACAACAGTCGAGGTTATGCCTTTTCATAGGCTACCCCAGGTACACAAGGGGGTTATTTTTATGATCCGTCAGAAAATAGGGTGTTTGTTTCCATGAATGCTACTTTTCTGGAAGAGAATCATATTAGGCAGCATAGTCCACGAAGTAAAGTCGTGTTGCATGAGCTTTCCAATAAAACTACTGAAACTTCAACAAGAGTTTTGAAGAGCCTGCTTCATCAGCAAGAGTTGTTGATGGTAGTTCATCTAGTAGGTCGGTTCCACCTCAAGAGTTGAAGGAACCTCGACGCAGTGAGAGGGTTGCGAACCCGCCCGTTCGCTATCTGGGTTTCACGAAAATCCTTGCTATGGTAGCAGATGGCGATGTTGAGGATCCGTTGTCTTATCAGAAGGCAATAGAGGATGTCGATCAGGATGAATGGGTCAAGGCCATAGATCTCGATATGGAGTCGATGTACTTCAATCAGTATGGGATCTTATAGATCAGCCTGATGGGGTAAGACCTATAGGTTGTAAATGGATCTATAAGCGCAAACGGGGTGCTGATGGGAATGTGCAAACCTTTAAGGCTCGACTTGTGGAAAAGGGTTATACCCACGTAGAGAGAGTCGACTATGAGGAGACTTTCTCGCCTGTTGCCATGTTAAAGTCAATCTACATCCTCCTGTCCATTGTAACTTATTATAATTATGAGATCTGGCAAATGGACGTCAAGATGGCCTTTCTGAATGGCAATCTTGAGTAGACCATTTACATGGTGCAACCCGAGGGATTCATAGTCCAAGGTCAAGAGCAAAAGGTTTGCAAGTTGAATCGGTCAATTTATGGGTTGAAACAGGTGTCTAGATCTTGGAACATACGATTTGATACTGTGATCAAGTTGTATGGCTTTGACCAGAACATTGATGAACCTTGTGTCTACAAGAAGATCATTAACGCTTCAGTAGTCTTCTTAGTATTGTATGTAGATGATATCTACTCATTGGGAAAGATGTAGGTCTACTGACTGCAGTTAAGAACTGGCTAGCGACCCAATTCTAAAGGAAAGATTTGGGAGAGGCTCAGTTTGTTCTGGGTATATCGATTTTTCAGGATTGTAAGAAAAAAGTCCAAGCACTGTCTCAGGCATCGTACATTGATAAGATGTTGCTCAAGTACTCGATGCAGGACTCCAAGAGGGGTCTACTGTCGTTCAGGCATGGAGTCACTTTGTTTAAGGACATGTGTCCTAAGACACCTCAAGAGGTTGAATAGATGAGACGGGTCCCATATGCATCTGCCATTGGCAGTTTGATGTACGCGACGCTCTGTACTAGACCAGACATATGCTACGCTATGGGCATAGTCAGTAGGTATCAATCTAACCCAGGTCAGGGTCACTGGACCGCATTGAAAACAATCCTCGAGTATCTTCAGAAAATGAGGGATTACATGCTCGTGTATGGATCTAGGGATTTGATCCTTATTGGATACACGAATTCTGACTTTCAGACTGATAGGGACTCTCGCAAGTCCACTTTAGGGTTAGTCTTTACTCTTAAGGGAGGAGCTGTAGTGTGGCGAAGCACTAAGAAGGGGTGTATCTATGACTCCATTATGAAGGCGGAGTACGTAGCGACTTGGGAAGCTGCTAAGGAGGTCGTCTAGCTCATAAAGTTCTTAACAGAACTGGAAGTTGTTCCAAATATGTCTAGGCCCATTACCCTCTATTGTGATAATAATGGGGCAGTGGCGAACTCCAAGAAGCCTAGGAGTCACAAGCGCGACAAACACATAAAGCGAAAGTATCATCTGATCCGCGAGATAGTGTATCGAGGGGACGTGATCATCACGAAGATTACTTCGGAGCACAATGTTGTTGACCCGTTTATGAAGGCTCTCACGGCTACAGTGTGGGTCACCTTTAAAGCATGGGTCTATAGGATCGCCTGCGGTTGGACAAGAGCAAGTGGGAGTGTAACATCCCGCGCCTTTTTATTTAATAATAATGTAATTTTTCCCTTTTCAGTAATTATCCTTAGTGGAAGGGCACGTTTGGAATTTTTGGAATTTAAAGTATAAGTGCGAGGATTTAAGTGTTGGCGTGGAAATTATTCAAATTCTTTTCAATTGTCAAACTCAATTTGGAAATTTATGGAAAGAATTTATTTTCTTAGAAAAGGAAAGAAATTTAAATGGTATAAGGTAGAATAAGGAAAGGATTTAATTATAATTGTACTACTTTTCCTTTTATTCTTATTATTATTTTTTAAAAAATAAATAAAAAGAAGAACTCTCCTTTACACCTCACTCTCACGTGAAACCCTCCCTTCGTTTTTCTTCTCTTTCACCGCAGGCATCGATCAAACGCCCCGTTAGTCACTCCACTCCAACTGTCGGTCAGACACGCCGCCAGTCGCCCAGCTGAGGGCGTCGTTTTCGTTCGTCACACCCCTCTGTCAGAAACCCATCATTTCAAGTCCTCAGTCTAGCTCGCCGTTCGTCCGATCTGTCCAACCGTCGTTCCCTCGCGCCTCGCTGGCCAGACCCAATCAACTGCCGCCTCTTCACACTTCGCCAGACCCAAATCCGTCGTTGGCCATTTCCTTTGTCACCGTCGGATTGTTTTAGGTAAGGTTGAGGTAGTTCGGTTCAATCTCTTAGCCATTAACGTTAGGTTTCGTCATTTTTTATTCATAATTGTTGGGTTTTATGTGAAGGTGAGTTTTAGCGAAGCTTGCACTTAGAGGGAGCGTCGTCAAGGGAGGTTGGAAGTGATCTTCATCCTTTGGGTAAGTTTTTGGATATTTTGGACTTGGGTCCGAAGTTTGGCTGTTATGGTTGAACTGAAATTATTTGAGTTGTTTTTCAGAATTAGGACCGCTATTTTGGGTTGCTGACATAGTTTTGCCGTCTGATTTTATTTTGTTATCCGTATTGTTTTGTTTAAGGTAAGTAATCTTACCACTGGAACTACCCATAGGCTAGGCTTTAGTCGTATGCTAGCATGATGAGTGTATGTTATGGTAAATGTTAGCATGTTGATTGATAGTACGACCTGAATCAAAGTATGTTCTGGCACGAGTTTTGATTTGTTTAAATATACACCTAGGCACTTGATTGTTAGTAAGAGGTGGTATGTGTTTCCATATGTTGGTATATGATCTGCTGATGTTGAGGCATACTTGTATGATGTGGATCTATGATGTTAAGGTATACATGAATGTTATATAATATGTTGTTGAGGATTATGTGTATGTGGTAGAGCCATGGTATCGAGGATTACATGTATGTCATAGATTCGTACGGTGTTGATTTTTTAATGTTGAGACTGTGTGAATGTCCTCACTGATTAGTTAGATGCTCACCAATTTTGTGTTTCCTTCGGGATTCACCAGTTTGTGTTTCCTTCAGGATTCACCAGTTTTGTGTTTCCTTCGGGATTCACCAGTTTTGTGTTTCCTTCGGGATTCACCAGTTTTGTGTTTCCTTCGGGATTCACCAGTTTGTGTTTCCTTCGGGATTCACCAGTTTGTGTTTTCCTTCGGGATTCACCAGTTTGTGTCTCCTTCAGGATTCACCAGTTTGTGTTTCCTATGGGATTCACCAAAGGTAGTGGGCATACTTAACTACAGTAGGATAAGACTCAGTCTCTTACCTGTTTCATGTGTGTATATGTGCCATAGGTGGGTATCTAGAGGACATAGATGCCTAGCCTGACCCTAGTGGTGGGGTTACTTACTGAGTATTTCATACTCATTATTTCTTATGTTGATGTTTCAGGTAAAGGTAGAGATGCACCGGCGATGGCGCAGTGGAATTCGTGATCGTGCCACTGGGACTAGCTTTTTTTCGCTTCCGCATCATGAAATTTAGAGTCCTTATTTTTCCCTTAATGTTTAGTTTTATTGTTTGAAACTTATTATGAAGGATTGTTTTTTTATACTTTTAATAGTCTTTACGAATTATGGGTACCCTATTATTGTTTTAACAATTGCATTTAATAAATGGCTTTTGAACTTCTTTGTCTATTTAGCACTTATTTCAACATAACCGATTGTTGTTTCAAATTCTATGCATGCATTTATTTTAGTAACGACCTAACCTAAGTCCTAGGGGGTCGGGTCGTTACAGTGTGGGCATGTAACGACCCGAGTTCAGGAGGGGTACATGAATGAACCGGTATCACATCCGAACGAGATGGATCCTGAGGACATGAAAGTATGGTTAAGAAATGCTTAAAAGAATTGAAAGTTACTACCTATACCAACAAGATGCACCTTCCTTTTCGATGGCTCAATCATAAGAACTCCAAAGTTAAGCGTGCTTAGCTTGGAGAAATCCTATGTTGGCTAAAGAGTTTAGTCAACTATTCACGTATATTTTGGAGGAAATTAGATATAAATATGATTTATATCAAGTAGAGGAGAAATTACGATAGTAGATATATGATATCAAACTATATGTTAAGAATATAATATAATTAATTAATTAGTCGGTTATGTGATAATTGACCGAGAATTTCTCCTAAATCATGCGCAAGTGGGAAGATCAATTTTGGTTATTATAACTGAAGAATAAAAAGAAAATTGGTTTCATTTTGTAAAGAGTTCGAAAATTTTGCTCACGGTGTGGAAATTTCACGATCGCTTAGTTGAGAGCCTATACGATAGAGCCCATCGCCTAAAGGATCGCACACCCGCGCACTAAAGGATCGCACGCATTTTCTAAATGATCGCTCACTTTCTTTAAACGATTGGTTAGCGCGTCGAGCTTTTCTAAATGATCGCTTACTATTGACTAGACGACCGCTTAGTAAAATCTACACAATCGCGTACCTTTCTCTAAGCGACAAACACCCGAATATACGATAGTCATCTACTATCTCTCACTTGCTTGTTCGTTCTACACGACCGTTCTTTCCTTCTTCCTTTATCATTTCCATCAAAGTCCATTCTTTGGATTCTCACTCTGAGAATACCAAGGGCTTTGAGTGGTGGTGTCGTCCCCAGTTGCTGCTTGTTCGTGCATTGCCGTTCGTGTAGACGATCGTGGTGTTGTTAGGAAACTGATTGCTGGGCGATAAGAAGCGTAAAGGAGTCTCTTCCGCTGGATTAAGTTCTAGTGAAGATTGTCTTCAACTGGTACGTTTACTCAATTCGTTGTATTATAATTGTTAAAGCATGCCTATAATTAGTGTTACAATGCATACCTGTTTGTTAGAATGTGTGTGTGGTAATTCGGTCACAATAAAATAGGAAAAATGTAAACCCGCTCATGGATAGTCTTGTTTAAGAGTTCCTTCATATTCAAAGTACAATTATCTTTACCTAAAATATAAGTTTAAAACACTTGAAAAGTTCAAGATGTATAATAATTTATTAGGTAATATGATTAAGACACTTTGATCAGATCGAAGTGGAAAATAGAAAAATATGAGATTTTCAGGACTATTTGATAGAACATAGAATCCATTAAAAACTATCTACACCTAGTGCCTCGGTAGAATGGTGTATTGGGAAGAAAAACAGAATCCTATTAGACATGGTTCAGTTGACAAATGAGCTATGCTCAGTTGCTAAATTGTTTTAGGAGTATATAGTAGTGACTGTTATATACTTTTTGAACATCAATCCATTAAAAGGTTTTCTGAAACTTCATATGAAATATGGAGAAGTTATAAAAGCTGTTTATGACAAGTAAAGGATGTTTACATATTTCAGAATTTAGGAAAGACCGACAGGTATGTTGATGTCAAATCCTAAGAAAATGGAACATCATTCAAAATAGTATGCCTATCTATAGGCTTCCCAAATATAGTATACTTCTTCAACCCAGAAGAAAATAAAGTATTTGTATTGACAAATGCTACTTTACTTAAAGAGGTATGAAGGAACTCTTATTCAACAGAACCAGTGAGCAGAAGCAAAATCTTTCCAAGCCCATTGTGAAAGAATACAACATTAACAAACAAACAACCACAGTTATGCATCTTAGAGAAAATTACAACATTCTTTCTTAACTTACATACAAAGAGAATCGAGAGACATACCTTTGAAGAACTCTTCTTCATGTATTCCCTTGATCTACACTGGTCAAGCGTCCCAGCAAAATCTAAACAATCATGAACACAACGAACACCCAGTGTAATCACGAACTGTTTGATCCTCGAATGCAATCGAGTGATACTTGATCCTCGACCCTCGAACAACAACACTCGACACTACCAATCGGTAACCTTGGTATTCTCAGAGTGAGAATTCACGAGATGTGAGCTCCGTGTGAATTTGGTAAAGGGAAGGAGGAAGTATACGATTGAGTAAGTGAGAGAAAGGTTAGTCTATCGTATAGATAGTGAGTACTTGATCGTTTAGTAAACGAGATGGTCATGTAGCTAACTTGCTCATCGTTCACTCTCTCAAAGAGCTATCATATAGCTCTCTCTTTTCACTCGATTGATTAGTATGTAATAATGCAATTATTGTCCAAAAATGAAAACTCTTGTTATTTTATTCTTCAGTTATTAAAACTAAAAATAACCTCCCACTTACACGGTTAAAGGAGAAACCAATCACAATTATCTTATAATTGTTTTTATTATAAATAAATATAATAACTAATTTATCATATTATATTTATAACCTATAGTTTTAATATCACATCATATATAATATATAAACCATAGTTTTTTTCTCCTTTATTTAATATAAATCATATTTATATTAATTCCCCCAATCGATGTATTTAATACATCAAATCAATTATATCCATATAATTGAAATAATTTAATTATATGATATATAATCAAATTCCCTCTTGTTAACTTGAACACTTCAAACTAACACAAAAATTGATTCTCAACTTGAATCCATTGAGCTACTAAGGGAACCTTATGGACCTATAGCTTGAAGTTCTAACGATACATGAATAACTGACTAAACTCTTTAATCACGATATCCACTATCCGTTAACTGATGCACACTCCACTAAAGATTGATAACTGCACTCTTCTCACTGTAGATATATTTCTATGTCCATTGGATATAATCAATCAATAATACGATAACCCTTCATAGATCGCTCGTAAGTACAACTGGGCAAATCTACCATTTTTCCTCTATAGTTACATCTAACTCCATAAGTACCACTGAATCCTCTAATGAACAATACATTATAGTCCTACTATGAGTGAACACTTCTCGGGCTATGAGAAAGTGTATGGCATCACATTGTTCAAGCCCCAGAATCAACCCCTAAGGGAGCAATCTATCTAATCACCCCTGCTTCAGGGAAGGAATGAATTCCATCTTGTGTAGCTGAGTTCCCAACTCCCCAATTAGACGAATCCCCAAAGTGGTAGGTTTGAGTCGGCAATCTGGCCACTCGTACTCATGCAAATAAAATGACCACCCTCAATGGCAGGAGTTCCCAGCTCACTCAGGATTAAGGTCATGTTACCTATGGTCATCCTAGTGAAATGAAAGTATTTTTCATGAAAACGTTATATAACGAGACTAAACATTTCGTGGTTTGGTCTTATACAAACTCCTTTGTATAGGATACCTCCGTTCACATATCTCCACATGAATGATCAAGATCAAACCATCTGTAGCACTTTACAACACTTGTAACATCTACAAAGTGGGTCGTATCCGTAGTGTCACTAGGATTAGGTTTCCCTCCTTTATTCATATACTACAGACCGTTTAGGTTATCACTTAAGGCATGATCCACTTGTATGTCTCCACATACATGCTTAAGTTACAACGATAACCAGGAATCTTAGTTTATTGGTTTGTGGTTAATGCAACAAAAACATCTCATATTTCATAGACAACAGTGAAGAAAATATTTCATTCATATCACAAATGTTTATTCATACACGTGTTTACAAACTACAGAATCCTATGAGATTTAGGGCATCCCCCAACTAGGTATACATGAAAGGTCATGCATTATTGTATCAAAGTTTCCATAGTAGTTATAGAAAATCAACAAGAGTTATTGATTAAACGTACCCTGAAACAAAAGTTGTTAAGACAGGTCAGGTGTATCTTACTCAAAGAGTTGAGAGTGCCTCGACATAGTGGGACAGTTGTATGATAGCCTAGCCATCATATGGATTTAGTAGAAACTCAAGTCATCAAATACTTGGTGTTGGCGTCGAGAATCAAGAAGTTGAGAATATAAGATGTGTTCCCTATTTTTTTTTTTTATTATTTAATGTCTGTTGTATACTGATATGTTTACAACGATCCTCTCGGCTAAAGTGCTTGAAGGTCACCTAGTGAATCTAGGACTACAAGTTATATAATTTAGGGCAAGTAAGAGAGGAAAAAAAAAACCTATGGGTACTTGATACCTAAGGTATACCCACTAAAGACAAAACCATGGGTATATAATGTTGGGTTTTATGTCCTAAAACTCGTGGTTTGTAAACAATAAACTTATTCTAAAAATTCAATAAGTTGTTATTGAATATATGAATTGCTTATTTCGTTTTAGAAATAAATCCAATAAACTAAAATATCCATAACTATTATATGAGTACTTGAACTTTATGTGGAGACATAAAAGTAGATCAGGTTCGAGTAAATAGCCATAATGATCTATAGTATATGAATAAGGTTGGGTGCCTTATTTTGGTAACACTATTGGATGCGGCCCACTCTGTAGTTGTTACAAAGAGTTGTAAAGTGCTACAAACGAAGTGGTCCTAATTCATACATGTGATGACATGATGAGTGGAGGCGTCCTGTGCAATAAGTTTGCACAAGATTGTACCACAAAATTAGTCATTCTTACTTTATAGCGTTGTTTACTGTTTAATACTGACTATTTCAAAATGATGAGCTAGGTAACTTGACCTTAATCTTGAACTAACTATGAAGTCCTGTTTATTCAGGATTATCCTTAGATTTGCATAGTTAAAGATTGGCTCAACAACGTCGACTAAATAAGCCTCCCATTTCATGGGTAAGACTAGGTAGATAGCTGGGGACATAGGATGCAAGATGGAAGTCACTCCTACCCGCTTTCAGGGATAGTAGAGAGGTTGTTTTCTTAAGTACTGACTCTGAGTCTTGAACAAGGAGCCCGCCTTCTCATTGACCCGAGAGAGACTCAGTTTGATGATCGAATTACAAACCAATTGTTCATTAGAGGATCAATGGAACTTAAGAACCTAGAGGTAATCTCAGGGGTAAAACAACCTTTTGACCTAACCATTATTTTGAACAACCTGTGAAGGGTTAACTTATTAATCATGGTTTTATCGAGTGGACACAATATATCTACAGTGAGGGGAGTGCAACTATGGGCTTTAGTGGAATGACCCGGTAGTTAATAAATGGGGGTTAATCCAGTGTAAAGAATTTAATCGATTAATCTCGGATCGTTGGAGCCCATGATCTATAGGTCCACCAGGTCCCCCTACTAGCTCACAGATGGATTAACCTTAGAATAGCGTGATAAGTTTATTTAAAACATTCAAATAAGGATCAAGGGAATTAGTAATTATATGTGATATAATTACACGTTTAATTTTGAAATTAAACAAAATTGGAGGATCGATTAATATTTAAATATGATTTAAATATTAAATTCATGAATAAAGATTCATGGTAATGGAATTGGTGACAAATTAATTTAATATTTAATATCAAATTAATAAGATTAATTAAATTATTTAATTAATTTATTAATTTATTATAAAATTAATTATTGAATTGATTTTGTAAAATTAATAAAATTTAAATTTTTAATTGAAATGGCCTTTTGATTTTGGAAATCAAAATAGAAGAAGAAATTAGGAAAAATTAGAAAAATGGGATTTTCCCATTTTCTTCCTAGCAGCTCACACAAAATTCCATTCCTCTTTAGCTCAATAATTTAGGCATGAGCTGTGATTCATGCAAGGCTGTTAGTTGCATGAAAGTCGTGCAATGCAGGGCTGGAATTTTGAGTGGAAAAGACAGAGTGCAGTCGTTGCTGAAGGCCGAGAATTTGTGTCTAAATAAAGTGTTTTTCACACTGTGTAAAACCAGTAACCTCCTTTCCAATTCCCTTCGATTCAAGCTTGTTTTGAGTCCCACAACTCAATCTAAGGCTTCAAGAGAATAGTAGAAAAGACCTTGTGTTGGTTCACATCCAAAGAATAAGGAGAGTAGTTGAAGATTGTGAATCAAATGTACTTCAAAGGTTAGTGTTGAAACTCTGTTTTTAATTTATGAGCATGCTTAGTTTGAAGCCAAAATTAATGCATTAGAGTGTTTAATGGTCCTGTTTTACTTCTGTTGCTTGCTTTCTGAATCAAACAATTTGTATCAGAGCATCATTTAAGCATTCAATTCAGTTTAACTTTGGCTTGGTGTGTGTTGTTTCATAAGTTGTATGAAAATAATGAACTGATATGATTTCTCTGAGTTCTGGCATTGTTTTCTCTCTGATTATGTTGTAATTCTTGTAATTGGCTCTTGTTTGATGAGCCTTAATGTATGTTTAAGTGTCTGTAATTCATATGTAGTCATTAGAGTTGCAATTAGGTTGTAATTGAAGAAAAAAGTGAAGAAGGTCGAGCAACAGGAACTGAAGTTTTAGCAACTACCCAACACTCGATGCTTGATGCTCCAAAACTCGATGCTCGATGCACGATGCCATACTCGATGAGCAACTCGATAGTATTTTGTGAAATACTCGATGCACGATGTCATACTCGATGGTACTTGATGCTCATACTTGATGGTATTTCGTTAAATACTCAATGCATGTTACCATACTCGATGGTACTCGATGCTAATACTCTATGGTATTTAGTGAAATACTCGATACACAATGGTGCTTGAAGGCATACTCGATGCTTGATGGTACTCGGTAGTTTTTTGCCCGGTTTAGCATAGTTTCCAGCATTGAAGGTCCGATTCGAGAGGTTCGATTTTGGTTCAAGGCAGTTCGAGCAATCCAGAAGTGTTTTGGCATCGGTTTTTACTGCCTTTTGTAATAATTAGGCATTTGCTTGCTTGAAAATGCCAAAACTAAAACCATATCAGTTTATGTTTAATTATTTATGAATGTGATGTATGTTATAATTAAATAAATCTTGTATGTACATAAAGTATGCCATGTAGATTTAAAATCCCACAATAGGAAGCATGTTACATGCATTGAAATTATGTTATAAAGTGTTATAATATATAGTATACATGTATAAGGTTTCAAATATTTTAATATAAATGTTATATTAAATGTTGAATGCCTTTGATGTATGTTATGGATTCTTAGCATGTCTAGATTTTTGTAAGTTGTTATAAAATTGGGTTAGACATTTAAAATCTATAACAAAGATAAGTTGCATGCTCATGTAGGTTAATCACCTGTTTTAATAGTTAAAATAGGTCAACATCTTGTACAATATGGTTACAAACTCAATCGGTATATAATCCTGTCTAAGGTTGAGGGTATTTAAGTTGATGGTCTATGGAACACCTCCTACCTAGAGATTATGGTTGAATAATTGAGCATTGTTAACCAATTTTATGAGCAATACGTGAGCGGTGTGAGATTTTAAAATTGGTTTATCATTTAGACATCATAGGTTAAATCCAAATATAAATGTTATACTTGGATTAAAACATAGACTTAGGTTGTTTAATTAGACGAAACAAACCTGAGTAAAGTTATACCCAAACAAATATTAGGACACTTCAGTGGAAGTTTAATAGCATATATGATATGTTAATAGAACACTTCAGTGGGAATTTAGAATGCTTCAATGAGAGATTAATAACGTATACAATATGTTATTTTTTTAGCTCTCGCGTCCCTAAGGGTTCACAATCTCGATCCATATTTCGCTTCGTGTCACCCTGGGAGTGACCTCCATTCGGAAAGTGATTACATGAATCGAAATTATGGAATAGGGGAAGTTATTCACAAAAAAATCAAAAGTGATATTTTGATTTTCATTCTCACGTCCTAAGAGTTTCACACTGTAAGATTCATGAGATACTTCGGGCCACCCTAGAAGTGACCTCCATCTGAAAAGTGTTTGCATGAGTCAATATCAAGGTGAATGAGGGGAAGTTGTTCAATGTAAAATCAAATATACGATATATTGATTTCAATTCTCACATCCCTAGAACGTTCACACCGTGAGATTCATATGACACTTCGTGTCACTTTAGGAGTAACCTCCATTCGAAAAGTGTTTGTATAGGTCAATATCAAGGTGAATGAGGGAAGTAGTTCAAAGTAAGTGGGTGAAGGATATGTGTCAACGTATCCTACGGTCTCTTTCGTTTATTTGGACCGTGAGATTCCTATGTTGTGCCTGCTTGTTGTCTTTAAGTCGGTCTAGCTAGTCGTTTAATGACAGCTATCCCCTCAGAGAGTTGTAACATAGGATTCAGAACAACTCAAACTCAAGAAATGGTTAGGATTTCTTAGGTTGTTTTCAACTTTGACTTTCCAATTAGGTAGCATCATTGGGGCCGATTTCCGAGGTCTGAAAAACGAAGGGTTACATTTACGAAATTACTAAAGTGTTAGTAAGTTCTAACAAAAAATGGTAGCTAAATGACTATTGGAATATGAGTTATTCTGGGGATAGTATTTAGTCAAGAATGTCTTGCTATAGTATCGTTGCAAAAATAATGAAATTTTGGGTACATTATCACTTTGCTAAAACATGATTGGGTTTAAAAGCAATTCTCTAACTAAATTTGTTTATATTTTCATAATGACGAGTATAACTATTGGCTTCTGATAAACTTACTGGAGATAACTATGCTACATGGAAATCAAACCTAAATACTATACTGGTGATAGATGACCTTCGGTTCATTTTAACAGAGGAGTGTCCTCCCATTCCTAGCTTAAATGCAAACCGAAATGTTCGGGATACATACAACAAATGGATATGGGCTAATGAAAAAGTCCGTGCCTATATCCTTGCCAGCATATCCGATGTATTGGCCAAGAAACACGAGAGCATGAGTACTGCCAGGGAGATAATGGAATCTCTGCATAGAATGTTTTAACAACCGTCCTTTTTCCTGAGGTATGATGCTATCAAATACGTTTACAACTGCTATATGAAAGAAGGGGCCTCTATTAGAGAACATGTCCTGGACATGATGGTCCATTTCAACGTAGCAAAAGTAAACGGTATTGTCGTTGATGATAAGAGTCAAGTTGGTTTTATTTTTTAATCTCTTTTGAAGAGTTTATTGTAGTTTTGTACGAACACACTGATGAATAAAATAGAGTATAACTTGACTACGCTTCTTAATGAACTACAAACTTACTAGATCATGATGAGGGCTAAAGGACTGGAATCAGAAGTAAACATTATTATTGCTAACAAAAGAGGATTGTCCTCAAAAAGCCTGATATTGCCTCTTCTTCAAAGAATAAAAATATTCCGGCAAAAAAAAATAAGGGGAAAGGGAAGAAGAAAACTACTGGCAGAAAGGGTAAGGCAAATGCTGCAGATAAAGGAAAATGTTTCTACTGCAATGAAGAAGGGTAGTGGAAGAGAAACTGCCCACAATACCTTGTGAAAAAAAGAGCAGAGAAAGCAAAACAAGGAAACTAGTTCCTGAGGGTTACTTGCTGTGAGATAGTACTCCAGATTATGTATATAGGAGCATATCTCAAAATGACCAGTGGGAGATGTTACAGTTGCTGTTAGAAGATAAAATTTACCTTTTGTTATTGTAATGAAAGTTATTTTATATTGTTGTAAAGAACATATTGTATAAAATTTTTATTATAAATGAAATGTTCGTTAGCAAAAGTTATATTTGTTCTACTATAAAGCAACTTCTATTAGAACCAATCTATTTAAAAGCCATTTGCAAATATTTAGATATTTAAAAACGAGCAAACAATAAAGGCAAACAATTATTTAACCTATATTATAAGTTCAGAACACTTGAAAGGTTCAAAGTGTATTAGGTAAAATAAAATCCAGTATACTTCGATTGGATCAAAGTAAGGAATATAAAAAGTTTGAGATTTCTATAGCTATTATGATAGAACATGAAATCAAATCAGAACTTTCTACACCTAGTTGCCTTAATTGTTTTGAACATTATTTCAATCTTAAAGGTATTTCTGAAAAACCATATGAGATATGGAGAGCACATAAAAGTTTTTTATGAAATGTAAAAGATATTTACATAGTTCAGAAATCCAGCACATATGTTAGTGTCGAAACCTTAAGTATTGGAATACCGTTCAAATAACATGCCTATTTGTAGCAAATCCAAAAAGTAGTATACTTTTCATGTAAAATAAAAATCAAGTGTTTGTGTTGACAAACACTAAATTTTCCTATAAAAGTATAAGAGATCACCATGTATTATTTAGTTTCCATAAGAGCAAGCGTATATTAATAAGAGTTATTAATTAAAGTTGACATTGTAAGCAAAAGTTGTTTGGACAGGTCAAATACATCTTACTCAAAGAGTTGAGGGTACCTTGATATAATGGGAGGAATGTATGACTTCCTAGCCATTATTTGGGTTTAATGGAAACTCGAGTCATCAAGTCTTGGTGACAGTATCAAGAAACAAGAGTTGTGCAAATAAGATGCATTCCCTATATAGTTTAATAAGAAATCCATTGTATATTAATGTGTTTACAGTGATTCTCTCGGCTAAAGTGTTTGAGAATCTCTTAGTAAGATTAGGACTACAAGGTATATAACTTAGGGCAAGTGGTAGAAAAACTCATGGGTATATGATACCTAAAGGCAAACCATGGGTATGTGATGCCCTAGTTTATTGTATTTCTTTGTAAAATTCAAAAACTCAATATTATATATTCATATATATATTACCACTGGAGTTTTAGTCCAAGTGGGAGTTTGTTGGGTTTTACGTCCTAAAACTAGTAGTTTGTAAACAATAAACTTATTCTGAAAATTTAGTAAGTTATTATTGAATATATGAATTGCTTATTTCGTTTTACAAATAAATCTAGTAAACTAAAAGTTCCATAACTATACTTGAACTTTATGTGGAGACATAAAACTGGACCAAGTTTAAGTAAATAGTCAAAATGATCTATAGTATATGAATAAGGTTGGTTGCCTTATTCTAGTAACACTATTGGATACGGTCCACTCTGTAGTTGTTACAAAGAGTTGTAAAGTGCTACAAACGAAGTGATCCTAATTTTTACATGTGATGACATAAGAGTGGGGGCGTCATGTACAATGAGTTTGCACAAGATTGGACCACAAAATTAGTCACTCTTACTTTATAATGTTGTTTATTGTTTAAGACTGACTATTTTAAAACGATAACCTAGGTAATTTGATTTTAATCCTAAGCTAACTATGAACTCCTGTTTATTCGGGATTATCCTTAGATTTGCATAAGTGAGGGTTGGCTCAACAAACCTCCCATTTCAGGGGTAAGACTGGGTAGATAGCTGGGGACATAGGGTGCAAGATGGAATTCACTCCTACCCGCTTTCAGGGATAGTAGAGAGCTTGTTTCATTAAGTACTGACTCCGGGTCTTGAACAAGGGGCCCCACCCTCTCATTAGCCCGAGAGGGACTTAGTTTGATGATTAAATCACAAACCAATTGTTCATTAGAGGATGAGTGGGACTTCAGGAACAAGAGGTAATCTTGGGGGTAAAACAGCCTTTTAACGCAACCATTATTTTGAAAAACCTGTGAAGGGTTAACTTACTAATCAAGGTTATATCGAGTGGACACAATATATCTACAGTGAGGGGAGTGCAACTATGGGCTTAGTGGAGTGACACGGTAGTTAACGAATGAGGGTTCCGGTGTAAAGAATTTAGTCAATTAATCTCGGATCGTTGGAGCCCATGATCTATAGGTTCACTAGATTCCCCTACTAGCTCATAAATAGATTAGCCTTAGAGTAGCGTGATAAATTGATTTGAAACGTTCAAATTAGAATTAAGAAAATTAATAATTATATGTGATATAATTACACGTTTAATTTTGGAACTAAACGGGATTGGAGAATCGATTATTATTTAAATATGATTTAAATATTAAAATCATTTATAAAGATTCATGGTAATGGAATTGGTGACAAATTAATTTAATATTTGATATTAAATCAATAAGATTAATTAAATTATTTAATTAATTTATTAATTTTATTAGAAAATTAATTATTGAATTGATTTTGTAAAATTAATAAAATTTCATTTTTTTAATTGAAATAGCTTTTTTATTTTAGAAATCAAAATAAAAGAAGAAATTAGGAAAATTAGAAAAGTGGGATTTTCTCATTTTTCTTCCTAGCAACTCATACACAATTTCATTCCTCTTTAGCTCAATAATTCAAGCATGAGCTGTGATTCATGCAAGGCTGTTAGTTGCATGAAAGTCATGCAATATAAGGTTGGAATTTTGAGTGGAAAAGACAGAGTGCAGTCGTTGCTGAGGGTCAAGAATTTGTGTCTACAGAAGTGTTCTTCACACTGTGTAAAACCAGCAACCTCCTCTCCAATTTCCTTTGATTCAAGCTTGTTTTCAGTCTCATAACTCAATCTAAGGCTCCAAGAGAATAGTAGGGAAGACCTTGTGGTGGTTCGCATCCAAAGAAGAAGGAGATTACAACTGAAGATTATGAATCAAAGGTACTTCAAAGGTTAGTGTTGAAACTCTGTTTTTAATTTATGAGCATACTTAGTTTGAAGTCAAAATTAATGAATTAGAATATCTAGTGGTCCCGTTTTACTTCCTCTGCTTGCTTCTTGAATCCAACATGTGATGCCCTAGTTTATTGTATTTCTTTCTAAAAACTCAAAACTCAATATTATGTATACATATATGTGTTACCATTGGAGTTTTAGTCCAAATGAGAGTTTGTTGGGTTTTATGTCCTAAAACTCGTGGTTTGTAAACAATAAATTTATTCTGCTGATCAATAAAAATGTTATTGAAGTATTGATTGAATAAGTTTATTATTGAATGCATGAATTACTCTTTTGTTTTAGAAATAATCAAAATCCAATAAACTAAAAGATATATGGCTATTACATGAGTACTTAAACTTTATGTGGAGATATAAGAGTGGATCAAGTTCAAGTAAATAGCCAAAATGATTTATAGTATACGAATAAGGTTGGACCTTATCTAGTAACACTATCGGATATGACCCACTTTATAGATGTTACAATTTTTGTGAACTGCTACAAACGAAGTGATCCTAATTCGTTCATATGGAGATATGCGAGTGGGGGTGTCCTGTACAAAGAGTTTGTATAAGATCGGACCAAGAAATTAGTCACTCTTACTTTATAATGATGTTTACTGTTTAAGACTGACTATTTCAAAGCGACGACCTAGGTAACCTGACCTTAATCCTTAGCTAACTATGAACTCCTGTTTATTCGTGAATGGGTGAAGGTTGGCTCAATAGTGTTGGCTCAATAAGCCTCCCATTTTAGGGGTACGATCAGGTAGATAGCTGGGGACATAAGGTGCAAGATGGAATTTACTCCTACCTATTTTTAGAGATAATAGAGAGGTTGTTCTCTTAAGTGCTGACTCCAGATCTTGAACAAGGGGTCCCACCCTCTCATTGGCCCGATAAGGACTTGATATGCTAATTGAATCACAAACTAATTGTTCATTAAAGAATCAGTGAAGTTTAAGGAACAAGAGGTAATCTCGGGGGTAAAACAACTATTGACTCAACCGTTATTACAAACAACCTGTGAAGGGTAAACTTACTAATTATGGTCATATCGAGTGGACACAATTATATCTATAGTGAGGGGAGTGCAACTACTGGGCTTTAGTGAAGTAATCCGGTAGTTAACAAATGTTGATTAGTCCAATTTAAAGAGTTTAGCCAATTAATCTTAGAACATAGGAGCCCACAATCTGTAGGTCCATTAGGTCCCCCTACTAGCTCACAAATGGATTAAACCTTAGAACAGAATGATGAGTTTAATTTGAAATATTCAAATTCGAATTAAAGGAACGATATAATTACACGTTTAATTATCGAATTAAACGAAACTGGAGAATTGAATAATATTTAACTTCGATTTAAATATTAAGTACATGAATAGGGATTCATGGTTGTGGAATTGGTGTTTAATTAATTAAATATTTGATATTAAATTAATAGAATTAATTAAATTGTTTAGTTAATTATTAATTTTATTTAAAAATTAATTATTGAATTAATTTTTTGTAAAATTAATAAAATTTTAGATTAACTAATGAATTAATGTTGACTCCCGACTTGCAATAACACAACATCTTTCACTCAATTCTACTCAAATTTGACTAAGTAGCTGTTGCCTTCAAATAATGCAATGTGATTGCATGAAGAGGCTGAATAAAACTCAGCAAATTTGAGTTGAGAAGTAAGTCATGCAAGTGATTTTTGTTGAAAAATTCTGTTGAAGAAGAGTTCTTCATATTTACACAGAAAACCAGACTTCTCTCTCTTTTTCCCCTTAAATTCAACTCATTTTGATTCCCAACCAATCTAAGGTCCAAGAGAATAGTAGGGAAGATCAAATGGTGGTCTACTACAAATTGCTAAGGAGAATCAAGTTAAATTTGAAGTTTGAAGAAGGTCTTCAAAAGTAATTCTTAAAACCCTATTTTTCTGATATGAACATGCTTACTAATTTGCTAAAATTGATGAATTAGAGTGCTTAATGATCCTGAATTTTTCCTTTAATTGTATCTAACTCCATCACATGAAATCTTGTAGTTTTAATTATTTTTTAAATAATAATTTTTTAACATGTAATAAATAAATATTGTACAATTTTGTTTTCGTTAGCACAAACTTTTAGAAGTTAGATAATGTAAGAATGTTTATTTTAATGTTTCCATGTATACATACAGTATAATGAGACAAAATTTGAGTTACTAACCAAATTATCGAATAAATATGTTAATATTTCAATATTGTAATAATGCAACAATTTTTATTTTAATGTTTTTACATATCTATCACCAAAGTTGCTCTCATACACAGAATGATGCAATGTTTTGTCGTATAATCATTTCCATTGAATTAAATTTATTATTATTTTTGTTGTTGTTGTTATTATTATTATTATTATTATTATTATTATTTTGCTTTTCTCCAACTTGGATTGCATGAAATAAGAAGGCAAACACAAATTTTATTTTTCTTTTACACATACAAATGGAATAGTTGGTGCACTATTTGGATATGTGATCACCAAATTGACATCAATTGCATCTATTTGGCTCAATAGAAAAATACTATAGAAGAGTCACATCTCAGCCACGTCCCGTTAACATCAATTGCACCTATTTGACCTAAAACTTTAATTTTGAAGTATTCAAATTTATTTTGTAAATTGAAAATTGGAAATGTCACGCATTACAAGAAAAAGGTACTCTCCTGACGCCTAACATCGTCGAAAATGGCCAAAAGCACGTCGAGAATCATCTCTTGACACCATTGGCGTCGTTGGGAGTATGGTCAGGAAAACCTCGTCGGAAGACTTACTCCTGATGTCGGTCACCATCCCATCAAGAGTTTAAACTAACTCTCGACGGCGTATGTACAACGTCGGGAGTTAGTTTAAACTCCCAACGGGGTGGCTACTAACGTCGAGAGTTCATTATGTCTGAATTGCTCATTAATCTCCCAATGAGGTGTTTAACTGTCGTGAGATTCTTTTTTTTTTTGGAATATTTATAATTAATTTAATTATCATGTAATACCCAAAAATTTCTTGTAATTTTCATTTCATTTTTATTTGGATAAATGGATTGAAACTCAAGGTTTAATTAATTGGTTACACTAATTTCAATTTAATTATTTTAAATCAATTGGAATTACATTTGGCTTACAATTGGATTATTATAATAAGATAATTCAATTCTATTAAGTGGTGGAAGTTTTAATTTATAATGGAGGGAAATTTTAGGGAAAATTTGAGATGTTGGATTTGATTTTATTAGGGTTAAATAGTAGAGGGCTTTGGAATTTAAGAGGGGAAAAAAAGAGAAATTTGGAATTTGAATAAGAAAAGGAAAAAAAAATATTATATATATTTGAGGTTAAGATTTCATTTAAGTGTAAGAAAGAAAAAGAAAAAGAAAAAGGAAAGAAAAAGGAAAATTAGAAAAAAATTCCCCTTATTCTCCCGTGAACGCACAGCTAAACACCCCCTCCCCCAAGGTTTTTCTCTCTTATGTGCGGTGCCCTTGCTGTATGCTAGCCCCAGACGAGTTCCTGCTCGATCGCCCGACCAGAAGATGCCACCGCTCGATCGCTGCCAGCCCCGACGATTGACATTGATCCACTCATCGCATCCAACCAGTCGCGTCCAACGTTGTTCTAGTCAACGCCGCTAGCCTCATCCATCGGTCACGGTCCGCTCGGTTCTCTCTGTGAAAGTCCCGTCATTGACGAATTTGACGCCGCCGCTCGAGCCCAGCCATCGTTTGTTCATTTGTTCGTGCCTCTATCCTTGTCTTTCCCTTTTCCGGTCAGCGGAATCCTGAGATTTGGGTAAGTTTTGGGTGTTTTGGGTGGTTTTGGAATGCCCAATAATATTGAATTAAGTGTTGGCCAAGAAGTTGGATTCGGGATTTTGGGGTGATTAAGCAAGCTGTCAGATTGTGGTGTTTTCCGACGACATTTAGGTAAGCGGTGAGGAATTTTTTAAAGTGAATTTTGGATTGGAAGTTTTAAGGTAGGAGCTAATATTAAGTTGTCGTTGTTTCAGGTTGATTCTTAGTGTTACTCAAAGCAAGGGGCTGGTTTGCCTTGAGGTAAGTGATTTACTACCGGTTCGCCCTTGAACCTTAAGTTAATGTTAAGACTGTGAATACACGGTAAGCATGTTTCTATTGTGATGGAATATTCTGCCATGGTTGACTGATATATGATTGTTGAGACTGTTTTGGAAACTCATGAGTTATGCTACTGTGATTATTAAAATATGATATGACTCGATATGAAATTTGGATGTTATATGATGCATGATAGATTGATGGTTACTGTTAGCACTCCTATCAAACAATATACATCCCTTGTATATGTTTTGGCGTCCTTATGGATCGCCACCTATATTTATGATTTGGTGAGTCTTTGGAGCCACTACCTATGAAAGCGTGCCTTCGGGTTCACCCGTTATGCCTACACCTATGCTTATGTCGGGATGCACACATTTGTCTTGATAGGAAAGCAAACATATACACCTAGTGGGTCACTTGTTGGGTTGTATGTCCTAAAACTCGCAGTTTGTAATGTTAAACATTTTCTATTAGTAATAAAGATGCTATTGATGATTATTCAATAAAACTATTGTTGAATATGTAAATTGCGCTTGTAAGGACTAAATCTAATAAACTAAGATCTATGATATTATATGAATACTTGAATTTTATGTGGTGACATAAAGATGATCAAGTTGAAGTAAATAGCTAAAACGGTCTTAGTATATGAATAAGGTTGGGTGCCTTATTTCGGTAACACTTTTGGATGTGGAGCGGGGGCATCCTATGTAATGAGTTTGCATAAGATCGGACCAAGAAATAAGTCACTCTTATTTTATAACGTTGTTTACTATTTAAGATGGACTGTTTCAAATCGATGACCTAGGTAACTCGACCTTAATCTTGAGCTAACTATTCACTCCTGTTTATCCGGGATTATCCTTAGATTTGCATAGGTGAGGATTAACTCAATAGCGTCAACTCAATTAGTCTCCCGGGGACATAGGGTGCAAGACGAAATTCACACCTACCCGATTTAGAGATAGTAGAAAGGTTGTTCTCTTAAGTACTGAATCCAGGTCTTGAACAAGGGGTCTCACCCTCTCATTGGCCCGAGAGGGACTCAGTTTAGTGAATGGATCACAAACCAATTGTTCATTAGAGGTCAGTGGAACTTAAGGAGCAAGATGTAATTTTGGCGGTAAAACAACATGACCCAGCCATAATTACGAACAATCTATGAAGGGGCGGCTTACTGGTTATGATTAAATCAAGTGGACAGAAAAATATCTACGGTGAGGAGAGTGCAACTATTGAGCTATAGTGGTATGACTCAATAGTTAACGAATATTGATTAATTCAGTTTAAAGAATTTAGCCAATTAATCTCAAATTGTTGGAGCTCATGATCTGTAGGTCCATAAGGTCCCTCTACTAGCTCGTAAATCTTGAATTAGTATATTGAGTGAATTTGAAGTGTTCAAATTCATTTTAGGAATTCAATTTGAAGTATTCAAATTTAAAATTAAGATTTAGATTTGAATTGTTCAATTTCAAATTAAAGTTTGGATAGTTATATTCGATATAATTAATGTGTAATTTATTGAAATTAAACAAAATTGGAGAGTTTAATAATATTTAAATGATGATTTAAATATTAATTACATGAATAGGATTCATGTATAGGTATTTAATTAATTTAATATTTGATATTAAATGATTATTTAATTAATTAAATTTTTTCAATTAATTAAAATCAAATTATTTTTCAAATTGAACTTTTGAATTTGATTAATTTGAAATTAGATCAATTAAAAATTGAAAAACAATTTTGATAATGGAGATTTCCAAGATTTTGAATGCTTGGTGGATTCAACACAATTTAGACACCTAGACCACTCCTTAATGCTCTTTGATGTGTCAATGAGTTCAATCTCTTAGTATTTGCATGTATTTGATACATAAAAGCTCAATTTTGGTGATTAAGACTGAGGTTGCATGCTGAACTTAATGGAGATTCTACTCTCTTGGTTTTTATTTGACTACTCTCCAAACCCTCCTCTTTCCTTACTCAATTCCCATCAATTTTGAGTTCTACCACTCAAATCCAAGTTGGAAAATAGTAGAGAAGACTCTCTTGGTGGTTCATTATTGATTTGAAGCCCAATTCGTAGAGAAGAGCAAGGATCAAGAGGATTTCTTCAAAGGTATAAGTTCTTGAAACTCTTTTTCTTTGAAGTTGTGTTCATGCATGCTTTTAGAACTCAAATTAAATGTCATTAGAGTGCTTATTGATTCTGATTGCTTCCGTTGTATGCTTATACGTTCAATCATTACTTACTGAGTATTTTTATACTCACCATTTTCTCTATATTCTTTTAGGTAAAGGAAAGGATAGAACGACAAATGACAAGAAGAATCTATGACCGGGCCTTGGGATTTGACAACGCTTCCGCATATGTTTTTCTTATATTTGCGAGTTTTAGTTTTGTAATTAAACCTTCAAATTCTTGTAATATTTCATTTGGCTTTTTTCTATTTAGTTTATTTTTAGTTAAAGTTATAGGTGCCCCGAACAACGATTTTATGTTCTTTTTATAGGTTTATACGATAAAAATTTATTTCATTCTTTTGAATTTAGTTAAATTTTGTGAAAAATACCATTTTTGAGATTTATGCATGTATATAGTAACGGTCCAGATCCCATTATTTGGGTCGTTACATATTTTTAATGTTGATCTTCATAACCTAAAATTTAGAACCCAAATCAATAATAATTAAGCAAAGGAAAAGCTTTCACATACATTCAAAAAGCAACCAAAATTGTTGTTAATATTGTTGTTACATATAAGAGAGATAGGTGTACTAGAGAATAATTAATATTTACATTGTTGGGATTGGTGTCCTAATTCTTCCAAAGTCTCGTTGTTTTGTAAAGATACACATTATTTGATGAATAAAATAAGTGTTATTTAATTCTGGCATTTACTCATATCCAATAAACAAAGCTCCTTGGTTATCTTATGTAAACTTAAACATGTATATGTGATATACAAGTAGATCATGCCTTAAGTGATAACTTAAATAGGACTGTAGTATAAGTATTAAGGTGGGATACCTGATCATGGTGACACTACGGATACGACCCACTTTGTAGAGGTTTTTAAATGTTGTAAACTACTACAGATGGTAGTTCCTAACCATTCATGTGGAGACGTGCGAGCGGAGGTGTCTTATACAAATTCTTTGTATAAGACCTGGACCACGAGATGATTAGACTCTGTATATAATGCCGTTGATACTAGAGACTTGCATCTCACCTAAATGACCATAGGTGACACGACCTCAATCTTGAGTGTTTTAGGAACTCCTGCCCTTGAGTGCGGTCCTTTGATTAGTATAGGTGAGAGTGGTCAGATTGCCAACTCAACATGCCTACCTTTCTGGGGACTTGTCTGATCTGGGAGCTGGGAACTCAATCCACAAGATGGAATTCATTCCTTTCCTAAAGTAGGGATAAGTAGAGAGATTACTCCCTTAAGGGCTGATTCCGAGGCTTGAACATAGTGGCCACAACTTCTCTTTGGAAGAGAAGACTCAGTCATAGTAGAACTATGACTTATGTGCATTAGAAGGATCAGTGGTACTTAAAGAGTTAGATGTAACTACAAGGGCATAACGGTTATTGGTCGAGTTGTACATATGAGTGATATGTGAAGGGGTCACACTACTGATTGGTTAAGATGGACACATAATATATCTGTGGTAAGGAGAGTTCAGCTATCGGTCTTTAGTGGAGTACCTGGCAGTTAACGAATGGTGGATCCCGTGACTAAAAAGTTTAGTCAGTTATTCACGTACCGTTGGAGCTTCGAGCTACAGGTTCATAAGGTCCCTTTGGTAGCTTAATGGATTCAGTTGAGGATCAGTTCTTGGTGTTGATTTGAAATGTTCAAATTGACAAGAGATATTTTGATTATATATGATATAATCGGTATGATGTATGAGATATATCTAGTAGAGGATTAATGTAAATCAGATTTACATTAAGTACCATAGAATAGAAAAAGAACTATGGTTTATATGTTTCATGAGGTGAAACTATAGGTTATAAATATAATATGATAAGTTGGTTATCATTTATATTTATAATATATCAATTATTAGATAATTAAATTTTTTTCTCTAATAACCAATTGAGTGGGAGGTTATTGGTGGTTCATGGTAACCGTGAGATAAAAGGAAAATTATTTTCCTAATTTTAGTAAGTTTTGTTGAAAAAATTGTTTTGAGTTTTCTCTCGAAAAAAGAAACTCATGAAAGTTGTCAAGTAAATACCGATTTACTAAGCAAAGTAAATGATCGTGTAGTATTTTGTAGGCGACAGACCCTGAGCTAAACAATGAGCTAAACGATCACTTAGCTTTTGCTAGACGGTCGCTTAGCTTTAGCTAAACGATTGGGCATCGTCCTATATGATAGGTTTCTATCTTCTCCCACTTGCCCAATCGTGTACACGATTGTTCATTCCTCCTTCGTCTGTCTCATTCCAAGTCCACACAGAGTCCACCTTCTGGATTCTCACACCGAGAATACCAAGGTAACCTTTTTAGTGGTGTCATACTCAACTCGACACCGTCGAAGTTCTGTGGAGCTCGTTCGTGTTCTTGTTGGAGTGCTCATGACCGAGGCGATCGCTGAGGACGAGCATGAAGTGTTCGTGCAGTGTTGCAGTCATGTTGTTCAAACGTTCGAGGTTGCTGTGTTCGAGCATTCATGAGCAAGGAGTATGGAGATGAGTCAACAAACTTTTGTAGCATTTATCCTTGTTCATTTGTATTGTTCATGCTGTAATTTCTGTATTGATTGCATAACTATATGTTTTGTTTACGACTGTAATTGTAATGTTCATATATGATTGTAATTTGGAATAATCTATTTTCTGCTGCTCATGGAAATTTCGAGTTCGATTTCCTTCATACATATATAAAGAATACAAGAGAAGTGTGTTTACATGTAGCTTGTGACCCCCAAAAGCACCTCCAAAGCATCAAATTTACCTACAATATAATTAAGTTGAGATATTAGATTATATTATCAACCAACTTTAATTAGTCTTATAAACAATCCTAAGACACCAAACAAGCCCAAATTTCTAACAATTCACACCCACCCTTCCACAAACACACAAAAACACTAAACTTACACTTATTAATAATGTTGGGTTTTATGCCCTAAAACTCGTAGATAGTAAATGTTATTAATTGAGTGTCGTTAATAAAGAGTTATGAATGTTAAATCAATAAATGTTATCGTTTGTATTGTTGTCTATTATGTCTTAATAACCTTAAATTCAATAAACTGACATCCAAGGTTGTGTTATGAATCTTGAACTGTATGTGGAGACGTATATGGATCAATGTTCAAGATACAATTTAAAGGGTTTATAATATAAGGATAAGGCTGGGAACCTTATCCTGGTAAAACTATGGATACAACCCACTTTGTATTTGATACAAATGTTATGATCCAACGCGTTCGTATAGGTGATACACGAGTGGGTGTATCCTATGCAATGAGTTTGCATAAGACTGGACCGCAAAATAGTAACCACTAGATGTAACACCGTTAACTAGTTAGGTTTTTAATTCAATAGGATAACCTAGGCAACTTAGTCTTAATCCTGAGTATATTATGAACTCTTGTTCACGAGGTATTGTCCTTCGATTTGTATAGGTGAGGGTAGCTAGATTACCAAACCAATAAGCCTACCATTTTAGGGACAAAACCAAGTGGATATCTAGAACATAATTATACAAGATGGAATTCGCTCCTTCCCACCTTAAGGGTAAATAGATGAGTGTTCCCTTAAGTGATGTCTCCAGGACTTAAACAAAGGGCTCTACTCTCTTATTGGCATGAGAGGGTTTTTTGTTTTATTGGTTAGACCATAAACATGTTGTTCATTAGAGGAACACTGATACTTAAGGAGTCAAAGATAACCCAAGGGTAAAACAGTAATTTGATGTAACGAACAGGACTAACTTGCTAGTATTGGTCTATATTCGTGGACGCAGAAATATATTTGTAATGAAAAGAGTGTAGTTGTGGGTCTTTAGTGAAGTGTACCCATAATTAACGAATATTGATTAATTTGGTTAATGAGTTTAGCCATTAATCTCGTATCGTTAGAGCTTCTGATCTACAGGTCCACCAGGTCCCCTCGTTAACTGACTAGAGGATACTTAAGAGGGATAATTTGAATTGTTCAAATTAATTTGAAGAACTATATATTAATGTGATTAATATATAATTAATTATGGATATAGTCTACAATTAAATTGGAAAGTAATATTTGAATAAAATTCAAGTGAATTAAATTCATAAATAATTAATTAATAGAGGGGTTTCACACATATACATGGGATGTATATGATAATTAAATATATATACATTAAATTGGGTTTAATGTATAAGTAGTTATTTAATTATTGTACAAATTAAAATTAAATAAGCGTTATTTAATTAGACTAATTAATTAAATAAATGTTATTTAATTAATTATAGAAAATGAGAATATTAAGAAAGGGTTTGACTCTTTCTCTATATAAAGACCTCCCTATGACCCTTTGGGAGACACACATTCTCACCAAAGAGAAAGACTGACAATACACAATACTCTAGTGTTATTGTGCAGAATTTTCTCTAAGAGAATCTACTCTACAAAATCCTTTTCTCCTCTCCTCTCCAATAGTTGGATACCACCTATCCCTCTATTATAATCCCAAAGAATAATAAGGTTACTCTCGTGGTAGTGTTTGAAATTGTTCGTGATCAAGATCTTGGAGATCCGCTCGTTGGAACTAGGAGAGGATTGTTCGTGGCACTTGGGAATTTACAAAGGTAAGAATCGTTCTAATCATTTCCCTAATGCATGCTAATTTATATGTTTATTATATTTTGTTTTGTATAATGATTTTGTTTAATGTAAAATCGATTTGCGAGATGTAAGGCATTTTAACAGAACGCTTTTGCTGCGAAATTCGATCCCTCGTTAATTGGTATCAGAGCCTATTCCTTGCATCTTCGTTCTTTGTATTTTCTGAAACAAAATCGTTTAAAGGTGGGTTTCATATTCTGCATTATAGAATGTTGGAATGTTGGTTTGCAAAATTAGATGTTTTCGATTTTGGCACTAGATTTCCTTTTAATTTGATTAAATTGTAAGGGCCTGTTGTATTTTTTGGGCAATTTAATTCTTGCTTTGAGTCTGTAAGTTCGTGTCGATCAATAGAGCAACAGTTGCTGAGGAGATCGAGAAGAAATGGAGGTGTTCGGGGCAAGTTTGAAGCAAAAAATGTGCAGAACGAGAGTGTTATACCGATCAGCATTGCGACACTACTATTGCAGCGTTGCAACGCTGAAAGGCAGAAGCAATGCACAGTAGTCATAGCATTACAATTCTGCCCTTAGCATTATAATGCTCCAAGTTTCAACAAGGATCATGATGACGTGTGCGTGAGGCGATTTGAGCTAAGTTTTTTACCTAACTCATTTAAGTAATTTTATTTTTTTATTAATTAAATTAATATAATAGTTATATTAATTTAATCAATTAATTTTGCATTAGGGTGCCAAAATTAGTCTATTTTTTGTTGATTAATTTAATTATGCATTGGATAGATGTTTTAAATTATTTTTTGAATTTATATTATATATTGTATGTCATAGATTAAAAAATACTCACCTTAGAATAAACATATACATGCATCATAATAAAATATAAAGGGTTATATTTTATAGATGTATGATTGAATTAGCATGCTCATGCATCATAATATAAATGTTATGTTAGTGGTGTATGATTAATCTAAGCATGTCCATGCATCATACTATATATTAAAATTGTTATTATAAAATAGTGGAATGAGTATGTGAATTCTTGATATTTTATAGTTTGTAATAATTCATTAAAATATAAAGAGTTATAGTTTTAATGATATAAATTAAATTTTATAAACAATATTGCATGCAAATATAGGTGCAAATTTAATTTTAAATGGTTTAAATTGATCTTGTTATTTCTAATGGGATTAGGAATAGGTAGCTTTTTAATTTGTTTTAATTGGATTAAAATGAATTTCAATAAAAGATTAAATTTATAAAATAATTGCCCATAAGGGATCTTGTTCTAAGGAAGGTTATGTCTAAGAAGGGGTATTTAAGTTGACGGAAATAGAACATCCCCACCTGGAAGCCGACCTGGAAAGTGAATTGGGCAAATATTTTATAAGCATGCAATAAATGATTGATTTTATGAAAAGAGTTTAACAAAAGAAGTCAAGTATTGTTAAATTATTCAATATAAATGTTATATTGAGCAAATTTAAAGGGTTTAGATAAATTCATTAGTCGGATTTTAACTAAATATAATAAAATCCTAATAAAATATTAGAATACTTTAATGATAGAAAGTTGGTATATGTGATATACCAAAATTTCAGCTCTCAAGTCTCGAAGAGTTCACACCGTGTGATCCATGCTCGGCTTCGTGTCGCTCTGGGCGCGGCCTCCCTTCGGAAAGTGTTGGCATGGGCCAATAATAAGATGAATGAGGAAAGTGTTTATAGTAAGTGGGAGAGAAATTTGTGTCAACATATCATACGGTCTCTGCCATTAGGTTACATTGTAAGATTCCTATGGTCCGCTGGTGTATCGTCTTAGAGCAACCATCCCTCTGAGGCCTGATCATAGGGGTCGGAATTGATGGAATGAACACATGTGCAACGGAAGAAAAAATGGATGTAAAATACTCTAATTATGTTAATTTCAAAGAATAAGCATGCAATTAAATTAAGAACAAAGAGATAGAAGATATTAACTTTTGTAGTCTCAAAACTTTTCCAAATCAACTCCAATCTCCTCACGGATGGTTTGTAGACCACCCCACGAGAGTCTTCCCGACTATTTTTCGACCTTAGAACGGGATGATGGGATCCAGTGAGTGACTAATTTGGAGAGGAAAAGGTTAAAGATTTGAGAGAAAATAGTTTAAGATTATCAAACAATCTCATAAAAGTCCATTTGGCCAAGAGAGCTAAAATTCATAAAACTCTTCTTTTTATAGGCCATTTCATGCAATACATGCAATTTTGAGTTTGATGAGAATTTGACACTAAAAAATCCACTAACGCAAAGTGGGATTAGTGGGATAAGTGTCTTCAATTGAAAACAATATTTAGTAATGCAAATAGTGGAATTTCCCACTCAAAATTATTGGATCTTTCCACTAACTTGGTCAAAGGTCAAAGTTTGACTCTAAAATTCCAAAGTCAACCATTTTGACTTTTTGACTTTCAAACTCAAAAGTCAATATTTTGACTTTCATTGCATTTTTTACATAGTCAACAATTTTGACTTTTGATGCAATTTTGACATAGTCAACTATTTTGACTTTTATTGCAATTTGACTAATTCTATTTAATTTCAAAATTAATTCTAATAATTAATTTTAAAATTAAATTAATATTAAACAATAAATTAAACAATTAGTTAATTTAATTTAATATTAAATCCAACAATAATCCCAATCAATATGAATCTCTATTCATAATCTTAATATTTAAATCTTATTTAAATATCTCATATGTTCTCTCTCTTTACGTGTAATTCACAATTAAATATTAGGTTAAATATATCATATATATTTAACGCTTTGCTCCAAAAATTGAATTCGAACACTTCAAATTCGTTCGTTACACTGTTTTAAGATTTAATCTGATATGAGCTAGTAAGGAGACCTTATGGACCTACAGATCATAGCCTCCAACGATCTGAGATTAACCGGCTAAACTCTTTAAACCCAATTAACTAACATTCGTTAACTACCGGTTCACTCTACTAAAGCCCAGTAGTTTCACTTCTCTCATTGTAGATATATTTCTGTCCACTTGATATAACCATAATCAGTAAGTCACCCTTAACAGGTTGTTCGTAATAACGGCTGGGTCAAAAGCTGTTTTACCCCCGAGATTACATATTGCTCCTTAAGTCCCACTAATCCTCTAATGAACAATTAGTTTGTGATCCAATCACTAAACTGAGTCCCTATTGGGCCAATGAGAGGGTGGAGCCCCTTGTTCAAGACCCAAAGTCAACACTTAAGGGAACAACCTCTCTACTATCCCTAAAAGCGAGTAGGAGTGAATTCCGTCTTGCACCTTATGTCTTCCACTATCTATCTAGTCTTACCCCTGAAATGGGAAGCTTATTGAGCTGACGCTGTTGAGCCAACCCTCACCCATGCAAATCTAAGGATAATCCCGAATAAACAAGGGTTCATAGTTACTTAGGATTGAGGTCAAGTTACCTAGGTCATCACTTTGAAATAGTTCGTCTTAAACAGTAAACAACATTATAAAGTAAGAATGACTTATTTCTTGGTCCAATCTTATACGAACTCTTTGCACAGGACGCCCCCATTCACATGTCTCCACATGAATGATTCAGGATCATATTATTTGTACTAAATACAAAATGGGCCGCATCTGATAGTGTCCCCAGATAAGGTACCCAGCCTTATCCATATACTAAAGGTTTTTTAGACTATTTACTCGAACTTGATCCACTTTTATGTCACTACATAAAGTCCAAGTATTCATGTAATAGCCATGGATCTAAGTTTATTGGATTTAGGTTCTTTCTAAAACGAAATGAGCAATTCATACATTCAATAACAACTTTACTGAATAAAACCTCAATTATTGATAACAAAATAAGTTTATTATTTACAAACCACGAGTTTTAGGACATAAAACCCAACAAACTCCCACTTGGACTAAAACTCCAGTGTGTATTCACATAATGTTGAGTTGTTTGAGTTTTAGAGAGAAATTCAATAAACTAGGGCACCACATACCCATGTTTGTCTTCACTAGGCATCATATACCCATGGGTTTTTCTCCCAATTGCTCTAGATTATGCAAATCGTAGTCCTAGATTCACTAGGTGACCCTCAAACACTTTAGCCGTGAGGACCTTTGTAAACTAATCAACATATAGTATATTTCTAACTTCAAATATATATAGAATGCATCTTATATCCTCAACTCTTTGAGGTGATTATCGTTGCTATCATTAAATATCGATGACACGAATTTCTGGTAAACCCATGTTATGGTCAGGCTATCACACAATCCTCCCACTACATCGAAGCATTCTAAACTCTTGAGAAAGATGTATCTGACTAGTTCTAATAACTTTTGTTATAGGGTCGCTTGATCAACAACACGTTGATTTTCTATAACTTCTACGGAAACTTTAACACAATACTAGCTTATCATAAGATTGATACAAATACTTTATTTTCTTTTGGGTTGAAGATGTTTTCGGCTTTTGGGTAGCCTAAAGATAGCCATACTATTTAACAACGTTCCAATTCCTTGGGGTTTTGCACCAACACATGTGTCGGTCGTGCCCAAATTCTGAAATAATGTAAACAACTTTTATGTGTCATAAACAACTTTTACGACCTCTCCATAACTCATGTGGAGTTTCAAAAATCCTCTTAATGGAAACTATGTTAGTATATAGCAGTCTATACTAAGTATCCCCAAAACTAATTAGGCAATTGAGCATAGCTCACTTATCAACTGAACCATGTCTAATAGGATTCCGTTTCTTCTTCCCGATACACCGTTCTACTGAGGCACCAAGTGCAAAGAGTTGTGACTGGATTCCATGTTCTATCAAATAGTCATGCAATCTAGGTCTATGTACTCTCCATCTTGATCTGATCAAAGTGTCTTAAATGTTTTACCTAACAAGTTTACAACTTCAGTCTTATACACCTTGAATGTTTCAAGTGCTTCAGACCTATGATGAATTTAGGTAAACATAATCATATATTGAATAATCATCTGATGAAATGTTCATACCCTCCTCATGCTTTGACATTCATCGAACCATAGAAGTCTAAATCCATAAGCTCTAAATGTTCTTTGACTCTAAGACATTTTCTTGTAAAATATCTTTTAATTAGTTTACCCTCAAGACAAGACTCACCACATAGAGGTAAGAAGTTGTCTTCTAACTAGTTTAGATGACACTTTTAACCAACCTCTCAATCCTATTGAGATTAATATGACCAAATCTTAAGTGCCAAAGAAATGTACTCGAAGAAACATTTTGCCTTTTGTTTTTCGTTTTATTTAAAATGGCCTTGGTTGGTTTTAACACGTAAGTTGTTTTCTAGTAAAATAAATAAAATACTTATTTTGCTAATGAACACTTCATTTATATCAAAAGATACTTTGTGCAATTATGTTAACAAGAGATAGATATAAGATTTCTTGTTATTTAAAAAACAAAAAATACATTATCTAATATAATGAATCTATCTCCGAATAACAACTTCAGAAACTCCCACTTATTTTTCTAAGATAACCTCTCTTGCTTAAAACCCTGAGTGTTATCTCGTCTTCCATAAGCATTCTTCATAAACTAGTTTCCTTGTTTTGTTTTTTCGACTTTCTTCTCTACAAGGTACTTTGGGTAGTTTCTTTTCTAGTACCCATTTTCACTGCAGTAGAAACATGTTCCTTTATCTACAACTGTAGTCTTGCCTTTGTGGTCAGTAGGAGTTTTCCCTTTCCCCTTACCCTTCATCGATACACTATTATTCTTAGAAGAAGAAGGGTCAGACTTTGTCCTAAAGGACAATCCTCTGTTGACTTTATTTGTGGTGGCAATATTTACCTCCACTTCCCGTCCCTTAGATTTCAAGAGGGAATGATAAGTCTAAAGCTCATTGAGAAGAGTAGTCAAGTTATATTCTATCTTATGTATCATCGCATTTGTACGGAACTATAAGAAGCTCTTCAGAAGAGACTCTAAAATAAAGTTGACTTGACTTTTCTCATCCATGACAACTCCGTTTACTTCTGCCACATTGAAATGGACCATCATGTCTAAGACATGTTTTTTAACAGAGGTCCTTTCTTTCATACGACAGTTATATACGTATTAGATGGCATCATGTCTAAGGGAGAATGATGGTTGTCCACATTCCCTGCAGAGATTCCATAATCTCTTTAGCGGTATGCATACCATCGTGTTTCTTAGCCAAAATATCAGATATGCTGGCAAGAATGTAGACTCTGAATTTTTCATTCACTCTTGTCCACTTGTCATATGAATCTTGAACAGTTTCGTTTGCATTTGAACGGGGGTTTGGAGGATATTCCTTAGTTAAAACAAACCTAAGATCATCGATTACCAGTATTGTGTTCAAGTTTGATTTCCACGTAGCTAAATTGTCCCAATTAAGCTTCTTGAAAGCAAGTAATTGTACTAAAGAGCTAGTCATGCTGAAAATATAAAAAAAATTCTATTAGTGAATTGCTATTATCAGGTTTAGCAAAAATAATAATGTACCCATCATTATTCTTATTGTAACGGTACTTTAGAGGTTTAGAGCAACATCTACCGAGGGGCAGTCTGCTACTCCTTTGAATTGAGACATTCTCAGCTAATCACTATTACCAGAGTAACTCATACTCCAATAGATATTTTAGCTATCGTTTCTTTGGTCTAGAATATACTAACTCTTAGTAATTCTTGTAAGTGTGACCCGCCATTTTCAGACCCTAGAGGTCGGCCCCAATAATGTTATCAAATTTGAGAGTCAAATTTGAGAATCGACCTAAGAAATCCTATCAATTCTTGGAGTTTGAGTTGTTCCGAATCCTATGTTACAACCCTCCAAGGGAATAATCGTCGTAAAAACGACTAGTGTAGATCCCATAAAGTCGACAAGCAGGCATAACATAGGACTCTCACGGTCCAAACTAATGGAAGAGACCGCAGAACACATTGATACACATCCTTCACCTACTTACTATGAACTACTTCCCCTATTCACCTTGATATTGATCCATGCAAACACTTTCCGAATGGAGGCCACTTCCTGGGTGACACGAAGTGTTGCATGGATCTCATGGTGTGAACTCTTAGGGACGTGAGAGCTAGGAACAACATATCACATATGTTATTAATCTCCCACTAAAGTGTTCTATACGATTTTGGGTAAATGTTTACTTAGATATATTCCGGCTAATTAAACATACCCTAAGTCTAGGTGATTTTTCCGAGTATAGCGTTTATATTGGAATTAACCCTACAATGTCTAAGTGATAAACCAATTTTATTACCTCACATTACTCATAAAACTGAGTTAACCTAACTCATACGTCGGCTCGATCCCCAGGTAGCAGGTATTCCGTAAACCTTCAACTTAAATATCTCTAACCTTAGAAGGATCTCACCGGGTGAGTTATTCTTGTAATCACTAGTTTTACAAGATATCGACCTATTTTAACTATTAAAACTAGATTGCATGGATTCCGTTAACCCTAAGTGAGCATGCTTTTATCTTTGTTATAGATTTTAAAGTCTATCTATTTTTATAACACTTATAAAAAGACAAAAAACCTATAACATGCATCTAACATGCTTTAGATAACAATTATATAAACATTCATTTCATACATTAATATAACAACTTATATAAAAAAAACATGGAATCCTACACATGCATACTATACATTATAACACTTATAATATACTTGCAATGCATGCTACATGCTTATCCTATGGTGGAATTTTAAATCTACATGGTATATAATATGCACATAATAGATAAATTATTTAATCCATACATTCACAATGCGTAATTAAATAACACATTAAAATGGACTAGTTTTGGCATCCTAAGCTAATTAAAAGATAAAACTATTATAATAATAAACAGAAAACAGTCTCAAACTGCCTCCAAACACTTTGAACCAGCTCAAACCGCTTGAAAAAACACTTGAACCGGCTTCAAAAACCCAAAAAACACTTCAAAAACCCAAAAACAGACAAAAACCGCCAAAAAACTAGTCAAAACTGGTCAAATCCGTCGAACTGGACCAGTCCAGACCATGTAGACCAACTAGGCGCACGCGGGTCAATGGGTAGGACGAGTGTGCAGGTCGACGGGTCGGTTGGAATGGTTGATGAAGGCGTTGGGTCGGGCTTGAACGGGCTGAGTTACACTTGTGCTTGGGTCGTTGACTGGGTTAGGTCTCGATCGGGTCTGGGACAACTACAAGCACTAAGTGTTAGATCCGCGGGTCAGCGCCACTTCGGGTCGGGTTAATGGGTCGTGAACCGGGTCTGGGAGGCTTCACGGGCCTGTGAGGTTTTCTTCACCAAATTTGAAGCGGTCCACTTTAAAGGAACCAAGCAATTACAACCTAAGAGCAACTCTAACAACTCTAAGAAAATTACAGAGCCTTCATGATACGTTAAAGCCCATAAAACATTGGGAAATTACAATGAATATTACAACCCAAGAGAGAAATTTGGATGCCAAAACCAAAATTGTTCATTTTAGCATACAAACATTCATCGCATGAATATTACCCACCATATGCAAAAATTAACCAAAATTGAGTACTTTAAGCATGCTCTAATACCAATTGATGGAACGCGCAGCGGAAGAAAAAATGGATCTAAAATACTCTAATTAGGTTAATTTCAAAGAATAAGCAATAAATTAAATTAAGAACAAAGGGATAGAAGATATACAATCTTTTTAGTCCTAAAACTTCTCCAAATCAACTACAATCTCCTCACGAATGGTTCGTAGACCTCCACGAGAGTCTTTTCGACTATTTTCTAGCCTTAGAACGGGATGGTGGGATCCGGTGAATGACTAATTTGGAGAGGAAAAGGTTAAGGATTTGAGAGAAAATAGTTTAAGATTATCAAATAATCTCATAAAAGCCCATTTGGCCAAGAGAGCTAAAATTCATAAAACTCTTCTTTTTATAGGCCATATTATGCAAAATATGCAACTTTGAGTTTGGTGAGAATTTGACACTAAAAGACCTACTAACTCAAAGTGGGATTAATGGGACAAGTGTCTTCAGTTGAAAACAACATTTAGTAATACAAATGTTGGAATTTTCCACTCAAAATTGTTGAATCTTTCTACTAACTTGGTTAAAGGTCAAAGTTTGACTCTCAAAGTCCAAAGTCAACAATTTTAACTTTTGACTTTTAAACTCAAAAGTCAACATTTGAACTTTCATTGCATTTTTTACCTAGTCAACAATTTTGACTTTTGATACAATTTTGACCTAGTCAACTATTTTGACTTTTATTGTAATTTTGACCAATTTCATTTAATTTCAAAATTAATTCTAATAATTAATTTTAAAATTAAATAATTAATTAAACAATTAATTAATTTAATTTAATATTAAATTGAACACTAATCCTAATCAATATGAATCCGTATTCATAATCTTGATATTTAAATATCTCATATTTTCTCTCTCTTTACGTGTAATTCACAATTAAACATTAGGTTAACTATATCGTATATATTTAACGCTTTGCTCCAAAAATTGAATTCGAACACTCCAAATTCGTTCGTCACACTGTTCTAAGGTTTAGTCCGATATGAGCTAGTAGAGGGACCTCATGGACCTACAGATCATGGGCTCCAACGATTCGAGATTAATCGACTAAACTCTTTAACCCAATTAACCAACATTCGTTTAACTACCGGGTCATTCTACTAAAGTCCAGCAGTTGCACTCACCTCACTGTGGATATATTTATGTCCGCTCGATATAACCATAATCAGTAAGTCAACCCTTCATCGGTTATTCATAATAACGGCTAGGTCAAAAGATATTTTACCCCCGAGATTACATTTTTCTCCTTAAGTCCCACCGATCCTCTAGTGAACAATTGATTTGTGATTCAATCACTAAACCGAGTCCATCTCAGGCTAATGAGAGGGTGGGGCCCCTTGTTCAAGACACATAGTCAGCACTTAAGGGAACAACCTCTCTACTATCCCTAAAAGCGAGTAGGAGTGAATTCCGTCTTGCACCTTATGTCCCTAGCTATCTACCCAGTCTTACCCTTGAAATGAGAGGCTTATTGAGCCGGCACTGTTAAGCCAATCCTCACCCATGCAAATCTAAGGATAATCCCGAATAAATAAGAGTTCATAGTTAGCTCGGGATTAAGGTCAAGTTAACTAGGTCATCGCTTTGAAATAATCAGTCTTAAACAGTAAACAACGTTATAAAGTAAGAGTGAATTATTTCTTGGTCCAGTCTTATACAAACTCTTTTCACAAGACGTCGCGACTCTTATGTCTCCACATAAACAATTCAGTATTACATCGTTTGTACTAAGTACAAAGTGGGCCACATCCGATAGTGTCTCTAGGATAAGGTACCCAGCCATATCCATATACTATAGACCATTTAGACTAGAACTTGATCCATTTTTATGTCATTACATAAAGTCCAAGTATTCAAGTAATAGCCATGGATCTTAGTTCATTGGATTTAGGTTCTTTCTAAAACAAAATGAGCAATTCATACATTCAATAACAATTTTATTGATAAAACCTCAGTAACATCTTTATTGATAATAGAATAAGTTTATTGTTTATAAACCACGAGTTTTAGGACATAAAACCCAACAAGAACAACGCAAACTCCAATAGTTGATAGGGTTTCTTAGATTAATCTTCAATAGTTGTCTTTCCCTTCGGTAGCTTGTTGAAGCGTACCTCTGAGATTCGAAAATAAAAGGGTCACACTTATGAGATAAATTATGTTAGTTAATGAATCATTGACTAAAACAATGGTAGCTAAACACTATAGGAATATAAGTTATTCTGGTATTAGTGATTGGCTGAAATTGTCTCAATTCAGGAGAGGAGTAGCTTATCACACTTTGATGGTTGTTGCTCTAAACCTCTGAAGTATCGTTGCAAAAACTGAAGCTAATAATTTAATTAGGGTTCTAAGATTAAATGTGTTTTTGATAATTAAGTAATGGGTTATGACAAAGATAACTAGTCCTCGCTCGAAAAGTTTAATAAGGTCAATTGATTTTTATATGTTTCAACATCTCCACAATCATCTCTTTGTTTAAAAATGAGAAATTAGTCGGTGAAAATATGTGACGTAGAAAGCTAATTTGAATACGATTCTGGTTGTTGATGATTTGCGATTTATCTTAACGAAGGAATGTCTTATAGTCCTCGCTCGAAATGCATCCCAAGCGTTGAAAGATACTTATGACCATTGGATGAAGTCCAATGACAAAGGCTGAGTCTACATCTTAGAAAGTCTGTCTGGAGTTCTTACCAAGAAGCATGAGGCCATGATGACTACACATCAGATCAAGGAGTCCCTCCAGGAGATATTTGGACAACTGTCTATTTAGATTTAGCACAAGGGCCTCAAGTACATTTACAATGTGCACATGAAAGAGCCAATCAGTGTGAGAACATGTTCTCGACCTGATGGTTCATTTCAATGTCGCCGAAATGAACAGTGCAGTTATAGACGATCAGTGTCAGATGTTCTTTATTTTGGAATCTCTTCCGAAGAGTTTTCTTCAATTCTGCAGCAATATAGTAATGAATAAAATAGAGTAAAATCTTACTACCCTTCTGAATGAGTTACAGACTTTTCAATCCCTCATAAAAGGTAAAGTGCCAGTAGTAGGAGAGACAAATATTGCCCATTCTAAAAAATTCCATGAAGGTTCATCCTCTAGAACTAAGTATGTTCATTCAATTTCTGGTACTAAAAGAATCCAGAAAAAAAAAAAGGAGGGAAGAGGAAGGCTCCCGCTGCTGGCAAAGGGAAGGGTAAATGAGGCAAATGTTACCCATTCCAAAAAGTTCCATAAGAGTTAATCCTCTGAAACTAAGTATGTAAAAGGATCTAGAAAAAGAAAAGAGGGAAAAGGAAGGCTCCCATTATTGGCAAAGTCAAGGGCAAAGCTAAGGCTGACAAGGGAAAATGCTTCCACTATAATGCGGATGGTCACTGGAAATATAATTGCCCTACGTACCTTGCTGAGAAGAAGAAAGAGAAGAAAAGTAAATATGATTTACTAGTCTTGGAAACTTGTTTAGTGGAAAATGACCATGATGCTTGAATTCTTGATTTAGGAGCCACTATTCACGTCTGTTCTTCTTTATAGGGAATTAATTCCTTCCATCAGCTAGAAGAGGGTGAAATGATGCTCAAGATTGGAATGGGAGATGCCATTTCAACTTGTGCAGTGGGAGTTGCTAAGTTGTCTTTTGGAAATAGATTTTCGTTTTTAGAAAACTTATTCATTATTCCCAAGATGAAGAGGAACCTTGTTTCTATTGCTTGTTTAATTGAACAATCATACTCAGTTTCTTTTAATTCAAATGAAATGTTCATTATGAAAAATGGTGTGATTATTTGTTCAGCTAAACATAAAACAACTTATATGTGTTAAGACCAACTGAATCAAAAGCACTTTTAAACCATGAGATGTTTAAAACTGTTAATACTCAAACTAAAAGGCGAAAAGTTTCTCCAAGTAACAATGATACGTACCTTTGGCATTTGAGATTAGGCCACATAAATCTTGATAGGATTGGAAGATTGGTAAATAATGGACTTTTATGCAAGTTATAAGATGATTCATTACCTCTATGTGAATCTTGTCTCGAAGGAAAAATGACTAAAAGACCTATTAGTGGAAAAGGTTATAAAGCCAAAGAGCCCTTAAAGCTCATACATTCGGAACTTCGTCTTTTGATGAATGTAAAGGTTAAAGGGTACAAATGCTTCATCTCTTTAATAGATGTTTATTTAAGTTATGGTTACTTATACCTAATAGAACATAAGTCTGAAGCTTTTGAAAAGTTCAAAGAGTATAAGGCTGAAGTTGAAAACCTATTAGGTAAAACAATTAAAGGATTTGATCTGATCGGGGTGGAGTGTACATGGATTTAGAATTTTAGAACTATTTGATAGAACATGGAATTCAATCCCAACTCTTAGCACCTGGTACACCTCAACAGAACAGTGTATCAGAAAGGAGAAATAAAACCTTATTAGATATGGTTCGTTCTATGATGAGCTATGCTCAATTGCCTAACTCATTTTGGTGGTATGTAGTAGGGACTGAAGTCCACATCTTCAAAAATTTTCCCTCAAAGAGTATTTCTGAAACATCTTTCGAGTTATGGAGGGGGTGTAAATCGAGTTTACGTTACTTTATAATCTGAGGTTGTCCTAGTGAAAAATCCTAAGAAGTTGGAACCTTGTTCAAGATTGTACCAGTTGGTTGGTTACCCTAAGGAGACGATAGGTGGTCTGTTTTATGACCCTCAAGAAAATAAAGTGTTTGTATTGATAAACGCGAGGAAAACTGTGTGAGAGATCATAAACCACGTAGTAAAGTAGATTAAGTGAAGTTACTAAAGAATCAACAAAAGTTGTTAATGAAATTGGTCCTTCATCAAGAGTTAATAAAAAGCCCAACTCTTCAGGTCAGTCTCATCCTCCTCAATCATTGAGAGTGTCTCGACGCAGTGGCAGGGTTGTGATACAACTTGACCGTTACTTGGGTTTAACTGAAACTCAGGTTATCATTCCAGATGATGGTGTTGAGGATCCATGACAAACAGTCGATGAATGATGTAGACAAAGACCAGAGCCATGGACCTTGAAATGGAGTCCATGTACTCCAATTCAGCATGTGAGCTTCTAGATTTACCTTAAGGGGTCAAACCCATAAGGTGTAAATGGATCTACAAAAGAAAGAGAGATGTAGTAGGAAAGGTACAGACTTTCAAAGCTAGACTTATAGCAAAAGATTATACCTAAAGGGAAGGGGTTGACTATGAGGAAACTTTTTCCCTTATTATTATGCTTAAGTCTATAAAAATTCTCTTGTCCACAGCCACATATTATGACTATGAGATATGGCAAATGGATGTCAAGACTACTTTTCTGAATGGCAATCTTAAGAAGAATATCTTTGTGTCTCAACCCGAGTAGTTTATAGCCCAAGGTCAGGAACAAAAAGTTTGCAAGTTGAATCGATCCATTTATAGGTTGAAACAGGCATCTAGATCTTGGAACATTAGATTTGATACGATGATCAATTTTATTTGGTTTTGATCAAAGAGTCGATGAACCTTGTATCTATAAGAAAATCATCAACAAGAAAGTAGCTTTTCTAATACTTTATGTGGACGATATTCTACTCATTAGGAATGATGTAGGGTACCTTAATGACATTAAGGAATAACTAACAACCCAATTCCAAATGAAAGATTTGGGAGAGACACAATATGTACTTAGGATTCAAATCACCAGGGATTGCAAGAATAGAATGCTAGCTCTGTCTCAAGCAACTTATATTGATAAAATGTTGACATGAAATTTGATGAAGAACTTTGAGAAGGTTTTGTTACCTTTCAAGCACAAGGTTCACTTGCCTAAGGAATGGTGTCCTAAGACACCTCAAGAAGTTGAGGATATGAGATGTATTCTTTATGCCTCATTTGTGGGCAACTTAATATATGCTATGCTCTACACTAGGCCAGACATTTATTATGCAGTGGGAATTTTCAGTAGGTACAAGTCTAATCCAAGGTTAGACCACCGGACAACAATTAAGAATATCCTCAAGTATCTAAGGAGAACGAGGGACTACAAGCTAGCGTATGGAGCTAAGGATTTGATCCTTATAGGATACACCGACTTTGATTTCCAAACTGACAAGGATTCTAGGAAATCCACATAAAGATCAGTGTTAATCCTAAATGGGAAGTCGTATTATGGCGTAGCATCAAGCAAGGATTCATTGTAGATTCCACTATGGAAGCTGAGTATGTAGCTACTTATGAAGCAGTAAAGGAAGTAGATTGGCTATGGAAGTTCTTAAGTGATTTGGAAGTGGTTCTAAATATGGACTTGCCCATCACTATATACTGCGACGATAGTGGGTAATAACCATTCTAATCCATTTACGAAGGCTCTCACGGCTAAAGTGTTTGAAGGTCATCTAGACAGTCTAGGTCTATAAGACATGTTCAATGTATAATCTAGGACAAGTGGGAGACGTGTAATGGGAATATTGATGCCCTAATTTATTGTATTTAGCATTATCTGCCTTCTAGATTATGTACACCCCATTGAGAGTTTTAGTTCAAATGGGAGTTTGTTGGGTTTTATGCCCTAAAATTCGTAGATAGTAAATATTATTGATTGATCATCATCAATAAAGTTATGGATGTTAAATCAATAAATGATGTTGCTTGTATTGTTGTCTATTTTGCCTTAATAACTCTAAATTCAATAAACTAACATTCAAAGATGTCTTATGAGTCTTGAACTATATGTGAAGACATACAAGGATCAATGTTCAAGATACAGCCTAAAGGGTCTATAATATAGGGATAAGGTTGAGTACCTTATACTAGTAACACTATGAATATAACCCACTTTGTATTTAATAGAAACATAATGATCCAAAACGTTCATGTAGATAACACGCGATGGAGGGTATCATATGCAATGAGTTTGCATAAGATTGGACCGTGAAATAGTAACCACTAGATGTAACACTATTGACTAGTCAAGTTTCTATTTCAATAGGATGACCTAGGCGACTTAGTTTTAATCCTGAGTATATTATGAATTTCTTCATGAGGGATTGTCCTTTGATTTATATAGGTGAGGGTGGCAAGATCGCCGATCCAATATGGGTACCATTTTGGGGACAAGACCGAGTGGAAAGTTAGGAACATAATAATACAAGATGGAATTCACTCCTTCCCGCTTTAAGGGTAAGTAGATGAGTGTTCCCTTAAGTGGTGTCTCCAGGACTTGAACAAAGTGTCCTACCCTCTCATTGGTTTTAGAGGGATTTCTATTTAGTGGTTGGACCATAAACATGTTGTTCATTTGAGGAGCACTGGTACTTCAAAAGTAAGAGGTAACCCAAGGGTAAAATGGTAACTTGACCCAGTTGGAGTTTCGAACACTCGTGAAGGACTAACTTATTGGTATTGGTCTATATTCATGGACACAAAAATATATCTGTAGTAAGAAGAGCAGTGGGACTTTAGAGGTGTACCCACAGTTAACAAATATTGATTAATTTGGTTAATGAGTTTAGTCAATTAATCTTATATCGTTAGAGCTTCTAATCTACAGGTCCCCTAGGTCCTCTTGTTAGCTCACTAGAGGATACTTACGAGGGATCATTTGAATTGTTCAAATTAACTTGAAGAAACTATATATTAATGTGATTAATATATAATTAATTATAGATATGATCTATAATTAAATTGGAAAGTAATATTTGAATAAGATTCAAATTAATTAATTAATTCAAGTGAATTAGATTCACAAAGAATTAATTAATAGAGAGGTTTGCATATATACATGGGATGTATATGATAATTAAATATATACATTAAATTGGATTTAATATATAATTAGTTATTTAATTATTGTGCAAATTAAAATTAAATAAATGTTATTTAATTGTGTTAATTAATTAAATAAGTGTTATTTAATTAAATGGGTTAATTAATTAAATAACCGTTATTTAATTAATCATTTAATTAAATAACACTTATTTAATTAATTATAGAAAAAGAAAATATTAGGAAAAGGACTTGACTCTTTCTCTATATAAAGACCTCTCTATAGCCCTTTAGAAGACACATTCTCATCAAAGAGAAAGACTACAATATACAACATCCTAGTGTTATTGTGCAGAATTTTCTCTAAGAGAATCCTCCCAACTTTCCAAAACCCTTTTCTCCTCTCCCTCTTCCAATAGTTGGATACCATCTATCCCTCTATTGGAACCCCAATGAATAACAAGGTTACTCTCGTGGTAGTGTTCGAGATTGTTTAAGAAATTATTCGTGATCAAGATCATTGGAGATCCGTTCGTTGGAACTAGGAGAGGATTGTTTGTGGCACTTGGTAATCTACAAAGATAAAAATCATTCTAATCCTTTCCCTAATGCATGATAATCTATATGTTTATATATATTTTTTTTGTATAATGGTTTTGTTTAATGTAAAATCGATTTGCGAGATGCAAGGTGTTATAACAAAACGCTTATGCTGCGAGATTCGATCCTCTTTCAAACAATTCAACCTACTTCAATGAATCTTACAAACAATTCTAAGATACCAAAACTCCATTTAGAGCTCCAAAGCAAGTTTAATTAAGCTCAACCCACCCTACACAACATTCAAAATTCATAGACTTCAACCAAATACATAAAACCCCATTTATAAGATGCAACACAAATAAAACTAAGCTCAACTCACTCCACACGATATTCAAACTTCATAGATTTCAACCAAACACATAAAAACTCCATTTAGATCTCCAAAACAAGTCAAACTAAGCTCAACTTATCCCTCACAACATTTAAACTTCATAAACTTCAATCAAACACACAAAAACTCCATTTAGATCTCCAAAACAAGTAAAACTAAGCTTGACTACCAAAACATTCAAACCAATCTCAACCCACTCCACACAACATTCAATCTTGACTACCATAATTGCAGGATAGCCAACAATTCATTATCATAAAGCTAATAGTAAGATATAACTACTTTGTTACTATAACTATAGGATAGCAACATATTAGGCAATTAGAACTTTGACATAATCATATCAATTGTTTTTATGATTTGTTTGAGTCTTTTATAAATCATTAACACTATACTTAAAAGTATAAACTATATTGTTTTACCTTTTTTTCTTACATTTTTTATTACTACTTGCTTAGTGAGAGATGGTGTAAATTGTAATTTGGTTTTTTTTTTTTTTTTCAATTTAAACCCTTTTTTTTTTTTTGTATAAATTGATTGGCCTCATTGCATTCATTATGTTTAATAGAATACAAATGAGAAGTTTCTGCACGCAGATTTTGTTTATACTTTGAAAATTTATTGATTCATATGCTTTGGTGGGTTACTAAACTTACTAGACTTCCACTGAGTTTGACTTTTTTATTTTATATTATTAAAGTATTGAATCATTAAATATTACGGATTAGTGTTAGTTAAGTTGTTAATAACAGTTTTAATGAAACAAATGTGTTGTTGGGAAGTAAAGGGATCTATAATCAATCATATTCATAACAAAAAGGATATGGACTTAGTATTATTTAATTAAATGAAGTCAAAGAAAAGAATATCAGTCTATGTAACAATACCTAAATGATTAGTCAAAATTTAAATCTTAGAAAAAGTTATCAAATCAAACAAGCAAAACTTTCAAGTTAAAACGAGAAACACACACAAATTCCTCATAAATCAAACAAAGACAAGCTCTAATTATGTAGATACACATTATAATCGAAATGCTCTAAAACAAAATGATTAAAAAAAATTAAACGAAAACGTATCCACCAGTTGCACACGAAATTGATAAGAGGAAAACAAATGAGTAAATGAGAAAAGAAAGAATAATTGGGGTTTTATCTTATTACTTAAAACTTTAAAATTGTTCAATTAATCCCTAAAAAGGGTAAATTTTACACCTAATAAAAAAACATAATTTTTAATTTTTTGTGGCTTTGAAAAAACTAACAATTATGGTTTATGCCTCATATATATAATGGAGTTTCTTAAATTAAGTGATACTATTCCAATTATTTTTATATTAATATGTAAAATCATTATTTTTTAAATGGTATTAATATCAAATAAATTATAAAATGATTATTCTAAAATTCATTTCTTTAAATTGAAAAATTAGAGTTGTTTTTAAATATAGAAAAATAAACTAAAATATTTACAAAATATGCCAAAATTTTAGAACTATCAATGATAGACGTTGATAGACACTGATAGACTTCTAGTAGTGTCTATCATTGATAATTTAAAAAATTTGCTATATCTTGTAAATATTTTCAATTTTACTATTTGAAATAATTTCCCTTTGGTTAATCTACTTTTTCTCAAAAGTTTTTTTATCTAAGGTAGATGACAAATCGTAAAAAACACCATTTTTTATTTACGGTAGATAATAGTCATGGAAGATGGTATGTTGGGTGAAAATTTAACTTTAAAAAATAAGAGGGAACCAATCATTGGTTGGAGAATCTCACATTGGAAAATTTTGATTTGGAAGCCTCCTTATGTACTTCAATCTTGAGTTTTGGGTTTGGGCCCCAAGGGGTACCCATGTTTTGGAGGGGAGTGAGGAGATAGAGCAATGTGGGTTCGGTGGACATCTCACACCCGCGCCGCCGTTCGTCCAGTCGGGTGAGGCAAGTGTGATTTTATTAATTATAATAAAAATATTTTTATTTTTATTTTTATTTTTTATTTTTTAAAACCAGAAAAAAAAGGTCCTCCCATTCGTGCTGAGTCTGATTCATTCACGCAAGCATTGCACATTTTGAGGCTTTCCGCCTCTTTCTCTCCCTACCATTCCACGCTAAAGGCCTATAAAAGGTGTGGCCTTCAGTAGTTCGAAAACACGAATTTTTTTATTCACTCTATTCGAATGTTCTATTTTCCTCTCCTAACTCTTCCATTTTTGTTTCCGAGCAGTGGGTTAGAAATGGTGTGTGTTTTAGTCGCTAACTGTGCATTTTCGATCGGTTATAAAGTATAGATACAGATATGACTACACGATACGGATACAATCGGATACGACAATTCGTCAATTTCTAAAAAAAACTAAGATACGGATACGTCTAAAGATACGTCACTTTTTTATAAATTTTTAATATATATATTTCTAAAAAAATGAGAATACTGATACGTTGAAGATACATTTTTTCTTTAAAAAAATCTAGGATGTAGATAAATTTAGCATACAAGTTAATAACAATAGTACAAAATAGAATACAAACACTGAAATACAATACAAAAAAAGTAACATCAGTACAATAGTTAATAAAATGCAATAGAAAAGTGACTCATGTTGCAAAGAGGAAGAAGAAAAGATTAGAGAGAGAAGTATGAAGATAAACGAAGAACTTATTATTGAAGACATCTAAATGGTTTATATTTTGGTGGACTTTGTGGGGACTCAAATGTGAAATGGAGATTAGATGATTCTAGTCTATGGCTTGGTCCGTTATTTATTTATTTTTCTTTTAATTTTGGACTTGAGTAGTGAGCTTTTTAAATAGGTTGCTTAATTTTAGATTGGGAAAGATTATATGAGTTACTTGTCTTTTTTCTTAAAAAAAAAAGTACGCATCGAAATAGATACGTCAAATCGCGTGTCAGGTACGTATCTGTGAAGTATCTGGAAGTATCGGTATCTGATACGTGTCTGATACTGATTCTTTGTCTCATATGAAGTATCTGTGCTTCATAGCCGATCGAGTTTCTTTGGCTATTTTATCCTGGGGACGACGTGACATTTTTCAGACCTGCTTGCACACTTGGGCATAGCTGCGAAACGTCTTAAAGAGAGCAAGCTCTGCGACTCAACCTATAACGAGTTTCTATTTTGCAGGTTTTTGTTTTTTGCTTGACTGTCATGCCTTGACCGTTTGCTATTCGTCATTCTGAGGGTCTTGCCATTTCCAAAAATTTTAAGACGATTCCCGCTACATCATCAATGGCCTTCACTAGTAACAATGACGTTATGATATCTGACCTCAGCCGTCCATTCCGATTCGAATGAGCAAACTTCAATCGGTGGAAGCAAAAGATGTTGTTCTTTCTTACCATCAAGAAAGTTGTCAAAACTTATACCAGAGATAAGCCGATCATCCCTTTAGAAGAACCAACTGAACAACAGATAAATGAAGCTGTTGATTGGGAGGAGAAAGACTTTCTTTGTAAGAATTTTATTTTAAATGGTTTGACTGATGGTCTGTATGACTACTACAGTACAATGAAGATAGCGAAGGAGGTCTGGGATGCCCTGCAAAAAAAGTACGACACCGAGGAGGCTGGGTCGAAGAAACATGTTGTTAGCCATTATCTCAAGTTCCAGATGACGAATGAAAAATCTGTGGAGGCCCAATCCCATGAACTCTAGAAGATAGCCCACGAGATAATTACGGAAGGTATGCCTCTAGATGAACAATTCCAAGTTATTGTTATTATTGATAAACAGCCCTCCTTGTGGAAGAACTTTAAGAACACTTTGAGGCATAAGACCAAGGAGTTCTCCTTGGAGAGTTTTATCACCCGGCTAAAGATCAAGGAGGAAGCTCGGAAGCAGGACCAGAAGGAGAAGGTGAATATAGTATCTAGGAAACCCACCTCTACCGTGGTAAAACCTAACAAAAAATCTAAGGGGACAAAGAGGAAAGGTCAAAACCATGGCTCTAGCAACCAAAACCAACAGAAAAAACAGAAGCCTCCTTCAGAAGAAACGATATAGTTCCTCTGCTTTAATTGTAATAAACTGGGTACATGGCTAGGAACTGTAGGAACAGGCGTTATCCTGTTGATCAGGCAAACTTGACAGAAGAACCGTTAGTCACCATGATCATAGAAGTAAATGTGAAGGGTGGTGGATAGACACTGGCACTATGCGCCATATTTGTCACGACCTTAGTCTATTTAAAACTTATACTAAAACTAAGGATAAGAATATTCTGTTGGGAGATCACCACTCCACAAAAGTTGTTGGAACCGACGAGATGGAATTGAAGTTTACCTCTGGGAAGACCCTCACATTGAAGGACGTCCTGCACACTCCAGAGATAAGAAAGAATTTGGTTTCGGGATATCTCCTCAACAAAGCCGAGTTTACTCAAACTATAGGGGCAGACCTATATACCCTTAACAAAAATAATGTATTTGTAGGGAAAGGGTATGCAACTGAAGGAATGTTCAAATTAAATTTAGACCTCAATAAAATGAAATCTTCTGTGTATATGTTGTATTCTATGAATGTTTGGCATGCTAGACTCTGTCATATGAATAAGAATTTAATTAGTAACATGATTAGGCTGGAAATGATACCTAAGTTATCTATGGATGATTTTGATAAATACGAGTATTGTAGTCGGACTAAAATTACTAAAACTCCGCATAAATCTGTACTTAGGAATTCTGAGCCTCTAGATTTGATTCATTATGATGTATGTGAATTTGATGGCATCTTGACTAGGAACAGTAAAAGATATTTCATTATCTTTATTGACGACTGCTCTGATTTTACTTTTGTATACTTGCTGAAAAACAAAAGTGATGCCTTTGATGCCTTCAAACTCTTTGTTTCTGAAATAGAGAATCAGTTTAATAGAAAGGTTAAAAGACTTCGTAGTGATAGGGGAACTGAGTACGACTCAGACAGTTTTAATGAGTTCTTTAACTCACATGGAATAATACACGAAAAAACCACACCTTATTCTCCTGAAATGAACGAAAAAGTCGAAAGGAAAAATAGAACTTTAGTTGAGCTAGTAGTTGCTATTTTACTTAGTTCAGGAGTCGCGTCTTATTGGTGGGGTGAAATCATCCTTACCGTGTGTTATTTCCTAAATAGAATCCCAAAGTCTAAAAACAAAACTTCACCTTACGAAATTCTCAAGAATAAGCAACCACATGGGGTTGTCTAGCCTTTATAAGGATTCCAGACCCAAAAAGGAGAAAGTTGGCTAGTAGAGCTTACGAATGTGTCTTTATAGGTTATGCCTTAAATAGTAAAGCCTATAGGTTCTATGATCTAGTGAATCAAGTGATCATTGAGTCAAATGATGTCGACTTCTTTGAAAATAGATTTCCTTTTAAATCAAGGAATACTGGTGCTCTGGATCAAGTGGTCTAACCCTAGTTAGAAATCCTAACCCTAGAGAGCAAACTGACCTAGAACCTAGAAAAAGAAAAAGAGTTAGAACCGCCAAAGATTTCATAAATGACTTCCTGACCTATAATGTAGAAGAAGATCTTAAAGATCTGAGAGCTGCCCTATCCTCAGTAGATGCCAACCTATGGCAAGAAGCCATAAATGATGAGATGGACTCACTTGAGTCAATTAGAACATGGTTCTCTCTTGCTGCCCTTTATAAACCTCGTAGTACATCAGATGGATGTAAAGACCGTTTTCCTAAATGGTGAACTTGAATAATAGATTTACATGGAACAACTTGAGGGTTTTGTAGTACATGGTCAAGAAAATAAGGTGTGTAAATTAGACAAATCTCTCTATAGACTAAAAGAAGCTCCTAAGCAATGGCATAAAAAATTTGACGACCTTATCCTATCTAAAGGTTTCAAGGTTAATGAAAGTGACAAATGCATCTACTATAAGTTTGATAATAATCTTTGCACTATCTTGTGTCTATATGTAGATGATTTATTGATCTTTGGGTCGAACTTGCACGTCATAAATGATGTGAAATCAATATTGAGTGCAAACTTCGACATGAAAGACTTAAGAGAAGCTAGTGTAATCTTAGGCATAAAAGTGAATAGGTTATCGATCTCGCTATATAGAAAAGATTCTAACCAGCCTGTACTCCTTATGACCCTAGTGTCAAGTTATTCAAGAACATTGGTGATAATGTTAATCAATCTGAGTATGCGAGCATTATAGGCAGTCTTAGATACATTGCTGACTGCACTTAGCCTGACATAGCTTATGCTGTAGGATTACTTTGTAGGCTTACAAGCAGACCTAGTAAAGAGCATTGGAATACTATAGAAAGGGAATGAGATACTTAAAGAAAACCCAATACCTAGGATTACATATCAAAAGTTTCCCGCTGTCCTGGAACGGTTCAGTGATGCTGACTGGAACTCTCTTTCGGATGATTCAAAGGCTACAAGTGGCTATATCTTTAATATAACAGGTGAAATTGTCTTTTGGAAGTCCAAGAAACAGACTATTTTAGCCTAATTTACGATGGAGTCAGAAATGATAGCACTAGCTATAGCTAGTGAAGAAATAGGTTGTCTTAAAAGTCTGCTATCAGATATTCCTTTATGGGAAAAACCGGTACTAGCCATATTGATCCATTATGATAGTACTATAGCAATCACAAAAGTTCAGAACCGTTACTACAATAGAAAGAGGCGACAAATATGTCGTAAGCGCAGTACCATTAGAAAGTTTCTCACTACTGGTGCAGTTAGAGTGGATCACATACGGACTGATAAAAATTTGGCAGATCCTTTAACGAAAGGACTGGCTAGAGAAAAGTTTTTCAGAACCTCAGAAAGGATGGGACTCATGCCTATAGAAAGATGAATCACGGTGAGGAAAATCTAACCTGTAGATTAGAGATCCCAAGAAACAGGTTCAACGGGTAATAACTGATCACGAGTGATATATAGTGAATCATGCTAAACCAAACACAGAGTTTCATTCCTATGACTTATAGTCTGAGCATGATATCCTGAAGCGTTAGAAAAGTTGAATTCAGTTCTTTATGAGATCTATACTTGATGACAAGTGAGGTACCTAGCTATTGGAGTACTCTTAATAGACTCACCTATGTAAATGTGGAAGTGAGGGGCTACTTCCTATGGAGTTTTTAGGCAAACTCTCTAGAGCGTTCACTAAACCAGGATAACGTGTTAGGCTTTAAAGTACGGGCTTTGACTACACTCTAATGACACTCTGTGTGAGATACTGTTAGAGATAAAGTTCAAAACCAAGGGTTACTTTAGTATATCCTGAATCATCTACATTACGTAAAGGTTCAAGTCTTAAGACACTTTTGCTTATGCACAATGTTGTATAAACTGAAACTGCTCGGTGAATTTTTTTTTCTCTTTCTCTTTTTGATTAAATTTCCAAGTGGGGGATTGTTGGGTGAAAATTTAACTTTAAAAAATAATAGGGAACCAACCATTGGTTGGAGAATCCCACATTGGAAAATTTTGATTTGGAAGCCTCCCTTATGTACTCCAATTTTGAGTTTTGGGTATGGGCCCCAAGGGGTACCAATGTTTTGGAGGGAGTGAGGAGATAGACCAATGTGGGTTCGGTGGATGTCTAACATGCCCGCCGCCGCACGAACGAGGCATGTGTGTGATTATTAATTTTAATAAAAATATTATTATTTTTATTATTTTTTAAAACCGGAAAAAAAAACAAAAAAACAAAAGAAAAGTCCTCCCGTTGGCACGAGTCCGATTCGTCCACGCAAGCATAGCACGTTTTGAGGCTTTTCGCCTCTTTCTCTCCCTACCATTCCACGCTAAAGGCCTATAAAAGATGGTGCGGCCATGAAATAGAATCCTCGAAGCAAACTGGTTAATGTCAACACCTTCCATATGTTTGGCATACCTTTTCACAATGACTCGATATGAATCACTTTGGAAAGAAGAGATTTTGTGACTTGAACTCTTGGTCGATGGTCGATTAAGTCGAGATTTTCATCTATGCTCCAATAGATTTGGTTGGTTAAGTCAACCCTCCAAAGTAGACTTGTTGAGGAAAAAAATAAAATCTGTAAGAAATAGATGAAAATTGATAAATTAAATAAAATAAAATTTGAAATTGATGATAAGATCAAACATTTGAAAAAAAAAAATTATATTCGATTTTTAAAAAAGATTACATTCGATTTTTAAAATTTGAAAGTGTAGGGAGATACTTTAGGGGACAAATCAGGATTTATGCTAAAAAGAATTAGTTGCAACGTAACTAAAAATCCAAATGGGGGCATTTTAGGGTTAAAGTAAAATTAATTACACTATAATTCTGACGAGGATTTTGTAGTCATCTAACATCTTTTGAAAGTTTTTGGCGATGCTAAGATATTTATGTGACCTACAAATACAGTGTAATTACTTAAAAACAAATACATCGCAATTGAAAATCACTCAACTAAACCTTCTACATCCCTTTTGAACTTACCCAAAATTCTGTAACAATACTTTTTCTTGGTTCTAGACCAAAATATTAGTTTAGAAAGTGATGGCTGGATTGATAAAAACTTTATCTAAATAATTGCATTCATGAATAAAGAAACCCGATTTAGATTGGGGTATAAAAATCCCAATTAAAAATCGTCAATTGAAATTACTAACCATTCATGATGTGGTGTTTATGTCAATTGAGGAGATCTCATGAATAGAAAAGAAACAAACAATGTTCGACGTACATTCTTCCTCGATCGAATCGGACAAGGTGGGTATAAGACCCCAAGCCAAACAGGTTAATACCAATACCGTCTATATGCTTGGCTTACCTTTTCACAATGATTTGATAGAAATCACTCTGGAAAGAAGAGACTATGTGACTTGAACTATTGGCCATGATTGATTAAGTTGAGCTTTTCTTCCTGCACCAGTGAATTTGATTGGTTAAGTGAAGCCTCCAAAATAGACTTATCATCGATTCAAAACAGAGAATTAAATCACTAAGAAAAAGATAAAAATTGAAAAATTAGATAAAATAAAATTGAAAAATTGAAAAAAAAAATTACATTCGATTTTTAAAATTTAAAAAGTGTAGGAAGATAATGTAAGAGAAAATCAAGATTTATGCTAAAAATTCTGCAAATGGTAGAATTAGTTGGAGTGTAATTGAAAATATGAAGGCATTTTAGGGCTAAACAAAAATGGGAACACATATGAGACTGTGTATTTGCTATAAATTTGATACAATTTCTCTTTTGCTATTCTTTCTAATGGAATTTTTAAAACAAAAAATAATACGATTCAATTTTTTTTAAAAAAAAACTAATTAATAAAAATGAGATTTTTTTTTATATTACACATTTAAAATAAATTTTTAATAAAGATAATAATAAAATCAATTTAAAAAACATATGATTTAATTATGATTAAGAGAAAATCTACTATAAATATAAAAAGTTAGTTATGAAAACTAATATAATATAAGATTTAAAAATTCAAAATAAGATAATCATAAAAACAATTTAAAAATAATATTATATAATATTTTAAATTTCAAACAAAGATTTGAAAATTAGTTGTTATAGAATATTGAAATATTCAAACTTACTATTAAATTCAATACAAAAATTCAAAACAATGGTTAAATTGCAAGATTTATGGAAATTTATCCGTTTGAAATAATGATATTAGTTGGTGTTGAAAGTCTGCTGAGATACATAGTTGAACAATTAATTATTATCTTATTAATATAAATGTCGAATTAATTACACATATCGAATTAACGTAATTATTTCTAATAAAAACTCATTCCCATCCCATTTCATGATGTTTCAAAGTACAAAAGTTTTTTTTTATAAAAAAAAGTTAAAAACTAACAAAGATACAATATGTTTCCAAAAAAAAAAATGATACTTAAAAAGTGTAATTTAGCCTTTTGGATGGTTCTAAAACTAAATCCATATCTAATCATTGATTCTCCTCACATCTTATAGAACTAAAAAAAAAAACTAATTAATTTAAATGAATGATAGGATATTTAAGTTATTAATTTAAATAATTAACTATCATATTTATTTTTTTAAAAATAAATATAATATTTAATTAGAATATCCAATTTACAAAACAATTAAATATTGTTGGGAATGATTTGGGCTTTTGGGCTTTTGACCCATAGCAAAGAAAAAAGAAAAATGAGTTAATTTTTAATACCTTTTAACAGTTTTATTTCCGTCTATTTAAATTAGTTTCAAGAATTACTTAGTGAAAATTGATTTTTCAATTAATTCTAAAATGGTTTTTATTTAATTCCTCAATTATTTTTCCTTAAAATGCTAGTTTTGGGAGAAAAAAAAAAGATAGAAATAGAAATCTTGGTCTTTCTTCTTTATACGTTTTTCCCTCTAGATCTACTATTGTCTGAGTATTCTTTTCATCTATTCCAACCCATTCTCCAATGTGTGCATGCGAGTTATGTTAATCCTAGAAAGCAATCGACTTTAACGATTTAGCATCGAGATCGTACCGATCTTACTTTCAAAGTAGTGGGTTTATTCACGCACAATGATCATTTGATTTCTACAATTTGAAAACAAGAATGATAATTTATACTAAATGTCGATCAAATTCGAAAAGGTTTTTCCAAACCTGTCTAAATTGGAACATGAATGAACCGAGATCACATCAAATGAGAGAGATCCTAAGGACATGAATATAATTGGAGGTTACTATCTATACCAACAAGGTGCACTTTCTTTTTTATGGCTCGATTATAGGAACTCCAAATTTATAGTAGATGACCACTTAGAAATTTTCTTGGCATGCATGTGAGTTAGGATAATAGGACAAAGCATACTGAACTTCAACCTTAAAAGCACAAGAGAGTAACGGTTGTGGGAAATGCCAGGACAAATAAGATGTCGAATTCGGATTCCAAATCCTGCTCTGAATCCTGCTTTTATCTTCCATAGTTGATCAAGAGTTAACTTTTGGTGAGGGAAACATTTGATCCAATGAAGGTGAAGAGGAGATTGAAGGAAAAGAAGAGGGGTACCAAACTGCTCGAGTTGGCGCTGTAGGAGTATTTTAGCTAACGACATTGAAAAAGGAGACGAAATATATCTTCAATTTCATTGAAAATGGGCTCCCAATCCTGATGCCCAATTACTTTAAAAAAAATGAAAAATCTACTCAAAGCTCAGTTCATACATACGTCTTCCCATGTTAATTCTCCCTTGAATTCAATGTGATTGATTTCTTCCGGTGATCTAGTAAGTGATTTCCAGTCTCTTATACTTTCTGAATGCTTTAATCTATTGACTGATTTGAGACTATTTTTCTATTTGCATCTTGCCTCGTTAGATTCTCTGTTGAACATAATCGATTTCTTCTAATGATTTGAACGAACGATTCACATCTATTGTATTTTTTGAATTTTCGATTGATTGTTCTTTGACGTCCGTATGAAGGATTCCATGTGATTAGTGTTTTTTTTATTCTGTTGGATTCATACTTGAGGTGGAGATTTCTCCTCTCGCTAATTTTATTTTTCATCTCTGACAATCCGATTGATTGTAAACCGAAGACAAGCGTCTGGATTGTTTGTCCATTGAATTGTGAATAAGTTCCGATTTTCCTATTTCCTCTTGTTCAATATGAATTTTTGTTGAGATTTCTAGAACTATAACCATGTAAGTCATGCAGTTATTTGTTGCTAACCTTAATTGGAATTGTTTACTTGCTTTGTTCTTGATTAGTAAATGGTTTTCTAGAAGTAGTTTTGAGAGAGATTATATTTTTATTCTCAATATAAAAGATGATAAGAAATTAGAACATTTTCTCATTGCAAATTGAGAAGAAAAATTAAGAAAAGATGGAATATACATACAAATTCCACACTTATTTTCGAAATAATTTGTTGCATGATTTGAGGGATTTGGATAGACAATCCAACATATTATATTTTCTTTTGTAATGAGTAAATTAGTAGAATGATTTATGTTGATTGTCATATGTGTTTGTGATAGAAAATCAAATTATTGTCAATTTGGATGATGCTGGGATTGATATTTTCATGATTTTATTCAAATTTTGATACAAATAAGAATTCAACTTTCATATATGTCGAAGATATTTTGACTATCGATTAGTTCCACAAGTTCAATTTTTACACAAGGTATGAGAATTTAGTAATTTTGTTCCAGTACTATATTTGAGCATGATGTTCAATATATATTTGATGAGTATATATTCTACTATTTCGTAAATAGCAACTGACATATGCGATAAGAAAATAATAATATTAGTATTATTGCATTGTTTTTTATACCTCAAATGAAATGTTATTGTGGTCAATTTAAGCAAATCTAATTATCATGAACAAAATAATGTTCCACATGTTATAGTTGGCAAAGTTTATATATGATTCATGTCATGCAAAATCTATTGCGCAACTTATCATATTATATTACTTCCATGAAGCTAAAAGTATTATTACTTTTGATTTAGTTTGATCCTATAACATTATTTTGATTATTTCCTAGATTGTTGGTGGTATGAAAATGTGCATAATCTATCTTTCAGGAAGTTTATAGAACTTGATGGTAGTTTATATTTAATAAGGATTTTTCATGAGTCTACAAGTCAAGAGAACTATATTCATTAGGATGAGATATTTTTGGGTGAAGCCCAAAAGAAAAGCCACGAGGGCTTATGTTTAGAATAGATACAATATCATACTATTTTGAAGATATTTGGAGAGTTGTTGTCCATAATAAGTGGTATTAGAGTCACGTCTCTAGTTTAGCCATGTAGATATAATCATCAGATGTCGAACAAAGATATAGTGGAACCTCGAAAGTAGTCTTGGTATAATCCATGGTTGAACATTAGCGGATGGACTGTATGCTCTAGTGAAAAAAATGGATAGCTTAGATAAGAGTTAGATGAAATTATGGCTACTTTAGGGGAGGCTCAATTGGTCCTTTGTTCAAAGGGATTGGAAATGCGACCAAAGTCTCACATTGATTAAATAAGTGACATGATCATGGGTACATAGGTGTACATATCTATAATTTCAATTGATTGAAAGTATAAAGTCTTTGTTTTATTGAGCATGTCTAGGATCATGAAAAGAGAAAATGTTGATTAGTTATTTAGGACTCATTTGCTAATGTTCATGTCTTGTTTCTTGTCTTTTAAGAACTAGAAACAAGAATAAGTTTGGTAACTATTTTTGTTTCTTGTTTCTAAACAGAAACAAAAACTTGTTTGATAATCATTTCTTGTTTTTGGTTTCTTGTATTTTTTCTTTACTTTTTCTCTTATTTTATAGCTTAAATATAATTTAATTATTTAAAACAAAAAAAAATATAGTATGCATTAAAATATAAAAAGATGCTTATAAAACATTTACATTATCAAATACACAAATCTCAGTACAAAATTAGTAACAATAAAACAATTGTTTCTATCAGTCATACGTTGCTAAAATAATTGCAATATTATTTTTCATTCAAGTCATTTATCTTAAACTATGTCGACTCAAATCCAACTCAATTTTATTATCATGTAAATGTCGTAATTGTAAAATATTAAAATGAGCTGAATGAATGTCTTAATAAACAAAATTTGATATGGAAAAATTCAAACTGGTTTTGAATGTACTATGAATAAAAAATTTAAAATTTAAATAATATACAAACATGCATATTGAAAAATTTAAAATTTAAAATTCAAAATTTTAAAATATTTAAATGAACGTAATGAATTTTAAAATTTGAAAATCCAAATATTGGAAATCTTAAAATACAAAATTGAATTAACATATAAGTATAAATATTTAACAATGTAAAGAATGAAAATAAAATAAAGAATCAGATGTAAAATAAATATATCAAATCCTTACGTTAAAGAGTTTCAGTTAATAGAAGTTGATTAATTCAATTAAAGAGTTTAATTAATTAATCAAGTAGTATTAGAGCTTCAATCTATAGATTCATAAGGTTCTCCGTTGGCTTAATTGGGATTAAAGAGAATCGAATTAATTTGAATTAATTTGAAATGTTCAAATTAATAAAGGGAATTAATTATATAAGATATAATTAATATAAAATTATTTATATGAGATATAATAATATAAAGTTTTATTTAAGAAAAAATGAATATTTGAATATGGTTTTTTTCCGATATATATATATATACACACACACACAATTAATTAATTGAAGGAAAATCAATTTTGTTTAATTAAATAATTTGGTTATTAGGGAAGGGAGTTATTTGATAACTTTTCTCCTCCCCCATTATTCTCTCATTAATAACATACAGAAGTAGGAAGGGTTGAATCTTTCATCTTCCCCTTGCATTTAGTATAAATATGTATGCATTGCTCTCTAAAATTCAAGAATTTTATCCCTTTCAAATTGATCTTGAAGCCCACACAACTCTTACCGATTCTCAGTGCTTCGAGAATACTGAGGTTTTTTGTATGGTTGTGTTTAGGATTTAGAGATTTATTGCTGTATTTTTCTGGTTGTTCACGAATTCAAAGGGAATTCAAAGAGCTTGTTACTACGAGAGGAACGTGAAGAGTTTCGGTCTTCAAAGGTGAGTGATTTTTTGATCTTCTATTCCTCTTCATATTCTATGTGATGACATGTTGAATTATATCAAATCCTTACGTTTCTGTTCTTTGTTTGATTATATGTTCTGTGAAACAATTTTGGGATACCGATCCTTTTCGCATAAAATGTCATTCACTCTTTCATTATTATATTTCTTCAACACTTGCAAAAGAGATTCTTCATCCAATGCATTTAATTGTGAGGATATAATGATTGGCAAGGTGTTGCTTGGTCTCAAGTATGCATATTTCAGATGTTCTGGCAATAATTTTAATTTTAAAGTCGATGGCTCTTCAAGTGATGGCTTTTTCTTCTTTGTTTATCTGTCATGAAAATCTAACGATTCAAACTTCCTCTTTGTGTCATTCATCGCAACAACTTCTTCGAGCTCCATTTCTTTTCCATAGAACATGTCAGATTCGATATCCCATCTTTCAGTGCCACCTTCTTCCGCATCCACTAGTTGACACGGTTCTACATCATTACGGTACTTCAATGCATTGAGCACGATGAATTTGATTTCTTAGTTATTCATTTGCATAACTAATTCCTCCTAATGAACGTCAATTAGGGCTTTTCCAATTGACAAGAATGGCCTACCCAAGATGATAAAGGCTTCTTTATCCGCTTCATAATCTAAAATTATGAAGTTAGCTGAAAAAATAAACTTGTTGACCTGTACAAGGATGTCTTCAATTTTCCCCTCAGGGTATGTGATGGACTTGTCAGCTAGCTAGAGCAAAAATGAGCTAGATCTAAACTCTCAAATCCCTAATTTCTTGAAGATTGAAAGTGGCATCAGGTTAATACTGGCTCCAAGGTCACATAATGTGCGGCCTAAATCAATTCCTCCAATTGAGCAAAGAATTGTGAAAATGTTTGGATCCTTCATTTTTTCTAGAATCTTGCTTTTGAAGAATGTGATGGTCTCTTATGCTAGCGCCATGGTCTCAAAGTCATCAAGTCTTCTTTTCTTGGACAAGATGTCCTTTAAAAATTTAACGTAGTTTGGCATCTGTTCAAGCGTCTCGACAAGAGGAATATTTACATGGAGCTGCGTAAGGATGTCAAGGAAGTGTTTAAATTGAATTTTGTCATTCTTCGTTTTCAATTGATGTGGAAAGAAAAGTTGTGGACGACCTTAGATGATGCATTCGAAGTTGAGGCATTCCTAGAGGAATTATTCCTAGAGGAACTCTTACACTCAACATTTTTGTTCCCTTCACTACTCCATTACACTTCTTCATCCTTCTCTTGGTTGTCATGCATTGATTTTTCTTTTCTTGAATTTTGTGTTGGTCGGTAGATTGGTCACTTTGCTGCTTTTCTGCTTATTTAGTCTGTTGAATTTTTGCTGAGTCACTTTTTTCTATTCTTTCACTCAGTGGGTTCCCACTCCTTAATGTCACAACCTTACGTTGTTCTTTTCTTGTGTTCCCTACATGTGCTTGGGCCTCAGTATTGCTAGGTAAGGAACCTTTCTGTCTAGCTTTTAATTCTTCCATTATTTGTCCTATCTACATTTCGAGACTTCGAATGGAGGTAGCTTGACTTTGCAATATAGCATCATTCTTTTAAATGTAATCCTTTAGTGAGACTTCCAATGGGGTAAATGAGTTAGATGCTTGTGATGGTTGGCTATGCAGTTGTTGATGTCTTATATAGCCCTGATGGAACCTTGGAGGTCCTTCTTTATTTGTATAATGGTCACCATATAGCTCATTCTGTTGTTATTGATTACCTCTCCCCTCTCCCCCTACGAAAATTTTAGATGGTTTCTCTATCAAGGATTATAAGTGTTTGAATGGGGGTCATACTTGACGAAACATATCGATTGTGGGTTCTGAGGGCACATTTCAAATCCATGTAGCCCCCCACATCCGACGCATCCCATGTCATCAACTTTTATTCAACGTGTGCATCTTATGACTGCTTCCTATGCTGGCTTGGTTGGCTTAATTCAACGTCCAATAGAGTAGTCATCGCAGCCAATTGAGTTTGTAATGCTACGATAGCATCATTCTTTATTTTCCCCGCATTGTTTCTTTGTCTGCCTGATCTTGAGCCAAACCCATTATCCTCCAAATCTTCATAATTCATCGAATCCTATCTAAGATGGTTTTTACGTCATTATATGTCTCATAAATCCTCTTACACCTGTTGCTGCTTCTCGCGACTCTTGTTCAACCCATCATAAATTCCATCTATACACAATTTGGAAGACCATCATGCAGACAATTCCTTACGAGCTTCTTGAATCACGTCCACGCATCGTTGAGTTTCTCCCTTTCTCTTTGTTCATAATATGTAATATCTCTTCTCCTCTTGGAATTCTCAGTAGCAGGGAAATACTTCTTCATAAACTTTTCCACCATTTGATCCCATGTGGTTATCTTTCCTGTCTCCAAGGAGCCCACTATCGTTCTTCCTCCTTTAGAGAAAAAAGGAATAGTTTAACCGGATTTCCTCATGTTTGGTATGATGAATATATTACATATTTCGAGTAAGCTTTTCAGATGGGCAAGCGGATCTTCTCCAAAAACTCCCCCAAACTAACCTGCAGTTTGAAGCATCTGGAGTGTAACACCACGAATTTCGTTCTTAATGTAATTTCAGTATTTTTTTTTTATTAAAAAACATTCTTGGAATTTTGGAAATTCAATTTTTTTTTTTATAATGAAATTTTACTTGGGAGAAATGATTTAATTTTAAATTTGGTTTTGAAGAGGAAGAGGAAATGATTATATATATATATACATATATTCGTGTATTGAAGAAAAGGATAAAATGAAATTAAATAAAATATAATGGAATAAGATAAAATAAAGTTTTATTATATTTTATTTCTTTAAAATAATCTTTTTCTTTTTCTTTTAAAAAATTAAATCTCTATCTCACACGACTAGACCCCCCTCCATCTTCACTTCTTTTTTTCATGCCCTAATAGTTGACGATCGTCTCCTCTCCAGTTGGCACTGCACGCATTCGATCGAGCCGTCAGTTCCCCAACTGTTGATCATGGGCTGTCGTTCGCATGCAGACTAGCTCGACCTCATCTGCTAACTGTGAACCTACTCAGACGTCCCTTCTCTCCAGCCGCACGTAGCCCTCGCCGAGACCTTTCCCTTGAGCTAAGGTGCCGCCACTGTTCTGCCTCATTCATTGACATTGGAAGTCACCGTCGTAGCCCGATAAGCCATTCACTCGCCCAACCAACCTCCCAGCCATGAAGCCACGCCACACTGCCCCTCTTCAAGATCCACCGCCGCTTCTCTGTCCGACTAGCCGTCACACGCCGCACAACCCCTGCCGCCACCGTGGCTATTGTCGGATTTGTTCTTGGGTAAGTTTTTGTGTTTGGGTTTCACCTGATCTTATGGAATTGGGTAAGTTGGTATTTCTTTTCTCAAATTGGATCTATTAACCATAATGTTGTACTTCAATATTTTGATTCCCCTTTGTTTGGATTTTGAAGTCGAGTTTTAGAAAAGCTTGGACGTCAAAAGGGTGCTATCGAGGAAAGTTGGAAGTGGTTTCGTCCTTGGGTAAGATTTTGGGCATTTAAATTTTGGTTATAATTGGGAATTGTGATGGATTGGGTATTTTGGATTTCGATCTAAGGATTTAAATTTAGTTGTTTGGGCTGGAATTGAATGGTTGTATTCCTGTGATAGGGTCGTTACTTTGAGTTGCTGTATTATTTCGATAGCTTGATTAGCTGTGAATCTTGACATTGAGATAAGTAATCTTACTACTGGAACTGTCTACGTGTCAGGCAATGATAACTATGATTTATTGAGGATTATTGATTAGCATGATGTAATCTACGCCTTCATTGATTGAGGTTTTAAAGGACTAGAGCTAAGTATTGATAATTATGATTTATTAAGGATTATTAGTTAGCATGATGTTTATGTATGCCTTCATTGATTGTGGTTTGAAAGGACTAGATGCGCATAGAGATATATGAATGCCAACATGATTTGAGTATATGATGATTATTGGAGATTATGTTGAATCTGAGGATGATGAGATGTATATGTATGTTATGGGACTAGGACGATGAGATATATATGTATGTTATAGAACCATGATGATGAGTTGTATATGTATGTTATGAGACTAGGTTAATGAGAGGTATATGTATGTTGTAGAGCCATGATGATGAGGTGTATATGTATGTTATAGAATCATATTGTGATACTTATGATGTTGAGCTTGTGTTTCCTTCACGATCCACCAGAGATTGTGTTTCTTTCGGGATTCACCAGGGGTTGTGTTTCTTTCGGGATTCATCAGGGGTTTGTTTTTTTCGGGATTCACCAGGGGTTGTGTTTCCCTCGGGATTCACCAGAGGTTGTGTTTCCTTTAGGATTCATTAGAGGTTGTGGGTCCTACAGGACTTACTAGAGGTAGTGGGTATACTTAACTACAGTAGGATACAAATCAGTTTTTCATGTTTGTATGTGTCCCGTGAGGACTAGAGCAGTTTATATGTTCCACCAGAGGTAGGCATTTAGAGCACATAGATGCCTAGCCAGACTCAATAGTGGGGTTACCTACTGAGTATTTTATATTCATCCTTTCTCATGTTGTTGTTTTCGGTAAAGGTAGAGATGCACCGACGATTGACAAGTGGAATTCGTGATCGAGCCACTGGGACCAGTTTTATGCTTCCGCTCATAAGATTTAGATTTCTTTTCATGTTTTTCTTAACTTTCAGTTTTGATGTTTGAACTTACTATTAAGAATTGTTTTCAGACTTATTTATTGTCATTTATGATTTATGGGTACCCTATTGTTGTTTTTAATATTTGAATTTAATGAAGGACTTTTGAACTTACCTTATTCATTTAGCATTTATTTCATCATAAAAGGGTGTCGTTTTAAGTTTCATGCATGCATGTATTTAGTAACGGCCTAACTTGAGTCCTAGGGGGGCGGGTCGTTACATGGAGCATCACAAGCTTTATCTCAAATCTAGCTCCTTCAAAAGTTAGTCGCATAATGCCTGGTGAAAAATCATAAAGGTTAGATGATGCATATTCCTTAATAGGTCTGTTGTGATCATGAGTAAGAAGTATCAGATGAGCTGATGCCAACGCATGGTTTGCGTCGTTGGTCGCATTCTGTTCATTAGGGTTGTTGTCGTTTGGCTAGTCTCCCATTCTTCTGTTTCGTTGTCTTCTTTTCTTTTAGCTTTGTTTCTTTTTTGAAAAATCCTCTCAATCTTTGGGTCAAATATGAATGTAGGCAAACTGCCATCACTAATATACTATTTGTGATACTCTTTCAGCTTGAGTACACAATACATCGTTGATTGAGGTCTTGAAAAAATCGAACAAAGTCCACACAATGATTAGCTTATAAGTCCCTGACAACGGTGCTAAAAACTTGTTGCACACTCACTTTGCAATAAGATGATGATGCGTTGAGTAATAAAATAGCCTTAAGTCGTGCCTTTTCTTGATTGAATTAATGTATGAAGATAAATGAACTCAAGTTTTCCTTATTTAACCCAAGTATAAGTTTAAATAAGGTTTCTGGTGAGTCTAGGGTCGAACACGAGGACTTATACTAACTACACGTTGGAAATGTAGGATTTTATGCGATGAGAATTACTAAATATGCTGAAGTGGGTGTTTATGTGCCTAAAATCTACTAACTAACTAAAGTAACTAATAGAGGTGAATCTCTACAGTGAATGGTGGAAAAGTGAGGTAAAATGCAGTGAAGGTGTATGAAGAATGATGATGCGATGAATGATGATGATTATGATATGGATGATAGATTCAACCACAAAAGATACAGTTGGCGATGAAATGAAGGAAATATCAGTTAATAAAATAGGGTTAAGAAGACTTACTAACATTCTCTCAAATAATGCATAAGTAGGCATCCTTGTTTTCAACTTTTAGAATGAAAAAGTAGCCTTTCAATATCTAAGCCACATTCATCTTATCTCTGAGATGCATGCTTAAGTCAATTGTAAACAAAAGACTTATCTTTATCTCTAAAGCTATCTCTCTCTTTGTTTAACGATTTCCTCAATCTCCTACTTTCTCAAGCAGCAGATCATTCCTACTTAAACTAACTTCTCAATGGATTCAAGTCATAGATTAAGCACACATTAAACAAAATGGACTTATACTTAAACATTATTCTTGAAAATGTTAGACATTCTTCTTAACCCATAGAAAATTTAGCTTCTTATGATGGAGAGATAAGAACATATGGATATATAAAAATGAATGAAATTTGTATTTCTATTAAGAAATAATGAGTTCTCAATCTCAATAACGTAATACATAACAAAACGGATGAACAAAAAGATAAAATGTAAAGACAGAAATATGTCAAGCCTTCAGTTGCAATGTCTTGCTCCCTTTGGCTTTGGTGTGACTACTTCCCCAATGATTGTTGTGGTGGTAATGAAACTCTCTTACTTTTTCAGAGAAAAACTCTAAAGTCTCACTTAGAATTCTTTAGAGAAAAGTTTGAAGAAGTGGTGGTAATGACGGATTTAGGGTGGAGGATGATGCGTTGTTTTATGCGGTGAAATTAATGACATGAATTGCGGTGATGGGAATGTGTTGTACAACAAGTTTTCTCAGCAGAATCCAAGTATAAATCCTACTGAGTTTTTTGGTAAGTGCAGGGTCGAACTTAGGGACTGAGAAAAAAAATATGCGGTGATAATTTTTAAGAAAACTTTGCGGTAACAAGTAAATCAATGATTGGTTGGTTTGTTGTTTGCGGTATAAAAAGTATGCGGAAGATTTGAGAAAAAGATTGATTATGTGGTAGATACACTGAGTATGAGAGGAACGGATTAAGAAGGTCTTTAGCTAGCGTTTCTCGAGAATGCGTTCAAACTATGCGATCATGCTACACTCATGCGACAGCAAATCATTTTCCAATGCAAATGCGGTAACTCCTAATTCTAGGACGCATGCGATGAATGCGATAATGTCGATAGAGCTTATTCCTAAGTCTCTACTTTTTGCCTATGTGATGATGCAAGAAGCATCCAAAGACAAGGTGACCGCATACAATCATAACCTATCTCTATAATGCATGCGATGCGTTAATAGCAAACAATGCTTATTCCTAAGCTCCTATCTCTTGATTATGCATTCTAATCTGACTCTCCCGAGCCTAGATTCTAACCTGACTTTTCAAAGCCTAGATTCTATCCTTAGACTACCCTCCCGAGTATCTCTAATGGATGAATGACGCATACATAATACAAGACAATCGCATAGAATGAAGATCCCTAGTTATGCTAGCTAAGTGTTTCTCAACCCATTCTACAGATTTAGCTACTCATGCGTAATAAACAGAGAGTGAACAGATATAAAGAAGTAAATTCCATTTCTATGGATAAGTTACAAAATGACAATGGAAGATAAGGATAGAGAGCTTGGTAGCAATCCCTTGCTTCCCAAGGCTTTTACACTATTAATTCTATTATGTTAAAAAGATATTCCTGTTTCCGCAGGAGTTGGCCCTCTCGCTGATCTTGACGCTTCCGGCACTCTTCCAAGTTCACCGGAACGATCTCTCGGTACAATCTCATTTCTCTCGCTTCCGCCTTCTAAAATAAAAGAAAAACTAAGAACAAGACTACTTCTAACTATGGAGAAAATTAGCTAACTGTCGAACTCGACAAACTTGACGAACCCTTTCGCTGAAGGTTGCCTTCGATATTTATAGAGCTTCGGGGTGAAAGGCTTTTTCTCTCTTATGGTTGCATTGATGGGATGACATTAATTCTCTGTCTGATGCGCTGAATATTTGTCACCGAAAAGTTGAGTGTATTTGCTACAGTAGTTCGTTAGCGGCTTGTCAACTTAATTCGAAATCGACCGTCATCAGCTTTCTATCCCATCATGATTTATTATGCTTTTCACCCAGATGCGCCCACCAAGTTGCGCCGGCTCTATGCGGCAACCTTCTTGAGCAGATATTTGCGAGCGCAAATCACCCCAAAGCCTTGCGGTAACGCTGCACTCGACCGTTGATTTCTTGTGATCGCATTTTCTGCCTTGCGTCAACGCATGTTCTGCACAAAAATACATAAGTTAACTGTTTTCATGCGATGGACGCATGCGACCGCAATATTGTGAACTTAATGCTTTTTGGACGCAATCTTATATGTTTTTATCAACTCAACCCTACATTGTTTTATAACTTAGCACTGTAATAACGTGCATTTCTGCCAATGGGCTATTTATAGGTGTCGAAAAGAAGGCTCTTCGACTTTCTCTAATGATTATGCTGACAATGTGCATTTAATTCAATGCCTTGTTGCACCGACTGCTTTGCATCATAGATCCATTGGCTCTGCCACGAATGTCTCAAATTAGCTACCAACTTGCTCTGTTGATTTGACTTCCACCACCCACGCGTTTGTCATTTTCTATCTTCGTGTTTCATTTCATCTCACCACCCGCGAACATCTCAAATCAGCTACCAATGTCTCGAGTTGATTTCTTCTATGCTTCACGGCTGCAGCTTGTTTCTTTGCCAATTTTCTCTTTATTTCATCCGAATCTTGCATCCAAAAATGAAAAATCTTATAATATCAAGGATTTTCAAGCACATGATGTAGAATTCAGTTTTGTAAGCACATGATTGTAGAATATGATTATTTGAATGAATTTTGATCAAACTAATGCATTTTCCTCTGAATTTTCCTAATTGTTCTAAATAAAAAGGTAAAATAATATGTATTTCTACAAGTTATCAATTATGCAACATATAACTAACATTAATTTAATCGTACATCAAATGCAAAAACTAAATTAATCAGCAAAAATAGATCGAATTTTGACACCCCTAAGAATTAAATAAATTAATATAATCATACTATATCAATTTAATCAATTAAAATAATAAATTACATAAAAAGAAAATATAAAACTGCAAATGCTGCACACCAAGTTCAAACTTTAGGCGTGCATCTAACCACCAAAGCCCTGTGATGCTCTTGATTAGCATTGCAATGCTAATTAGATATGAATCTTCTTGCGCATGTCTAATCCTCGGAGTGTTTCAACACCCGGCTGGAGCATTACAACACTGGCCTTCTACGTTGCAACATAAAGGGCAACGTTACAACGCTCTCCCTTTACGCTCTTGCACATAATGCAATTTTTGCTTCAAATTGAGACTGTTTTTATTCCAAATTGCATCGATCTTCTCAGCAACACTTGCATCACGATCGACACATACTTACAGATTCGATAACATGAATTAAAATACGTAAAACAATGAGCCCTTACATTGATCAAATCAATGCAAAACTGTAATCTAAATGCCAAAATTTGAAATTGCCTATTTTGGAAGACCATTCATCAAATGCATAGAAAGCTACCCATCTCTTCTCTATTTTTCATTCCAAAAACACACACACACACACAACTTGACTCAGATACCAATTGAAGGAATTGCATTTCTCAGTGGAAACACGTGAATGCTTGTGCTTTCAAAATTCGTTTTGTACAACAAGAAGAATAGAGAAAAAAAATACAATATACAGAATAAACATAAATACATCTAAGCATGCTCTTAAAAGGGAAGAAAAGACTAACCCTTGAAGACAATATACAATGCTTTCCTCTCCATGTCACGAACACTTTGTACCACGAACATCTCTCTTAAACTTCTCTGCACAGATTCCGACAGGACACCACCACTGAGCCTTTCTTGCTATTCTCCAGTAAGAATCGAGATGGTGGGACCTCTTTTAGGAGAAGGGAAGAACTTCACAAAAGGAATTTTCCTGTAAAGTTTTTTTTTAGGGAGAGAGATTTTTGTGTGTAGAGAGGAAAAAATTGTAGAGAGAGTTCTTCGCCAAAAACAACGTATATATTTTTTGTTTCTATAACTTAATAATCAAGCCAAAGAGATGGGGAGTTAGAACTCCCGACCAACATACATTAAGATAACTCCTTATTTAATTTATATATTAAATCACATTTAATATATACAACTTAAATAAATAATTAATCAATATTTAATTAATTAATCAATAAATTAAATATCATATATTTAACTTAAATTATATTTGAATCTTATTCAAATATAATCCTCTATCATAACTTATAGTTTAAATATCAGTTTCATTCATATTTATTCTAACCTATAGTTTCTATGTGAATCTTATTCATATAATCAATATTTGAATTAATCAAATATATATCTCTCGTGTAAACTATAGTTTTAATATTAATCTCATTCATATTAATTTAACTTATAATTTTAATATGAATATCATTCATATTAATTAATATTTTAATCTTATTCAAATATTTATATCTCTCGTATAATAAAGTATAATTTTGGATTTTATTCAAAATTAACTTTATATTATAATGTATCCATATACAATATATTAATTATATCTCATACAATTAATTTCTTTATTTAATTTGAATAATTCAAATTAGTTGAAAGTAAATTTATTATTGTTTTACCATTAGTGAGCTAGCAAGGGGATCTTATAGATCTACAAATTAGAAGTTCCAATTATACAAGATTAACTAATTAAACTCTTTAATTAATTAATCAACATGCATGCATTAACTGTAGGTCACTCCACTAAGACCTACAACTGCACTCTTCACACTGTAGATGCATTTCTATGTCCATGGATATAACCAATCAATTATAAGTCGAACTTTCACGAATCGGTTGTAATTACAATTGGGTCAAATTATCGTTATACCCCTATAATTACATCTAACTTCTTAAATCTCACTGATCCTCTAGTGAGCAACCTATTTACGGTCCTACCATAAATAAAACCTCTTGGGCCAGTGCCAAGGAGGGGCCCCATTGTTCAAGACCCAGAGTCAGCAGTTAAGGGAGCAATTCATCTACTTCTCCTAAAGATGGGGAGGAATGAGTTCCATCTTGTGTAGTTATGTTTCCAACTCCCTACTCGGGAAAATCCTCAAAATGGTAGCTTATTGAGTCAGTGAATTTGGTCACTCTCACCCATATAGATCAAAATGACTGCCCTTATAGACAGAAGTTCATAACTCACTTAGGATTGAGGTCGAGCCACATATGGTCATCCTATAAAATGTTAATCTCCCCAATCAATGGTGTTATAAAGGGAGATTAATCATTTCTCAGTTCGATCTTATACAAACTCTTTGTATAGGATACCTCCACTTGCATGTCTCCACGTGAACGATTAGGATCAAATCATTTGTAACACTTTACAACTCTTGTAATAATTACAAAGTGAGTCGTCTCCATAGTGTCACCAGGATAAGGCACTCAACCTTATCTATATATTACAGACCATTTAGATTATTACTTAAACATGATCTACATGTATGTCAATCACATACATGTTTAAGTTACATAAAATAACCTTGGATCTTTCTTTAATACATTATTACACATATTAAATAATCAACCATTATTTCAAATAACATATAACTACGAGGCTCTAGGACATACATCCCAACACCAACTACACTTACCTCTCCCCAACTACCATATACTAACGACATCTCATCTACCCAATCATTCTCTTACCTCGATGATGCTTAGTTTATGGACTCGGGTGCCACTCATCATATGACACCTGATACCAATACTCTTCGCCAATACCTTTCATACAATGGCCATAAGCAAGTCATAGTAGGCAATGGTACAACTATCCCTCTTCTTAATATTGGTTTTGTTTCAGTTTCATCACCTTATTCTACTACTCCTGTTCATCTTAAGTTTGTTATCCATGTTCCTGATATTTCCCATAATTCAATTAGCATAGTTAAGTTGTGTTATGATAATATGGCCTTTGTTGAGTTTCATCTGACTTATTTTCTTGTAAAGGACCATATCTCCAAGAGAGTACTTCCTCGAGGACACCTTGATCGTGGCCTATATATTTACTCAACTTCTAATATAATTCTTCAAGTGTCTCCAACCTCAACAACTTTAATTGTCTTTCTCTTAACTGTACAAGATCCTCAAGTTTGGCATCACAAGCTTGGTCATCTTTTAAGTTTTTTTGTTCTTTTCGTTTTAAATCAATGTAATGTCAAACTTAGTTTTAGCTCCATTCCATTCTGTAATGCATGTCAAAGGGCCAAGAACCATCATTTACCTTTTTCTATGGCGTCTTCCTGTTCAGCTTATCCTTTTCATCTTGTGTATTTAGACATATGGGGTCCTTCCCCTCCTATACCTATCAATGGAGCTCGATAATTTCTGTTATTTGTTGATGATAATAGCTATTTTACATGGATCTATCTTCTTCGTACAAGGAGTGGAACTCTGTCCTTTTTCTTGCAATTTAAGGCAGTGGTTGAAAACCAATTTCATTAAAAAAAATATTGCTCTTCAAACTGATGGTGTTATTGAATTTAAACTGCTAATTCCTACAATGCTTTTCCATGGTATTCAACATAGAATCTCTTGTCCATACAAATAAAATGGTAGTGTTAAGAGAGAGAATCGTCATGTTGTTGAGGTTGGCTTGTCTCTTCTTGCTTATTCCTCCATTCCTCAAAAGTTTTGTTCCTTTGCCTCACTGTTCACATTATTAATTGTCTTCCAACAAAGATCCTTAACAACAAGTCTCCTTATCTTAAACTGTATAATAAAGTTCCTGCTTTTTCTTTTCTTAAATCCTTTGGTTGCACGATCATAAGTTTCAATTTAGGTCTCGTGAATGTGTTTTTCTTGGCTATAGTTTATTTCATAGAAGATATCTATTTCTTGATGCATTTAGTGGTCGTGTTTATGTCTCTAGACATGTCATATTTAATGAAACTTCCTTTCCTTTTGCTGCCATTCACTGTCCTCATTCCTCTTCTTTCAAGTCTAGTCATGATCCTATTTTCCTTATTCCTTCACCCATCATATATCTCTATCAGTCCATTGTCTACAACTCATGCTTCATGTCCATAATCCCTATCTAGTTGCCATTTACCATCCTTACCTTCTACTATTCCCGTTTTCCCTTCATCCAACTCAAATCCTAGTCCAATATGTTCTTCTCCATCTGTTACACCTTCTTCCTCCTCTCTATCCACGACTCTTAGCTTAGATATTACCTCTTCCCCTTTTCCTATTAACTAGGCGTCTTCCTCAATTATGATTCCCCTATCTTCCCCTCCTCCCCCTATTGTTAATCAACATCCCATGATAACTCAATCTAAAGTTGGAATCTTCAAACCTAAAGCTTTTCTAACCAATGTTTCCTTTTCTTCACCAACCATACCATCCAAACCCTCAAATTACAAGGTTGCTCTTGTTGATCCATAGTGGAAACATGCTAAGGTTGATGAATATGAGGCCTTATTGAGGAACAACACTTGGTTTTTTATCCTACTGCGTCCTAACTAAAAGGTTATAGGTTGTAAATAGGTGTTTCATGTTAAGCTGAGACCCATAGGTAAGGTTGAATGTTATAAGGCTTGGTTAGTTGCCTAGGGTTACTCTCAAGCTTTTGGCATAGACTATTTTGAGACTTTTAGTCCTGTTATCATATTTACACCCATTTGTATTATGTTGTCTTTGGCTGTGTCATTTGGTTGGAATGTTAGATAGTTGGATGTTCAAAATGTCTTCCTTCATGATAACTTATAGGAAAAAGTTTTTATGAAGCAACCGGTTGGTTTTGTGAGTGATTCACATCCCTATCACGTACTTCGTCTTTATAAATCTCTCTATGGCCTAAAGTAAAACCCTCAAGCATGGTTTTCTAAGCTTAGTTCGTGCTTAGTTGGTTGGGATTCTCAGGTTCCATGGCTGATACATCAATGTTTATTTATAAGGATTCAACTTCAATTATTATTTTCCTCATCTATGTTGATGATATACTCGTTACTTGCAATTATAACAAGTTAATTTAGCCATTCATTTCAACCTTAAATGCAACTTTTTCTCTCAATGATATGAGTTGCTTTTTTATTTCTTGGGTATTCAAGTTGTTAATTCTTGTGACCCTATGCATTTATCCCGGGCTAAGTATATAAGTAATCTCGTGAAAAGGGCAACAATGTTTGATTGTAAGCCTATAAATACTCCTATAATGGCAAGTATTCATATGTTTGTTCATGATGGGCAACCTTTGGATGATCCAACTGAGTATTATAGTCTGGTGGGTGCCTTGCAATACTGTACACTTACACGACCAAAGATTAGCTTTGTTGTTAACAAATTGTGTCAGTTTTTACATGCTCCAAACTCTTCCCATATACAGTTGTGAAAAGACTGTTACGGTATTTGAAAGGCACTTCATCTCTTGGTTTATCATTCACCACGAGTTCTCATCAATCTCTCACTTGTTATACTGATGCAGATTGGGCCATTTTCCTTGATGATCGTAGGAGTACAAGTGGGTTTTGTGTTTTTCTTGGTTCTAATTTAGTTTCTTGGAAGTCTTTTAAGCAAAGTGTTGTTTCGTGTTCGAGTGCAGAATCTGAATATCGGGGATGTTCAATTCCACAACCGAACTTATTTGGATTCAATCCATCTTGTCTAAAATTGGATTAGCTATTCAACCCCCTATTCTTTTATGTGATAATGTCGTGCAACTTATATGGTGGCTAATCTGGTCCTTCACAACTGAACTAAACATATTGAGATTGATCATCACTTTATCCAACTGACTAAACATATTGAGATTGATCATCACTTTATCCAAGAAAGTGTTACTCGAAATCAACTAATTGTTCAGTTCGTGCCTTCATATGATCAGTTGGCAGACATTCTCACTAAGGCATTAACGACTACTCGTTTTTTCAGCCTTCAGACCAGGCTCACAGTCCTTTCCAAGGTCTATTCGCTTGTGGGGGATGATAGAAGATATTTCTTTCTTATGTTTTTACTGTTTTGTCTCTGTTATTTCCATTATATTTTTTGTTTTTATTGTTATTGTGTATCGTATCATTGTTCGACACATGTCACTATTTTTCCTATTTAAATGAATGCCTCGGCCTTTGTTTTCATATAGAGAGCATATTATCCATTTGTTGGAGTTAGTTACCGTAGGTGATCATCGAATTGGCCGTTAGAGGTGGTAGCCATGCGAAATTGAATATTAAAGGTGGTATTCGCCTAAGTTAATCGATGGAGGTGGTGGTCATTAGAGGTGGTTGTTGGAGTTTGGTGGCTAGAGGCGGTGTTAAAGTACGTTGTCGACAGTGGTTGTTATGGCATTGGGTACGAAGGTGGTTGCCGATGATGATTGTTGTCGAAGTTAGTCGTCGGCAGTGGTTGATGGATGGATTCATTAAAAACATCGAAGAGAGGGAAAAAGTAAGAAGGGAAGATGAAATTTCTCGATAAATGTTCAAACTTCAATAGTAAATACTGTTGAAGTTGATGGAATTAAGTTATTTAATACCGACTTGTGAAGTTGGTGGGCCAACTATTGAATTGAGTTAAACCCAACTCAACTCAACCCAAGTTAATGCCCTAAACACAACCATCTCAACTCAACCCAAATTAATGCCCCAAAAACCTCTATGTGTAATTGAATGGATACACAAACAGTTGAAGCAAACAAACATAACTGGAAGAAAATCAACGTTTTTAAGTTAGAAAAAAATTGCACAAAGTATCCCAGCTGAACTCAACTTTGCACTCCAAATAAAGTTTCATTATTAACTTTAGAGACAATTATTACGTGTTCAACTTAACTCAACTAGACGTTAAATGTTTTATTTATTTATTTTTTATATATTAGGGGCACTTGCAAGAATAGCAACAAAAAAAAAAAATTATTAAATTTAAAAATTTAATAATGGTTTTTCAAAATTTACGAATATAACAAAAAATCATAAAAGCAGATTTCTATTTTTATCATTCCAAGTTTACCTTTATTGATGTATCAACATGTATATCAATAGTATATTTGATATACTTTATGTCTAGTATATCGGTCATTTGATATACTTTATATTTGGTATATCAAATGACTAATAAACCAAAGATAAAGTATATAAGTTATATAATAGATATACCAAATTTATCATTCATATCATATTTATCAATGAAGAAGTGCTTGTTTATTTACTATTATTTGTTTGACTTAATTTTAGTTCTTATTCGTTTGTTATAGAATATTATTTTTCTATTACATTATAATCAGCTTATAATGGTTCAATCCGTTGTGTAAGTAACCATTTTGAGTGATTTGAGTGAATGTTGATAAACTATTGGTACACCAATGTTACACTTGAAGTTGAATTTTGAACATATGTTGATATATAATTGATATACTTGAACACATGTATCTTTAATGATATACCAATGTTTTATACTTGAAATGAATTATGAGTTAATGTTGACATAATACTAATACACCAATGTTAAAAGTTTATTTAGTAGAAATGATGCTTTACTACTCCTATATTAATGATAACTTGAAATTAGGATTTTTTTTAATGAGCATCGATACAATATCGATAACTAATTTATACGTTAGATGATTTTTCAATAAGTAACTAACTATAACTTATAATGCACTAATAATATATACGTTTGAAATTGAATTTTGAATGAGCATTGATATACTACTTCTACACTAATACAATACTTAAAATAAATTTAGATCATGAGTAAGTATACTATTGATACACTAAATATGTATATGAAATGAATTTTCAATGACTACTAGTATATTATTGATTGTTACAATTTAAATAAAGTTTGAATGAGTGTTGATACATTATTGATATACCAAATATTTAGTATTGCATTTGCAACTCATTATGGTATACTGATATACTTGTAATTCATTTTGAATTAGTACTGATACACAATTGAAATACAATGTTAAACTTTAAGTATAATTCTAAATGATATACATCATATTTGGTATATTTACAATAACATTTATATGCTTTTTTTATTTTTTCTAAATTAGGTATATCAATCAATTAACATACAAAATATGAAATATTTATTATACAATTGATAGACCAAATTAAATATAATTCATATACCATTAACATCGTATAAAAAGTTTGAAAATAAAACAGATTAACTAATATAATTTATATTTGATATATCACTTGACAAAATTAATGCATTTAACGTAAACCATCAATATCAAAGTTGAATAATAGAATGAAAATAACTATATATCATCACGAAAAAGATAACAATAAAATTTGTCATAATCTAACAAGCAATGTTGACTATAACACAATTAAAATCATGATATATCACTTATATAAATGATATTATTTAAATGAAATTGATGTATCAAATATAATGTATATTAGTTGACTGATATAACAAAATATAAAATACATTAGATATACCTATTGATACATAAATGAGGGTAGAAACCGTAAAAATAAAAAAATGGTCAGGATTCTGATTTAAATTTTTGTTGCTATATTTGCAATTTTAGAAAACATAATTATATTTGCAAATATGTTTTGTTTTTTCATTGCAATTTCCCTACACATTATTATTTTTGAACTGTAAGGCTAAAACCCCAACATCACACATTGTATGTCAGCTGATTGATTAAAGTCACTGACGTTGAATATCTCCGACCGACTAGACAGGGATTTTCCTCTCTCCATTTAACGCCTTTTTTCTGTTTGGGAAAGTGTTGTTATTGTTTCGTTTCCTATCCTTACACGGAACGGAAGCTAATTACAACCTAATTCTCCGATTCCACTTTGATTCTGAAAATTTCCCGGTTGTAGTTCTCTTCCGTTCGGTAGATCAGCCATTGATTCTTCCACTCTTCTCATCCCTGATTACTGTATTCGTTTTTCCCATCATTGAATTTCTCTGTTGCCTCAAGCAGCAAGCAAAATGAGCTCCATCTCTCTCTCCAATTCGCATGCTCTCGCGCGGGCTTATCCTCATCATCTTCCTCACTCTCAGCGTCAGCAATGGTGTCCTCGCCCTCTGCTTTCGTCCAATTCTCTTTCTAAGCTACAGCGGTTTGGGATCTCCGACCGATACTCTGCTCGACCTCCCTTGCCTTTGGTTCTTGCTTCTTCTGGAGCTGGCGTAGTTGATTCCTTTCCGGTTAGTCATTTCCTTCTCACATTCTTTTCGCTGCATTTGTTCTATTCAACTTCTTCATGGATACGTTTGTTCTTAGGTTATTTACTGGAAATGGGACTCTAATTACTGGTTTATTGTCATGTAGTGAACGAGATGTTATCTTCTGGGATTCTTTTATGTAACGGGCCTCTTCGCTTAATTAAGATTTATGTGTCTGTATTCTACATGAATAACTATGAACATAACCGCAAAAATTTGCTTTCATTTCTGCTGTGAAGTAATAGAGAGATTGTACTTTTTCTTCACGACGATTTATCCAAGGAAAAGAACCAGCGCCGTCTATGATTATGCTGCAAAATTTTAGAATGGAACACAACTAAAGCAGCTGCTCGAAAGTGCTTATTAACAATTATCGGTCTATTCCTTTTGGTGCTACTGCATATAGGGTATACGTTATGTTTATAATGTGTTTTGTTTTAGAGAGGGAGAGTTTGGGGAATTGACTTGTCTATGACTATTTTAGACCTTCGGTTTTAAATTTCTGTTCGACTGCTTGGCTGTCGTGTTTCGCTCTTATTGTATCATGATGATTTTCAGATCAGAGGAACATATACGGTTGGTGATTTTATGACGAGAAAGGAGAATCTTTATGTTGTTAAACCTACAACAACAGTTGATGAAGGTGCGGTTGATTGAGGGATTTAATTTTAATTATTTTGGTTAGAGTTGCTCATGATAATTGTTTAATTCATCGGCTTTTGTGGTTACAGCATTAGAGGTCCTGGTGGAAAAGAGGATAACTGGTTTTCCTGTTGTCGACGATGATTGGAATTTGGTAGAGTTTTTCCTTTCACCATTTTTTGTGTTTCTCATGAGTGTTTTTATATTGCCATTGCCAACTTAATGTGGAAGTGAATTACCGAAGTTTGATGATATTCTTGTGGAGGGGACTGGGGAAGAGGTCTTCTCTTTGTTGTCAGTGTCACTGAGAATCTTGCAAAAAGTATCAACATTATTTTTCATTTCGTTTTTTGAGGGGTTGGGGTGTATGTGCATCTATGGTCAAAGCGTTACTCTTGAGCCATGTCAGGAATTTTAGTCCATATACGTTGAGAACTTAAAGGGTACTGCTAGTAAAGAATCCAAACTGTTATTGAAGCTGATTGATTACCGTTCTTTCTTAATAATTTAGTTTTTCATTTTGCTGTGGCAGGTGGGAGTCGTCTCAGATTATGACTTATTAGCACTCGATTCCATTTCAGGTATTTTAACTTCTGCTAGCACAGATTTCAACTTAAATCACCATTATATGAGGAATTGTTCTTGCATATTTTTCTGTTGAAATCGGATTTCTATCAATTTTTTATTTGTTAAATTACTAGTAATTCTTCTCATTTTAATTCTTAAATTTGAGGTGCTTCCTTCAAATAATTTTTGTTTTATGAGAGACCTGAAACATTTTGAATGATTGTTTGGAATGTGAACATGAAATAAATGTCAATTAAAATTTTACCACCGGTTGATTTGATTCTGTTAAAAGATAGAAAATAGAGAACACTAGGTTTACGTGGAAAATCCTAGAACAGAGAGAAAAAATCACGATAGAGAGTCTCTTTTTATTATTTTTAACTCACAATGAAAGTTACAATAGAAGTCATATTTATAGGCTCTAGCAAGCCCTAAAATAAAAAGGAAATAAACCTAGGGTAAAATAAAATACTAAAATACCCTTGGGGTTATAAACTATCAACAAAGCCTCTTATTTCCAATACTCCCCCTCAAGTTGGGACATAGATGAATCCGACCCAACTTGCTAACACGAGTCAAAACTTTGCCTGAGTAACCCATTGGTGGGAACATCAGCAACTTGTTGACTAGATGGAATATACGGAATACAGATACTGCCACTGTCCAATTTCTCCTTTATAAAGTGTCTGTCAATCTCCACATGTTTCGTTCTATCATGTTGTACAGGATTATTGACTATGCTTATAGCCGCTTTATTGTCATAATATAGCTTCATAGGTAGAATACTGTCTTGGTGTATATCAGACAATATTTTCTTCGATCAGATTTCTTCACAGATTTCCAAACTCATAGCTCTGTATTCAGCTTTAACATTGCTTCTAGCAACAACATTTTGCTTCTTACTTCTCCAAGTAATTAGGTTACCCCACACAAAAGTACAATATCCAGAGGTAGACTTTCTGTCAATAAATAATCCTGCCCAATCAGAGTTGGTATAAGCCTCAATGCATTTTCGGTCAGTTTTTCTGAACATCAGACCTTACCTGGTGAGCTTTTCAAATATCTTAGAATCTGATTCATAGCTTCCATATGTTCTTCGTAGAGTGCGTGCATAAATTGACTAACAACACTGACAACATGGGAAATATCTGGTCTAGTGTGAGATAAGTAAATTAGCTTTCCCACAAGACGCTGATACCTCTCTTTATCAACAAGAACTTTGTCAATAGAATCTCTCAGTTTCACATTGAATTCAATAGGAGTGTCAGTAGGTCTACATCCAGTCATACCCGATTTTTTTTAAAAGGTCAAGAGTGTATTTCCGTTGTGAGACAGAGATCTCTTCCCTTAATCTTGCCACCTCCATTCCAAGGACATACTTTAGATTCTCTAGATCTTTGATCTCAAACTCATCAGCCATTTTCCTTTTCAGCCTAGTGATCTCAGCAGCATCATCTCTTGACAGGACAATATCATCAACATACACAATTAGAACAACACTTTTCCCAAATACTGATCTTTTTGTAAACGTGTGGTCAGAGTGTCCTTGAGTGTAAAGACGAGACGCATTCTGCCTCTTAGAATATAATTTCTATACTGCATCCTAGATATCGCTAGCAGTCGCAGCATACAACAATGGTTTCCTTATTTGAGGTTCCATACTATTAATCAGCAGTGATTGAAGTAAGGAGTCTTCTCTTTTCCAAATGCGCTCCTAAGGATCCCCTGGCCTAGGTCTTGGTATCTCACTAGTTAGATACCCAAACTTGTGACGCTCTTCAAGAGTCATTTTAATGGACTGAGACTAGGAGAAATAATTTTGACCATTCAACTTTTCTCCTGCAATTAACCCTATGGAATTTCCCATAGTAGTTAAAGCAAGGAAAGAGGTTACCGGATTCTTTGGATACATTGGTAGACCAGAAGGAATATCAAAATTCACTGTACTAGAATTTAAGTTTGTGGACGCACGTAGGGTTGCCCTAAGAGCAGCGATTTGTTGTTGAAAACTTGCCTGAAGATTAGCCAATTGTTGTTGAACCATTACCAGAGATAAACCAATCGAACTTTGATGTTCATAACTAGGCGGCTCATGATGAGGAAGGCCCGACAGCTGCAGATAGGTTGCTTGCGACTGAAAGGGAAAGGAGCCGGGGATTCCCGACATTGCCGCGGTAGGGGATTTACCTTTGTGGTAGGCGGACGACTCACCAATCTCGGCTTCAAGGTGTAGGTTTCGGCTACTGGCAGTGAGGTTGGAGGGATAGGCAGCGGCAACTCTCGGTAACAAGGGAGGAGTGCTGGCGGCATTGTGAAAAAGGGCGGCGACAATAGGGTTTCCATCAAAGGGTTGCAACGGCGCTAGAGTTGGATGGATATGCAAGGATTGGAGGTACCGATTAACCGCGGTTTGGACAGCAGTAACAGCGACAGTATCGACGGCGGCGGCAGTAGCGTCGGTGATCACCGGCAGCTGTGGTGGAAGCGGGGCTGGTGCAGAACTAAGATTATCTTACATCGGTTGGTTTTTACCGGTGGCGGCTAGGCTTTCTTCACCACACTCTGATATCATGTTAAAAGATAGAAAATAGAGAACATTAGGTTTACGTGGAAAACCCTAGAACAGGGAGAAAAAACCATGATAGAGAGTCTCTTTTTATTATTTTTAACACACAATGAAAGTTACAATAGAAGTCATATTTATAGGCTTTAGCAAGCCGTAAAATAAAAAAGGAAATAAATCTAGGGTAAAATAAAATACTAAAATACCTTTGGGGCTATAAATTACCAACAAAGCCCCTCATTTCCAACCGATTCATTGAACTTTATTTGATTCAAAGGGTGGACAAGTAACAGAACGTTTTGCAGTTTTGGATAGTTCATATGGATACCAAAAATTTGTCATAAGGAGTTGTTTAGTTTACTCTCTCTTGCTGGACTCTGAATGCAAAACTACATGCCCTCTCACATCTTTATATGGATACAGTCTCTCAATCAAGTATCATTAATAAATTTTTTGTTCTCTTCTCCTAATAATTTGTACTCACCCCACATTTTTTTGCTGCACATGCACCCATCTTTTCATTCGCTCATGCATGCATAAAATTCAGTCTCTCATTTCAGAATCTCTCTTTTGCTTGCTTGCTTTACTCACACCCATGCCTTCCTTTGCAAAAATCTAGAGTACAAACAAACATTCTTTGCAAAAATCTAGAGTACAAACATTCTTTGCAAAAAACCTAGGAGTACAAGTTTTTGGATTACCTTGGGTCCATCATTCTTTGGATGGAAATTTGGTTGGGATGACATGCAGCCGTCCTCTTAAGATGAAAGCAAAGAAACTGTGGGTCAGTGCTAAGTCGACACTCTGAAGTATTTGTTGGAAAGGGAAAAAGATTATTTTGGGATATGCTCAGGAGGCCTTATAAAAGCTAGAATTTCAAATATATTCTTTTTTGAAATTGAAACAATACTTTTCATTGATATAATGAAAAGAGTCTAGTGCTCCAAAATACAAGATACCAAGAACAATTAACAAGGATATATATCGAGTAATACAGAGACAGAGAGACATAAATTAAGCTGAATTAATGAAAATATTCCAGTTCAACAAATGTCCTGAATGTAATAATTGGCAAAATCTTTAGAATGAGAACACCATGATGAAGCAAGAAAACAAGCTGAACTCAACCAATCTGTCCAGTCAAGCGGCTTGTCATGGAAAATCCTCAAAAGCTGCGTGACATTCTCCCAAAAAGAGCTTTCAAAGACCCAATTCGCTGACACTTTTCCTAACTTGAAAACAGTGAATGATTAATACTCCAAATCTTTGAAATGCTAATCAATAGGCTTTTCAAACTCAAACCAAACACTCCAGATGACTGCCAACCAAACCTGCGTGAGATTCTTCCAAAAAAAAGCATATGAATCTCCAACTCCATTTGAATGATAAAGCCAAATGCTAGAAATTCAAATATGAAACAGTTACTGATGGCTGATTTGCTCATTTGCTGATGGCTGCCATTGTTCTAATATCTTGTCTATATTACAATGAACATCTTTTTGAGCAATAGTTGGAAACTGTGTTATGGGTTCTGCAATTGTCAAGCTGATAGATAGTTCAATGTCTCATGTTTATTAATGTGTGTTCATACGTCGTCAATCATTTTCTTTGTATTGTTTTCTTGTATTGTATTATATTCCATTTATTTCATTGCTTCTGCTTTTCTTAATAATGTTTCCCCCCCCCCCCCCCCCCCCACCCCCATTATTGGCAATTAGGTGGTACGCAAAGTGATACCAATCTGTTCCCTGATGTTGATAGTTCGTGGAAAGTATGTAAGCAATGCCATTTATCTTCTGATTATTTGCCTTTTCTTATTACTCAAACATGAGGGATGTTTAAAAAATGCAATGACCCAGAAAACCCGATCAATGCAACCAAACTGTTTGGATTGGTTTTCAGTTATACGTACCCAAATCATCAGAAAGTTTTGTTTTCTGTTTTGATTAACTTTTTTACTCCAAAATATTATTGTCCTTCTGTCTCTCTGTTTCTGTCTCTTTTGGAAAGTACTACAAAATATCATTGATCTTTGGAGTACTCATTTTCACAAAATGAAATATTTATTTATGCATTTAACTACTGTTTGCAATTTATGGCGTGAAAACAGGTGAATAGGTTATTGAATTATTACAATTTTTACTGTTTTTTACGAAATGTTGAAATAAATAACTTGTGCTTATTATTATTTTTTTATTAGAGAAAAATAAGTTATAAGTCTAATAACCCAACTCAACCAAAAATACTACGTCAGCCGGATTGGGGTTTCACTCTCATCTGATCAGGTTTATTTGGTTGGACAAATTTGCAACTGAATATTTGTGTTGGGTTCAGAATGTCTCTTAACTTAATTCAGCATTTCAGCTCAATTTATTGGAAGAAAACCTTCAGTAGTTTACATATAGGCATTTTTTTCCGTTTTCTATAGTTCTATTCTTTTTGGTTCCAAAGTTGTGTTAAATTTTCTATATAGCCAGAAATTTTCTCTAATATTGACAGCCCTTGTTTAAGTAAAATCTTTTGGAGAAAGAGTCACAGGAATTAGCTCTTCCATTGACATCTCTTGGTTAAGTAAATTATTTAGAGAAAGAAGAGTTACTGAATGTAGCTCTGCCGTTGACATCCCTTTATTAAGTAAAATTCCTTGAAGAAAGAAGAATCACATGATGATCATGACCGTGAATTATGTGGATCGGTGGTTCACCACCATTTTTTAATTAAAAAAATGATAGAAGTATATTTTTGCTGAATATGGTTGTAGACATTCAATGAGATTCAGAAACTGCTCAGTAAAACAAATGGTAAAGTTGTTGGCGACCTGATGACATCTGCGCCACTAGCTGTTCGTGAAACTTCAAATTTAGAAGATGCTGCCAGGTAATCATTTTATATCTTTCTCTTCCGCATTATTTTACAATCGGGATCTACATAATCTATGGTTCCTTCAATGTTTCCACCTAGATATTTAATCAATTATTCTTTTAAAGTATGCCATTTCATTTTATTAGGTACATTCTTAAAAAAATGAAAAGAATACTTCTTTTTCCCCTTTTTTATAACTGTTATTTCTTAAAGATTATGATGTGTGGGCGTCCATGTTATTCCTTAACAAGCATCATCCTTCTCTGTACTTAGTTTTGTTTCAAACTTCTCCATTCTGTGTACATCAGTTGTGCAGATTTTTTCCATCTTTCAAAAAATAACGCTTAAATGACAAATTTTAGAGAGAAGACTGGAATAAAAATTTACTCATTCTTTTACAAGTTAATCTGTGGCTACTAAGGTTTGAAACTTTCTATTGTTTATAGGTTGTTGCTTGAAACAAAATATCGTCGGTTGCCAGTTGTAGATGCAGATGGCAGGCTGGTAGGAATATTTATTTTTCTTTTCTATTCTTCCTTAAAGCGCAATAAAATTTTAAATCTCCCTCTGTCTTAGTTGCTTCTGTTTAAATGTTAAAGGTGGGGATCATTACTAGGGGAAATGTTGTTAGAGCTGCTTTGCAGATTAAACGGGCTGCTGAGAGGTCGACATAATTCTAGAACATCGACTGGCATCACTCTGAGGTAAACGCTACCCAGAAGCATAGTATTATTTGTAGATGATGAATGTAGTATCTTATAGTTTACACAGGGTTTGGATTGTTACAATTACCTGAAGTTGTGGGATTCCATCCTGAAGTAAACTAGAGCTTTGAAGGGAAGTTTATTGATTCTCTAAGATTCTTTCTTCCCAATTTCCTTACTAAGAAGTGTTGGTCTATGTCAATATTGGGTATCCCCAGCATTTCAGGTCAGCCCACAGTAAGATTTCTCTATTAAGTTGGTCATTATAGTTTGGAACCTCATTGTTTAAAATTTTCAGACATTTTGAATATAATTAGCATCGTTTTACTTCTTTTGGATTTTTTTAAATGTTAGTTTAACACCATGTGGGGTGATAAAGATTCAAATCTCTAACTTTTTTTGTCGCCTTTTGTAATTGGAAATAGTGGTGAGAATACATAACGAAAAATCTACCTTTTGTCCTATACTTCCATAAATTTTGTTTGAGCTTGTGGATCGCAAATCATTTGAGTCATTTTCATTTTTTAAAGGAACTATTTAACAGAACTATGACTTCTAACTTGTATTAGTGAATGAAGCTAACATGTAATATAGATTATTTGTTGGGTCTCTAAATCCAATAAGTTTCTTGTCGAATGATTAGGGGTAAATTACATAAACCATTTTTGTTTGAAGTATTGGTGGAAGTAGAGAGGGGAACATGGAGAAGGGAAGCTGAGACTTGAGAGTAAAATGGATTAATTTTTTTTGACAGAGAGTTTAGGAGAGCAATTTATCACTTGTAAAAATCCAAGGGTTTATCTTTTAAGTGTGACTGTGCAATTACCGATTATCAATAACATATATATTTTTAATAGGTTGAAGTTTAGAAATTAAAATAGTATAATTAAGATGGGCATGGCTTAAGTATATAAATCTTAAAATGTGAACATAAATAGAAATCACTGCAGAGTGTGAATTCTGAACTACAAATTAGATTTGATTTGAATTGTAAACAAGTTCATGGCTTAAAATTTCTGAGAGTTTGTTCAGCTCGAAATTTCGGTACGGGGGAAATTTTTATTTTTCCCTATTCTCAAAATTTCGTAATTTCGAGAATTTGATGGAAATTTTGATTTTTTTTAGCAATTTGATTCTATGGAAGTTTTTAAGGTTTATAGGCTTATCTTGATTATATGAATGGTATAGTTTCGTACATCAATGTATCATTTCACTTTAAAATTGGATCGATATAAGTTTTGTTTTTTACCATCCAAAGCTTTCATTTCTAAGAAACTAAAATTGAGAAAATGATAACATAAATTTATTTTTAAATTTATTCAAGTTTTTTTCATTGAATTCTTACCTCATTTCACCTCAAAATTGAGAAAAATAATAACATATATTTATTTTTAACTTCATTCAAACATCTTTTCATTGAATTTTCACATTATTTCACCTCATAATTGAATCGGTGTAAGTCTTAGTTTTTTTACCATCCAAAGCTTTCATTTCTAAAGAAGTCAATATTAATAAAAGTATATATATATATATATATATATATATATATTATAATATATATATATATATATAATATAATAAAATAAATATATATATAATATATATTTTTTTCAATTTCATTCAAATTTCTTTCATTGATTTTTCACATCATTTCACTTTAAAATTGAATTAATGTGAGTTTTGCTTTTTTACCATCCGAAGTTTTGATTTCCAAGAAAGACTTAGAAAACTATGGTTATAAGCAATAGTAATACACAATAAAACTATGGTCCTTCAATATTTGATCATAACAATTTCAAGCCTAACTTTCCACCGAATAATTATTATCCATATGAAGGAAGAAAATCATTGACCAATAAGATGTATCCATCAATAGGGCTATATGTTGGTCATATGCATCCTATCATTTTAATTTAAATAATTATTTTCAACATTTTCAATATAAGATAACCTAGGAGCAATTTTGTAGTTTCTATTCTAGATTAGATGCTCCAAACTCCAAAGTTATCTTCTTGGTATTAGACATGTAGGTTTTGTAATAAATAACTTACAATTATTTTTTATGCAAACATTTCATATCCTTTAATTTTACAATTAATTGTCAATATTTAATTTAATTTTATAATTATCTTTATATTTCTTTTTAAAATTTTTGCTCTCGCATCAACATTTATACGATATTTACACTATATCTCTAAATGTTGTCTTACTTTATAGAAATAACGATTAAAAATGATCAAATATAGTCTAATTAGGTCATAATAAAAATTTTATTAATTAAGTATAACAATTTTCATAAAGTTTCTCGAAATTTTCATCAATGTCAATATTTCTATCGATACTTTCATAAAATCAGAACCTAGATATTTTCGTCGACATCGGTATTTTGAACTTCATATATAATTACAAGAAAATTTTAATAAACTACATGGAGCAAATTACAAAATTAAAAGTTTATGGATGTAATGGTGACAAAATTTAATTTAGGGGGTAATTGATCAAATTAATAATTAGGGGTGTAATTCTTGGTTTGTGCAGGTAATTTTTCCAGTAGTTTATTAGGAAACTCGAAAATTAAAATAAACATAAGAAAATGGAGGGAGTGCACTAAGAAAAGGTAATTTTTGGCAAGAAAAAATTATAATTAAATATAGAAATTTAAAGCAGAAATATTGAGAAAGATTAATATTTGTTACATATGACATTAGAAATAAGTCACTTGCATTATTTTTCAAAAAAGAATGACGCATTGTAGGCCTTTGACCATGACAAAAAAGAATCCTTGTGACGTATGATATTAGAAACAAGTCAGGAGACATTATTTTTTCTAAAAAAGAATGAAACTTTGCCGGCCTTTATTATTACAAAGATGAATATTTGTGACATATATGGGTTAGAATCAGAATGAAGGTATGAAATATCAATGTCGATAAAATTATAGAAATCCTAATTTTAAGGAAATGTTGATGAAAATATTGATATCAATAAAAATTTCAGAAACTTTATGAAAGTTAATCACAATGGTTATAATTAGTTAATGAAAATTTGATTGTGGAAAAAATGGAAAAATAATTACATATAAAATAATTGTAAATGGTTTATTATAAAATGATTTAAAGAGAAATAGAAAAATAATTATAAAATAATACCAAATCTTGAAAATTAATTGCAAAATTAAAAAAAAAACATGAAATATTTGCATATAAAATAATGAAGATAAAAAATTGAAAAATCATAGCATTAAACTAATATAACATAACATAACGAGGATAGAAAAACCATACTATTAACCATAACAATGATGTAAAAAGCATAACATTAAACATAACACAACATAATGGGAAAGAAAGAAGAAAAAGAAAACTCTACAAGTAGATAGATCTTGAGAGAAAATGAGAGAAATATTAGAGAATTCACATCAATTTAAGTTTGAGGTGAAATGATGTGAAAATTCAATGAAAAAACCTTGGAATGAAAATATGTTGTTTTTTGAAAATAATATATTCTTTTAATGTTAAAAAGAAAAAACTTCAATTGAGTTAGCATATGTAATTCCTTAAAAAAAAGACCCTAAATTTCGATAGAAAATATCAAAATTTTGAAAAATTAGGAAAAAATTCAAAATTTCCCCTCCAAAATTTTGAGTCTTATCAAAATCTCAAAATTTAATTGAAATTTCAAGATTTTAATAGAGATTTTAAATGATGATTAGAAACAAGCCACTCAACATTATATATTTATAAAAAATAAATCATTACAAGCCTTTGAAAATTATAAAGATTTGGTGATGCATGTGCTTGAAACAAGCCACTCGCACTACAAGAACTAATGCATATGATAGCTAACGAAAAAAGTTATAATAAACTTTTTATAGTTTTTAACTTTTTTCGAAGATCATGACAATCTATGTTATTAAAAGTCTAGGACTTTTTATAGCGCTTTTATATGGTTATAACAAATGCTATAATAGAGTATGATGATATAGCATATATACATTACTGAAAACTTTTTATAGCATTAGTTATTAAGGCTATCTTTAATGTATAATAGCTTGTTTGCCACATGATAATCTTTTTCTAATGCTATCTTTACCATATAATAACTTTTCCTTAACGTTATTTTTAACTTATAATGATGTCATTGTATCATATATCTAGCTTTACTTTTATACTACAACCAACTTACATATTAAAATTTCGTAATAATTTATATTACAAGTACTTGTTTTTAAGCTAAATACACACACAAAATACTTCATAATATGTAAAATACTACGACCTCTTTTCATAATTGAAATTTCATAATCCCACTTATACATTACAAATTTTTTTTAAAAAAAATTATTCAAAATTACAAGAAATATTCCAAATATAATTTGCAACTATATAAGTTGACAAAATACAAAATTTACAAGTGGTCAAGATTGTGACACCACGGTATCGTTTCATCAATTAGATTTAAGAGCTTGACGTTGTCGAGTTGGATCAAGTGCAAGCTAGATCATGAGTCGAATTGAGTCAAATAATGAAAGCAAATTGGGTGTTGAAGTTGTCGCTTGAGGTGAAATCAACATTGAGATCGTGAATAAGAAAAATGAACTAGTTGGTGGAGTGACATTGAAGAAACTTTTGCTATATAACAAATCAAGAAACTTTACATAGAATATTTCTGAGAAGATCTTGAAAAATTTCTGAGATAAAATTGAATACAAACTTTTAAATAAATTCCTATTATAAAGAACCATGACAGACAAATACTTCACTAGAAAAAAAATGTAAAGAAATATTAGAAAATGTTAAGAATATAACAACAAAAGTAACACCAAATACATCACAAAAACACAAGATTAACTTCAACAAGCTCTCAAAATAAAAAATCAAAGAGAAAAAAAAAAAGATACATACCTTCAAATGTTTCTCCTGTGTTCAATTACCTTAAACTCTTGAAACCCTCCATTATAAAAAGGAAAAACCACAAGAAAATTAACAATCTAACAACAAATCAATACCTTTCTGTTGTGGTGAAAAATGATCTTAGCTAAGGTGTGTGCAGAAAATAGGACAAATGAAATCCCTCAACTTTTGTTCAATACACCTGATAAGTTATAACATCATGATTAAACTAAAGCCATAAGAAGCATTTTCTTGAAGTATGATTGCTTCAAAATTTCTTGTTTAGTTTTATATGTGGACATGCCCCACCAAATTTCACTGGATACATACTTAATTAGAATTTAATATAATGTAAGTGTTTGAATAGGTAACAATGAGTAATAGAGTAGCAGTGTCATATTTCCTTGCACCTACACATTGACAACATTAAATTTCAGCTCAAACATGTTTTTCTTCAGAGCTACCTGTTAAAATACAACCATAGAAACAAACTAAGCAAGACAAATTATTGTTGAGAGAAATCTCTATCAAACATCTATATGGAAAACAGTCAAAGCAACATACTTTGTCCACTTAATATGCCAACGAATACATGCAAATATATTCAATAGAAATACATTTAGTGCTGCAAACATGAGTACTCAGTTTGAAATCCATGAAAACTAAGTTAAAACACTTAAAATTTAGTGCTACAAATGTGATTATTGTCGAAAATTGTCATTATTAAACTTTATTTGTGGCATTTAGTGTGACTTTTGGGTTTTGTGATTTTTAGTTTTTTGTAACCAATAGTGATTTTTGAGTTATAGGAGTTATGTGAGTTATGAGCATTTGATGACATTTATAGCTTTAAACCATTGACATTCCTATGGTTATGTTTGTAAGCCTATATAAAGGCATGCTTAGTTGAATGGAAAATATATCTCTCATTTTTCATATTTGTCCTCCACGTTTTTTTTTTTCTAACATAGTGGTATCAGAGCTAGTAGAAAATATTGAGAGAAAAATGGCCAATGGTGGGATAGGTTCACTTCAACTACCAATGTTTACCAAGCTCAACTATGACAATTGGAGCATCAAGATAAAAGCATTACTAGGAGCATAAGACGTGTGGGAGATCGTGGAGAACGGTTTCCAAGAGGCAGAAGCTGGAGCCGATCAAGCGCAAAGAGATGCGTTAAAGGAGACAAGAAAGAAGGAAAGAAGGCCCTTTATATCTTGTATCAATCGGTGGACGAAGATACGTTTGAGACTATCGCCAATGCAGAGGCGTCAAAGGCGGCATGGGATAAGCTCCAATCAACTCATAGAGGAGCCGATCGTGTGAAATAGATACGGCTGCAAACCTTACGTGGTGAGTTTGAATTTTTACAAATGAAGGAGACGGAGGTGATAGCGAAATATCACACAAAAGTAATGGCTGTCGTCAACCAATTAAGATGGAATGGTGAAGAAATCACCGATGTTCGTGTCATGGAGAAGGATCTACGAAGCCTAAATACAAAGTTCGAGATTATCGCCACGACGATCGAGGAGATACAGGATCTCGAGAACATGACAATTGAACAATTTATATGCTCGTTATAAGCCTATGAGGAGAAAAAGAAAAGGAGGATGGAGCAAACAGAGACCGTTGAACAACTTCTCCAACTCAAAATCAAAGAGGAGAATAGTCGTGGACGTAGAAGAGGTCATGGTGGTCGAGGCCATGGTGGAAGAGGTGAAGCCAACACCAATGTTTCTCAAAACTCGTCTGAATCCTCAAGAGGAAGAGGAGGTAGAGGTCGTGGAAGACGTGGTGGAAGGTCTGGGAGAGATAAATCTCAGGTAAAATGTTATAGTTGTAACAAATATGGACATTATGCGAATGAGTGTTACTTATCTCAAACAGAGTCGATTGATCGAAAGTATCAGGACCGATCAACCACTAGCACATCAAAAGCCCATCAAGGGCAATCCAATTATGCAGAGGAGAATGGAACCTTATTTATGGTTTCAAAGGGAGAAGAAAAGAGTCAAGATAGTATGTGGTATCTTGACACAGGAGCCTCGAAATCACATGTGTGGAAAACGCGAGATGTTTGTGGAGTTGAACGAGATGGAGAAAGATAATATTGTCTTTGGAGACAATTCTTTAGCTGCCATAAAAGAAATAGGTAAAATTCTCATTCGGTTAAAAAATGGAGAAAATCAATATATCACAAATGTTTATTACATTCCCAATGTAAAAAATAATATATTGAGTGTAGGACAATTGTTAGAGAAAGGTTTTGAAGTACAAATGAAAAACAATTGTTTGTATTTGAGGGATAATCATGAGAGACTTATTGCTAAAGTCTCCATGACCACAAACCGATGTTTCTTTTGAATATATGTAATGATGTTCCAAAATGCTTGAAGACGTATTATGAAGATCTCTCTTGGCTATGACATCTACGGTTCGGGCACCTCAATTTTGGAAGTCTAGAAGATTTGTCGAAGAAGAAGATAGTGCGAGGTTTGCCACACATTCACAAGCCAAACTAAATGTGTGAAGGGTGTTTTCTTGGCAAACATCATCGAAGTAGTTTTCCGAAGGAGTCTATGACAAGAGCAAAGAAGCCTTTAAAACTCATCCATGCTGATGTGTGTGGAATGATCAAACCAGAGTCTCATGGTAAAAGTAAATATTTCCTTCTCTTTATTGATGGTTTTTCTAGAAAAACATGGGTATACTTTTTGAAGGAAAAATCTGAATTTAAAGCACGTGTGGAGAATGAAAGCAACCTTACAATCAAGGCCATGAGAACCGATCGAGGTGGTGAATTCACATCAAATGAGTTTAAACAATTTTGTGATGCAAAAGGAATCCAACGCCCGTTAACAGTCCCAAGGACACCACAACAAAATGGCGTGGTGGAAAGGAAGAATCGGACAATCTTGAACATGGCAAGAAGCATGCTAAAGACAAAGAAGATGCCGAGGGAATTTTAGGTGGAGGCCTTAGCTTGTGCGGTTTATTTGAAAAATCGAGTACCAACTAAAATTGTGCTTGACAAGACGCCTCAAGAAGCATGGAACAGAAGAAAGCCCGGGATTGGTCACTTCAAGGTGTTTGGGAGTATTACATATGCTCGTGTCGGAAGAAAAAAGGACCAAGCTCGATGATCGAAGCGAGAAACTCATCTTCATCGGCTATGATGCAAGTTCAAAGGGTTATCGTCTTTACAATCCTTTGAATGAAAAGGTAATGATTAGTCGTGATGTTGTTTTTGATGAGGAAGCTTCTTGGGATTGGAATATACAAGAGAAGGAGTATGATTTCCTTCCATATTTTGAAGAAGATAATGAAAATGAGCTGACCAAGGATGAAATGGGTGAAGGCTTGCCCATTCCAGTGCCACCTCATTCGACCGATCGATCATCATTTTAAGGTTCATCCAGTGATTGGAGAATGAAATTGGCCCAAGAGGAACTCGAAGTATACGGGAACTTAATGAGTTTTCAAGAAGCCATTACAAGTAAGAAATGGAAGGATGCAATGGATGAAGAAATTCGAGTGATAGAGAAAAATGACACATGGGAGTTGACCAAGCTTCCAAAAGGGCACAAACCAATCGGAGTGAAGTGAGTATACAAGACAAAGAGAAAAGTCAATGGCGATGTTGAGAGGCACAAGACGAGACTAATGGTGAAAGGGTATAGCCAACGACATGGCATCGACTATGATGAGGTATTTGCCCTTGTTGTACGCCTTGAAACTATTCGTTTGATTATTGCTTTGACAGCCCATAATCATTGGAAGATACATCAAATGGATGTCAAATCGGCATTCTTGAACCGAATTCTTGAGGAAGAGGTCTACGTGGAACAACCATTGGGTTATGAAGTCAAGGGTGAAGAAGATAAAGTGCTTCGATTGAAGAAGACACTTTATGGTTTAAAGCAAGCACCAAGAGCATGGAATTCGAAGATTGACAAGTACTTTCAAGAGAAGAAGTATATGAAGTGTCTTCATGAGCATGCCCTCTACATCAAAATGTAAGGTGAAAGCATACTAATCATTTGTTTATATGTTGATGATTTAGTATTTACCGGAAACAATCCTAGCATGTTTGATGAATTCAAAAGAGAGATGGCAAAGGAGTTTGAAATGACGGACATTGGTCTTATGAGTTACTATCTTGGGATTGAGGTCAAACAAGGTGAAGATGATATTTTTATATCCCAAGAGGACTATGCTAAAGAAGTGCTCAAGAAGTTCAATATGAATGATGCTAATCCAGTTGAAACACCGATGGAATGTGGAGTCAAAATCACCAAGCAAGATGGAGGAGAGAAGATAAATTCTACATATTTCAAAAGCTTGGTTGGAAGTTTGAGATACTTGACATGTACAAAACCAAATATTCGGTTGGAATTATTAGTCGATTTATGGAGGAACTGACAACAACATATTGCAAAATGGCAAAAAGGATACGTCGCTACATCAAAGGAACGATTGGGTATGGTCTTTTCTATGTCTCTTCTAGCATTTTTGATATTGTTGATTATTGTGATAGTGATTGGAGTAGTGATTTGGATGATCGAAAGAGCACTATGGGATTTTTTGTGATAGTGATTGGAGCAATTTTTATTGGTGAAACGGCGTTCACATGGATGTCAAAAAAGCAACCCATAGTCACATTATCAACATGCGAGGCATAGTACGTCGCAAAAACTTCATGTGTATGTCATGCAATTTGGCTAAGAAACTTAGTGAAGGAGTTGAAGTTTCAAATGGAAGGTCCAATGGAGATTTTTGTTGACAAAAAATCGGCCATTGCCTTAGCCAAAAATCCGGTATTTCATGGGAGGAGCAAGCACATTGATACCCGATTTCACTACATTCGGGATTGCATTATGAAGAAAGAAGTGGAACTCAAATATATCAAGTCACAAGACCAAGCGGTGGATATTTTCACAAAGCCCCTCAAGTTGGAGACTTTTATCAAAATGAGGAGTTTACTTGGTGTAACAAATCAAGTTTAAGGGGGGTGTTGAAAATTTTGTCATTATTAAACTTTATTTGTGGCATTTAGTGTGACTTTTGGGTTTTGTGACTTTTAGTTTTTTGTAACCAATAGTGATTTTTGAGTTATAAGAGTTATGTGAGTTATGAGCATTTGATGACATTTATAGCTTTAAACCATTGGCATTCCTATGGTTATGTTTGTAAGCCTATATAAAGGCATGCTTAGTTGAATGAAAAGTATATATCTCATTTTTCATATTTGTACTCCACGTTTTTTTTCTAACAATTATTCGGTTTCAAATGCAACTAAGTTTCTCACCTTGAAGAAGAATCTACAATATCTCAAGCATAGTAAGCTTCAAGTTGGTAATCTTTCATGGGTACTGAGTCTACTTAGTTCTTGATTTCAACCAATAAGTAAACAGGTAAGGCATAACCATCAACACAAATGATCAGCCGTTGTGGTGATGGTGAAGCTTTCTTGAACTATATTGAACTAAACACAAACATCAAACCACTTAATAAGTATGACTAAACTTATCTAAAAGCGCATTTTTAGATAAGTTTGATCAAACATATTAAAAAGAAGAAAACGAGATCTATTCCAAATGTCAATCGAAATGTCACCGAATCTTCAAAAGCCAAAAAAAGTTCCAAAAAATAGCAAAGAAAAAGAATCAAGAAACAACATTACAATTTACAAACCACAGGTTTCACATCATACAACTCATCACAATGAACAAACAAAACAACCAATGTTTGAAACGACAATGAAGAGATATAAGTTAATAAAATATCCTGATTAACAAAAACCAAAGCAGACATTACAAAAACGAAAGCAAACATTGATAAAAGAAAGAAAACAACCAGACAAAAGCTCATAAGAGTGATAAAAATTAGAGATGACAGCAAAAGCAAATCGAAATCTCAATTGAAAGCCGAAAACGAGATCTAAACAAAAGCAAATCGAAAGAGGACTGTACTAAGTCAAGAAAAGGAAGAAAAGAATGAAAATGGAAGAGCCAATTGAGAGAATTGATTAGCTACTCTCGTTTTCAGGCTCAGCCTCTCATGGTTGTAAAGACGAGGAGGTGGAGCAAAAATAGAGAGAAGGAAGGAACTCCAGTGGAAAAAAATAATTTATTTTGCACATGAGGTTCTTTTTGCCCTAATAATGTTCTCATATCCCCACAGAGACCAAGTTCCTCTCGTCTACAGCAAGCTTTATATCTAACTTTAAAACATTCTTGATCATTTCCACCAGGTTTGAGACAAAACTATACGAAATAATGAAAACAAAATTAAAAGAAAAAACTATTTTCAACTTGTCTTCAACCAAAATAATTTGTTGCTATCTGTGAGAGCAGAAAATAAAAATGAAAAAGGAAAAGGAAAGGTGGAAGAAAAGAGAAGTGAGTCACTACCATTCTGTTGAGAATTTGTTTTCTCTCCACCAATCAAACTAAGCCAAGTGTGATATTCTTTATTCTTTTTGTATTATTATATAATCATATTGTAGGGCAATGAGTGTATAAAAGTAAATAGGGTGTAGCTACCAATTATTGATTAAATACAAAAGGAGAAAACAAGAAAGTTGAAAAGGCTCCCAAAGTCAAAATCTCTTCATATTCAACTTGGTATTAAAGCCACCATGGCCGACGCCACACTCACCGGAAGTTCCTCCACCGCGAACCAGTGAAGTTCACCACACCACCCCTCAATCAGCTCCTGGATGAGCTCACCACCACGAAGCTAAAATGCGACAACTTTATGTTGTGGAAGAAGCTCACGCTGCCTATCCTCCGAAGCTACCAGCTCGAAGGACATCTCTCAGGACAAATACCCTACCCACCGATGTTTGTCAAGTCTACCTCTGAAGCAATGTCCAACTCCTAAACGATCAGTGACAACAGAGTCAGCTCATCGGTTGAATGGTCACTGAATCCTCAATATGAAGCATGGCTGGCCGTTGATCAACTTCTACTAGGATGACTGTACAACTCCATGGCTCTAGATGTAGCAATTCAACTTATGGGGTACGAGAATTCCAAAGAAATGTGGCAAGCCATCCAAGAGCTATTCAGAGTTCAATCTCGAGCTGAAGAAGACTACCTAAGACAGCTGTTCCAATAGACAAGAAAAGGCAGTCAGAAAATGAGTGAGTACCTTAAGCTGATGAAGATGAACTCTGACAATCTTGCGCAGGCAGGCAACCCTTTGTCGACAAGAGCACTAATCTCACAAGTTCTCCTTGGCCTTGATGAAGAATACAACCCAGTAGTCATAGGCATCCAAGGTAAACCAGGTATTTTTTGGTTAGATATGCAATCCGAATTTCTTTTTTATGGAAAATGATTGGAACACCAAAATTCTATCAAAATACATAGATTTTTTGCCCAGCAGCCTTCTGTCAATGTAGCTTTTAACAGGAATAAAAATGGAGGGAAGCCACATTTCAATGGGAATAGGCAATAGGGTAATAGCTCCAAAGGCAACAGCTCTAATCATAATCCATTCAATGGACAAGATGGCGGCCGAGGTCGAGGAAGAGGTCGAAACAACAACTCAAACAAACCAACATGTCAAGTTTGTGGGAAGTATGGTCATTTAGCCTTGGTATGCTATCATCGGTTTGACAAGGAATACTCTCAGAACAATGGACAAGGCAGAAGAAATCACGAGTCAGTTGGCCCCAACAACAATGCTGCTGCTATGTTCACATCCTCATAGCCCTCCAACCTCTTCATGGCTACACCAGAAACAATAGTTGATCTAAATTGGTACATTGACAGTAGAGCTACTAATCATGTCACTCTTGATTATAACAACATCAACAACCCAACCGAGTATGGAGGTAATGAACTGGTCATTGTAGGTAATGGTGAAAAACTACATATATCTCACACTGGTCAGTCATGTTTATCTGATGGAAGAAATGAGTTTATACTAAATGATGTCCTATGTGTGCCTAATATAGCAAAGAATTTGATTAGCATATCCAAGTTTGCTCATGATAATGTTGTGGTTGTTGAATTTCACACTGACTATTGTGTCATTAAGGACAAGGCTACGGGCAAAACATTGCTGAAAGGGGAGCTTGACAGAGGATTATACCATTTATAAGGGACTGAAGTACTAAAAAACAACACAAAGAGAAGAGGGAATGCTCTGTATAACAACCCGACTGCTCTAGTTCTTTCAGAAATTAGGATAAATTTGGTTGAGTCAATTAAAATACTAGATTATGTTATTAGAGAATGTAATTTACCAGTCAAATCGAATGAAGGAAATGAATTTTGTGATTCATGCCAATTAGGAAAAGCAAGTGCCTTACCATTTCCTAACTCTCAATCTCGAGCATCTAACAAGTTTGACTTAATACATACAGATGTATGAGGACCAGCCCTTATTGAATCTACTGATGGATATCGATACTACATACTATTCTTGGATGGTCACAGTCGATATGTGTGGATATACCCTATGAAACAGAAAAGTGAGACATTGGCAGCGTTCAATCACTTTACTCAATTAATCCAAACTCAATTCAAATATGGGACCAAAATGCTTCAATCAGATAATGGTAAAGAGTATGACAGAATACATCACCTCTGTGAGTCCAAAGGCATCTTAATAAGAAAATCATGCCCCTATACCTCTGCACAAAACGGCAGAGCTGAGCGCAAGCATTGACATATCATCGAAACCGGACTCACGCTACTTGCACAGGCATCCATGCCTCTGTCCTTTTGGTAGAAGGCATTCTCAACAGCAGCTTATCTCATAAATGGAATGCCTACCACAGTGCTACAAGGTAAGTCGCCCGTCACTGTGCTGTTTGGTTCTAACCTTGATTTTTTTCAGTGTCAGGACATTCAGATGTGCTTGCTACTCTTACCTAAGGCCATACCATAGTAAAAAAATTCAAATTACACTCAGAGAAATGTGTGTATATTGGTCCCAGCTCATATCACAAGGGGTACAGATGCCTTAGTCCATCGAGCCGAATTTACACCAGCAGACATGTGAAATTTAATAAGAATGACTTCCCTTTTGCATCCTCACGTGCACCACGATCGCCCAGACGACAGACAAAATGATTGCTAAACCTCCATCATTTAGCACGATCGCCCAGACGACAGATAACATGATCGTTCAACCTCCATCGTTTAGAATGATCGCTGAGGTGACAAATAATGCGATTGTTCAGCGCCCATCGTCTAGAATGATTTCCCAGACAAAAGACAACGCGATCGCTCAGTCTCCGTCGTTTAGAACGATTGCCCAGGCCAAAGACACAATGATCGCAGAGAGTCCATCAACTAGACAAATCGGCGAAATCTCATCGCACAGAACAATCACCATAGCGAAGAACCCCATGATCACTGACATTCCATCGTCCAACACGATCGTCTAGGCGATAACCCCTCCCATAGCTGAGTCTTTAATCCCGAGCCTTCAACCCATACTCAATAACCGACCTCAGTCACAGTCATTCCTACAAGTAAATCCAACACCACCATATGCTCCCGACTATGCTCCAAACACCACAAACCAAACATCTTCACCAGGCTATGCATCCCACCACAACCTAAATCTCTCCCCGACGGAGAGCCCCACCCATCCCTCACCGGTGCCCTTGACTCAAACCAACCCAGTTCGACATGACAATCCCACTATACCACATATATCACATCCTACTGATAATTCAACCTCTACCACCCTGCCAAAGCCTACCATCTCCTCTCGCCCTTCACCTGTTTCAACCTCTACCACCCTGCCAAAGCCTACCATCTCCTCTCGCCCTTCACCTGTTCCCACTCACCCTATAGTAACAAGAGCCAAAGCTAGCATATTTAAACCCAAAGCCTGGATAACAAGCAAAAGCACTGATTGGTCCCAAACAGAGCCCACAAGAATCACAACTGCACTTGCAACTCCTCAAAGGAAGAAGGCAATGGATGAGGAATACACGGCTCTCATGAAGAACAAGACCTAGACACTCCCCCATCTTCGTCTCACAATATAGTTGGGAACAAGTGGATATTTCGACTCAAAAGGAACATGGATGGCTCAATACAGAGATACAAGGCTCGACTAGTTGCAAAGGCCTTTCATCAACATCATGAAGTAGACTTCTTCGAGACATTCAGCTCGGTCGTGAAGTCTTCCACAATCTGAGTAGTCATTAGTGTTGCTATGTCACATGGCTAGACCCTAAGGCAACTTGACTTCAACAATGCATTCTTAAATGGAAAACTCGCCGAGGATGTCTATATGTGTTAACCACCCAGGTATGTCAGCTCTCAGTACCCGAACCATGTCTGCAAACTAGAAAAAACTATCTATGGCCTGAAACAAACACCACGAGCCTGGAATACAACTCTCAGCTCCGTCCTCACAAAATGGGGATTTTATCAGTCCCAATCGGATACATCCTTGTTCATCTACCGCACGAAGGGATCTATTATATTCCTACTTGTCTATGTCGACGACGTCATTATCATAGGTAACAACTCTCAGTTAGCAGAGCAACTTATAGAAACTCTTGATATTCAGTTTGCACTCAAGAACTTAGGACAACTTTGATATTTTTTGGGAATACAAGTTCACTATTTAGACTCCGGCCTACTGATCAACCAATCGAAGTATGTGGATGACCTACTGCATAAACTTAAAATGACGGATGTGAAACTAATGCCCTCGCTAAGTGTGCAAAGCAGGAAACTATCAAAGACTAATGGACAGCCCCTCTCGGAACCTTACGTATATCGCAGCACCATCGACGCTCTTCAGTACTTAACTCATAAACGGCCGGACATCACCTATGCTGTCGACTAACTAAGTCAATTTCTTCAAACTCCAACTGATGTCCATTGGCAGGCAGCTAAGAGAGTCCTTCATTACATAAGTGGCACAAAACACTATGGTCTTTACTTCCAACAAAGCCCAAATCTAAATGTCTCTGCCTACTCTGATGTTGATTGGGCATCCAATCTCGATGATAGAAAATTAGTGGCTGCCTATTGTACCTTTGTAGGAAACAACATTGTATCATGGTCTTCGAGGAAGCACACGGTGGTTGCACGGTTGAGTACAAAATCTGAATACAGGGCACTCGCTCATGCTACATCTGAAGTCCTCTGGCTTCAACAACTACTCAGTGAGATGGGATTACAGTCAAGAACTCGACCGACCATATGGTACAATAATCTAGGGGCAGGTACCTTAGCTGCCAACCCGGTGTTTCACTCTAGAACTAAACATGTAGAAATTGATCTTCACTTTGTCCGGAACCATGTTTTAAAAGACGACATCACTATTCGATATGTACCTTCGGTAGACCAACTAGCTGATTACCTCACTAAACCACTCAACAACTCACACTTCTATACATTACGGTCCAAACTGGGAGTACTTGAAGTACCCTCCAGCTTGAGGGGGGATGTTAGAGCAGAAAATAAAAATGAAAAAGGAAAAGGAAAGGTAGAAGAAAAGAGAAGTGAGTCACTACCATTCTATTGAGAATTTGTTTTCTCTCCACCAATCAAACTACGCCAAATGTGATATTCTTTATTCTTTTTGTATTATTATGTAACCATATTATAGGGCAATGAGTGTATAAAAGTAAATAGGGTTGTAGCTATCAATTATTGATTAAATACAAAAGGAGAAAATAAGGAAGTTGAAAAGGCTCTCAAAATCAAAATCTCTTCATATTCAGCTTTATCTCATACCATATTTTAAAAGGATTTCAATAGGGAGAGAGCGACCGATTTACTCCATCTGAACTTTGAGTCATCGTCTTCTGGGATAAAGTGGCTGATGGCTCAACAAAAGAAATCTATAAATTCATGGAGAAGAAAGAAGTAAGAGAAGAAGAAGAGGGGAACACTGTTTAGGTATAGAGAGAAGATGATAAGGGAGAAGTGTAAAAACCACAGAAAATTGAGGGAGGCATTTGAACAATGGAATTTTTCTACCTCCCCCCAAAAGCTTAACATTTTTTCGTGCCTTCCCCACAAAAAATTTCCCCTGTTCCACCTTTTTTTCCCAACTTTAATAGTTAATTTTAGACAAAGTTATCTTCAAAAGCTATAAAAAGAAGTATTTGTTGTAGTGTTGGCATTATTAATCAAACAAAGAATAAAACTTTGCAACATATGGTGTTAGAAACAAGCCACTCGAATTTATTTTTTAATAAAGAATGAAAATTTTCATGCCTTTGATCATTACAAAAATATATTTTTGTGACATATATGATGTTAGAAAGCCACTCTATTGATTGTTTTATGAAAAAGATTGAAACTTGGTAGGCATTTTGACACCTACACAACTGAATATTTATGACGTATTGGGTTAGAAACCTGAGCGAAACTTTGACTAAAGAGAAGTGCACCTAAACTCTACATGACAACAACAATAAATTTATAATTTAAGGAAGAGATGACATGCCAAAAAAAAAAAGACTCATATGCTAAAGTCAGAGATCAAAGTTGTAGAATAGAGAAAAAGTCAGAAGTTTAAGATCTAGATCGCAGATCATGATCAAGATCTATGTCCCATGATCAAGATCTACGTCCAATTCAAGATACCTCGTATGAAGTATCTATTTATAGAAAGAATGTGATAAAATTTACATTTTCATTTTAGAATTGGATTAGATGGATGTTTCCTTATCATATATAGGATTAGATCTAATTAGATAAATGATTTGCTGATACTTGGCTCGTATAGATTGACTTAAGAAAAAAAAGTGTTTTTCAAAAAACTCATTTTTATTTAAACATTTTTTATAAAAACTTATTAAAATACACTTGAAAAAACTATTTTGAGTGATTGTCAAACACTTCAATTTCTTCTAAAACAACTTAGTTTTAAAATTAAATACTTGAAAATGTATTCCAAACACACAATTAAACTTATTTGAACCAAGTCCACTTTATTTTGTATTTATCTCCTCTTATCTTTCCTTGATTTTTTGCCTATTTCGATAGGTCCAAATTCATTCATGACAAAACTAGCCCTAAGCATTACTTTTCAAAAAAAGAGAATGACACTTTACAGGCCTTTTGGCCATTACCAATATCCCATTAAATACAACAAACAAATAAAAATAAAAATACAAGTTAGAAACAATCACAATAAACAATACTACTTGCCGGTTAAAATGATGTAAATCACAAGCATCAAAATCGTCTCCTTTCATTCACATCTTCCCATATAAAACTATATTGAATTCATCGACCTTCATTTGAGTCGTTCATTAATGGCGGATTTCCAAAGCTACATAATTTTTTGCCTCATATGGTTAGTTTCCACCTTCACAATTCGCTTAATCTTTGCCAAAAACAAACATAACGTAACTCTCATCTTCCTCCAAGCCCTTTTGCTCTCCCTATCATCGGCCATCTCCATCTCCTCGATCCGTTGCCCCGCAAAGCTTTCCACAAGTTCTCGACCCGCCACGGACCCTTAATGCATCTCCATTTAGGATCGGTCCACTTGCGTTGTAGTTTCGTCACTCGAAACAACGAAACAAGTCTTCAAAACTCATGAATCTTCCTTCTCAAATAGACCCCATTTGTCAGCAGTCGACTATTTAACCTATGGGTCAGCTGATTTCTCCTTTGCTCTGTATGGACCTTATTGGAAATTCATGAAGAAGCTTTGTATGTAGGAGCTTCTCGGTGGTAGAACGCTCGACAACCTCCGCTCTATGAGAGAGGACGAGAAGCGGCAGTTTCTACGGTCATTGCAGTCGAAGGTGGCGGAGGGGAAAGAAGTTGATGTTGGAGGAGAGTTGATGAGGTTGAGAAACAATGTGAAATCTAGAATGACATTGGGGAAAAGATGTGCTGAGGAAGAAGAAGAGGTTGAGGGGATAAGGAAATAGGTGAAGGATATAGCTGTTCTTTCAGGGACTTTTAGGGTGTGTTTGGTGTGTGATAAAAGTAAAGAGTTTAGTTGAGTTGGGTTGGTAATTATTATTTGGAAAGTTAAATTATCTGGGGATTAAATTGTCTGTTCTGTTTGCAGAGTTGAGTTGAGTTGATAATTATTGTCTGTATTTGTTGTGCAGAGTCGAGTTGAGTTGAGTTGGGGATCTGATGCAGTTTTTTGTGAATGAGATTAGTTCTATTTTTTTATGTTTGTTTTTTATTTTATTTTTTTATTTTTTAGTTTTATGCTTTACTATTGTTGATTAATTTTCAAATATACACGTATTTTCTCAAATCATTTATGACATAAACTAGACAATCTCAAATTTTTCTCAATTTGTAGAACATAATAGATTATTTTTCATATATTCTTTTCAAAAACTATAATAATTCTAGTTCTCTTCAATCGGTAAAACATACTAACAAAATATATTTCATATTGCTGCTCAATTAATTGGTATATTGTATATTGTATGTATATATATTGAATGTTTGTATATATATTGAAGGTAATTATCCCAATTACTAATTGGTATATTGTATGTATATATATTGAATCTTGCTAACTTAACCTTATTATTTCATATATCATAGTTTATTTTTATATAATATGGATAATATATTTGGAATTAAAATTGTACATAGGATAATTACCTTTCATTTGATTATGATGGTGAGAATGTAATATAGTACAATAACATTTTTCATAAGATCACAAAAATAATATGAACCGACCGAACATGTGGTCGTTTCAAAAAAAAAAAATTCACAAAATATATGTTCTTTTCGATACTTATAATATCCGTGTTATAATACAAACACAAAAATTACATGTCATGACGTATGCAAAAGTTATCATTCTTTTTGACATGACAGTCCATTATCCATTTTCTATTATCCAAAAGAACTATAAACAAAATATAGGGGTGTGGTCAGTCTACATGTTTCTTCCTAGTAGACGGAGGCAATACCTCTTCCGTGCGTGTTCTGGTACTGCAAGGAAACAATCTGTCTTCTGAATGTCTGTGACAAGGAGGTCAATAAGGGTGACCTGATCATCCTCATCCAGGCCATCAATGTTGTATATGGCATTTACTACTTCCTTCCGATGCCCGAACTCCAGCTCATACTTTTCCTTTTGCCACGATGTAAGTCTACCCATGTGTATGCTCTGCATTTCAACAGTCGATCTCATGATGTCGATCATTTCCGTTTGGAATGATGACCTCTTCCTCTTACTGCCTCGAGATGACTCGGCAGGTGCACTCGCTCTACCTGTAGATTGCTCTACTGGCTCTTCATCTATTTCATCTTGATTTAATGGTGATTCTGTCTGGTGAACCTTAGGTGTGTGACAGTCTTGTGATCCAAGTCAAATCTCATCTTCAAACTTTCTGAATGCATTCGTCGCCATCACGTAAGGGTCCTCACTTGATTGCCCTACTGCTTTGTCTTTCCCAAATACGGTGGAGAGGTCATCGTAATGTGGGAATGGCTTGTTCCACATCCCCTTCGCATTGGGATGACTCTACATTGATACACATACACATTATTAATATTTATATTATAACACGTACCCGTACATTTTTTTTTCTAGAATCTTACACAAACCCAAATATCGAAAATATCCCTCTCGACTTGGACACATTTGAACTTCTCGTTCCAGCCGAACCACGACTGACTTAACATCTCTGATACTACGTTGTATTGCTTCTTCAGACTCTTCATCTTGCACTCAATGGTGTGCTGATTCAGTGCGCACCTGGGAACTTTCTCATGCAGAATCGCTCCAAGTGTTGTAGGTATCCTGGTCGAAACGTCCCATTGTCGGGCCTCCAACCGGTCTCCACCAAATACAATAGAGCTTCCACCAACTTAGCGTCCTCCACCTTCGACCATACGTGTTTAGACCTCTTACCATTACCTGCCATTATGCTGCATGCATACGTTTGTTGAATGAAAAGATGCTATAAATTAAACACATGCATAAACAAAGGATAAACTGCTGAAATTATATGTTCCAATTTAACTTGTTCACACAGAGTCTTGGCATAAAACATTTTCACGACATAGTTGGAATGTTCCATAATTAAATTCCATTTAGTAGTAAAAGAAAAGTAAGCAATGAACATTGAATAATCAGGCTCTTTGCCATTGAGTAAACATTTCGACTGCTAAGTCATCCCTGAACTTGGTCCATTCCTCCGATGATTCAACAAATTCAATATGATCCCCATCAAGACCAATTGATGCAGAATTCTCCTCATTGGGCATGTCAAGCATTGCATCGATTCCCATCTCCCTTGTGATCAAGTTGTGAATAAGGCAACATGCAGTTATTGTTCGACATTAGACTTGTATTTGGTAGAATGATTTTTCCCTAAGAATAGCCCACCGCCCCTTTAGCAACCCAAACGCTCGCTCGATAACGTTCCTTGCTGAAGAATGTTTCATGTTGAAAAATTCTCTTGTAGTTGTCGGTGCGTTTCCTGCTCCACGCCAATCGGAGAGATGGCATCGTTCCCCTCTGTATGGTGCCAAGAATCCTTCAGCGTTGGGGTATCCAGCATCACATAGGTAATAGTATCCTGTACACGTTTCAAAATGTCATGCACATGTGTTGTGGCATGTACGCATGTTTAAATAACGTATACGGTTATTATAATACTCTTTGGAACCCTTAATCCATACGGTCGCGAAATCGCATTCCTAAGAACCCTTGAATTGACTGCAGACCCTTCCCACCCTGGAAAAACGAAGACGAACTCCTCATTTTGATCACACGCCGCAAGAACGTTTATGGCAATCTCTCCCTTTCTCGTCCTATATCGAGGTCGATCGACGACATTAACATTCACTTTAATGTATGTGCCGTCTAGCGCATCTAGATAATTCTGTTTCTCTCAAATGATCAGAATGAATTAAAAAAAAAAATCTATCGTTGCATGTATATTTATGACGTATTCATATAAAAAAACTGAGTACTTTTTGTACCTGAAACCACTTCCATCTTCCATCGGTGCATGTATTTGTGATTGGTTCTATTTTTCTTAACAAAACAGTGTGAAGTTGTAAGACTGCCCTAAGAGTTGCGTTGAAATATCTCGAAATTGTCTCACCAGACCTCGAAAAGTTTCTGCATACCACTCAATTCTTGACATTGTGTGCAAGAATGTGTAGGAATATCACAACCATCTCTTCGACGTCCATACATCTTGTTGGTTCCAAACAAACAGCCGACCGTAGCATATTACATAGAATCGTAAAGGTACGTCTATCCATTCGGGTGCTTTCACGACATGCCAAGTCATTCTCATAAATTAGGCAAAGAAAGGCCAACTACCTAATGCAGTGCCTAGCATATGTTGGTTGTCTCTCTATCCTTCGGTAGTTGTTCAATTACGTGGTTAGTGTTATGAACAACTGTATTTGAGAGTGCGAAATAATTCTCATGATCGAAAAGAGGTCTTCAACAGTATCCATCTTTATAGGGAAAGGGATACACAAGTTATTCTTGAAAGGGTAAGGTATATGGCGGATTATATTTCATGATTAAGAAAGAATAGAAAACGATGTCAAGCGTTGATATTGGGCATATTGGGTTATAGTTTAGATTTATGGTGTTATTTCCCAATATACCTATAATGATATAGAAATACATGTTTTCAAGGGCTTAGTGGGTTTTTTCCTAAGGATAGGATTGAGGGTATTTTAGTTAAGTCTTTTTAAGGGCCTAGTGGGGTTTTTTTTTTTTTTTCTCTCTTTCTTATTCTTCTTATTTTTTTCCCTGGATTAGTTTATGAACAATTTGTATTAGCTTCTAAAAATTTGTCATACTCCTAGTTCCTAGGATAACAAATTTTCACTGAAAGATGTGTTAAAACGATGTATATAGAAAAAAATATGCATTTTCCTGTTAAAACGATGTATATAGAAAAAAATATGCATTTTCCATACTTTCAAAACTTGGTGTGGTGTGCAATATTTTTTTTAATTCTTATGTCACCGATTAGAAACTATATTTTTCAAAATTAAACATTGGTTATAATATTAAAACCATCGTTTCATTACAATTACATAATTTAAAAAAATTTCAATTTTGATTGTGAAACGATAGTAAGACATACTAAAATTAATCCTAAAACTAGCTTGATAATAACACACAAAAAAGTATAGAATACGTTCTTATTGAAGCTGGAAAAAAAAGAATTGAAATGAACGTATTATTAGATAAAAAAAATTACAGTACTATTTCACCAATAATTCATCAAAAATTTGAGAAGTATTAAATTTATGGTGTTATTTCCCAATGTACCTATAATAATCTAAAAATACATGTTTTCAAGGGCTTAGTAGGTTTTTTTTCCTAAGGATAGGGTTGAGGGTATTTTAGTTAAGTCTTTTTAAGGGCCTAGTGAGTTTTTTTTTTTTTTTTTTCTCTTTTCTTATTCTTCTTATTTTTTTTCCCTAGATTGGTTTATGAACAATTTGTATTAGCTTCTAAAAACTTGTCATACTCCTAGTTTCTAGGACAACAAATTTTCATCGAAAGATGTGTTAAGACAATGTATATAGAAAAAATATGCAGTTTTCTATACTTTCAAAACTTGGTGAACCGATTGTATGAATATTGGTGTGCCATAGTTTTTTAATTCTTATGTCACCGATTAGAAACTATATTTTTCAAAAATTAAACATTACTTATAATATTAATACATCGTTTCATAACAATTACATAATTTCAAAAAAATTTCAATTTTGATTGTGAAACGATGGTAAGACATACTAAAATTAATCCTGAAACTAGCTTGATAACAACACACAAAAATGTATAGAACATGTTCTTATTGAAGTTGGAAAAAAAAAAAGAATTGAAATGAACGTATTATTAGATAAAAAAAAAAAATACATAACAATACTATTTCACCCATAATTCATCAAAAATTTGAGAAGTATCAGACAAAAAATATAATATCGCCAACCATTAATAAAAAAATTTGTGAACTAGTATTCCTAAAAAATGTGATCAACAATGAACAAATAACATATTTCCATTAAAAAAAAAAAATAAGTCCTAAAAAAATGAGATACTCTAAACCTCAAAATAACAAACCTCCTCAAACTAATTAGGAATGATTTGTGTAATTAGTTTGGACCCTACAAGAAACACAAAATAATGATAGTTAGATTAGAAATAAAATAAAATAAATTGAACTAAGGAGTAACCAACAAAAAAAATAAATTGAACTAAAGAGTAACTAACAAAAGTATACATTTTTTAAGGTTTAACACCCATAGTGGAGAAAGACAGTGGAAATATAAAAAGTATGAGTGGGAAGTCAGGGAGAAAGAAGTGGTTATTGGAGAGGGTTGGGTGCATTGGAGAAAGAAGTGGTTGTTGGAGAGAGTTGGGTGCATTTATTAAAGAGTGAAATTAATTTAACCTCATTAATTAAAGAGTGGAATTAATTTGAATGTTAATTGAAAGTAAGTAGCAGCCACGTTGGTAGTAAAGTCAAGTAAATACAAATAGTAAAGTCAAGTAAATAGAAATACTAAAAAAAGAATGATTACAAAATGTTTGATCTCGCTTATGAGGGTAAATTCACTCAGGATGAGTATCTCGCTAGCAATGCCGTCTTTGTTGATGAAAACTCAGACAGCTCCGATTTATTCCTTTGATATCTTCATGAGCGAGATCCTCCTCATGAGCGAGATCAAGCATTTCTTTAACAAACTGTCTTCCTAGCGATGCTCACCTTACCAGCGAGATTCAGCCCACATTTCTAGCGAGATTCCCTTCTAGAGTGAGATCCTCATCACAAAATTAGCGAGATTTCCTTCTAGAGCGAGATCCTCATCACAAAATTAGCGAGATTTGACTTGTCGAGGGTTGAAGTTTCGACTTATGTATGTCGAAACTTCAACCTTCGACAACCTTTTATACATATTGTTTCCAAGTTTTTCTTTGTTTGTCGAGTTCTCAACGTTCGATTAATGTTTGACCTATGTATGTCGAAATTTCAACCTTCGACAACCCTAATATACATATTATTTCCAAGTTTTTCTTTGTTTATTGAGTTTTCAACGTTCGACCTCTACATTAATCGAATCCTCAATCCTCGACTTCTAGCCTCGATCTCCCAAAACAACAATATTTATATCCTAATTTTGAGGGGATAAAAAATGAGAGTTTTGAGTGGATAAAAAAAGGAGTTTTAATAATCCATAGATTTTCTTTATGGGCTTAACAAACATGGGTAATAAATACCCACCCAACTCAATAACTCATACCTATTTATCAAACATCTCCTTAATGTTTCAGATTATATTTGGTTCTGTAAGAATTTGGACTTGCAAAGGCTTGGGAAGAGGCTTAAGGAAGTTCATGAGAGGTTTGACGAGATGATGGAGAGAATGATAAAGGAGCTTGAAGAGAATAGTGGTGATGGGAAAGCGAAGGATTTGCTTGATATTTTGCCAATATCTAATTAAAATCTATCATGTGACAATTTTCTTTTTAAATTGCTTATTTTTATATTTTTCTATTATGTATAAGAAAATGCTGCATGAGATTGCACTTAATCATTGTCCTTCTACAATATAATTTTTTTGGAGTGGATAGAGTGAGGTATTATAGTTCTTTGGAACTCAAATTAGAGCAAATTACACTTTTGGTTCCTAAGATTTGAAATTAGTGTCTATTTGATCTCTGAAGATTCAAAACAAACACTTGGTTTGAAAAATGGTCTCTAAGATTAATTTCATCTTTAGTTGACTAAGGAGAAAATGAAGTGGCATGTTGAGGTAACAAAATTTACCTGATGTCGCAATTTTTAATTTTATTTTACTTTTGTTCATCTCTTTCCCTTTGTCTCTCCCCTTCTTTTCTTTTTCTCTCTTTTAGGTGTTCTTGTTGTTCATGTACAATAATCAGTTGAAAACTTTCCATAGCTCTAAGTTATTTCCTTGTTTTGGTTCTGAGTTTTGTCATAAATCTCTTTGGAGATCAAAAGTTAAGAAAAACTAAGAGTCAATAAAAAAATTCAATTTCATAGTTCTTAATTTTTAGATCCAATTCAATCCTTGCAACATTACTTAACTTCTTTTCTCTATTTTGGATTATAGAGAAAAAGAAGATGAAGAGGTATTGAGAGACTAGAATATAGACCATGAGAATCCAATCAGCATAGGAGATTTTTTTTTTTTTTTTTTTTTTTTGAAAGACCAGAGGCAGAACCTAGGAGATAAGAACGGATGATAAGATATTATAATAACCAACTCAACACTCCAAACATCTCTTTTAACTTAGGTTGAACAAATAAATCTATTCAAAAGGATTTGTGATTGCTAATTTGAATCATTTTGACAGCAGGGACAGACAAATCAACAATAACAATAGAATGGGCATTGGTAGAGCTAATAAACCATCCAAACATATTGGAGACAGCAAGAGAAGAAATCCATAGAGTTGTAGGAAAGAATAAAACCATTAAGGAATCAGACATTGCCAATCTTCCTTATCTCCTAGCAATAGTAAAAGAGACATTAAGGCTTCATTCAAGCCCATTGATAGTGAGGGAATCAAGTGAGAGTTGCACAATAAATGGTTATGAGATTGCCCCAAAAACTCAAGTTTATGTGAATGTTTGGGCCATTGGGAGAGACCCAAATCATTGGGAAAATCCTCTTGAGTTTGAGCCAGAAAGATTTATGGACAAACAAGGAAGTGTGAGTAATGGTGATTTCAGAGAACAGAATTTTCAGCTGTTGCCATTTGGGTGTGGGAGAAGTTTTCCAGGAACCACTCTTGCTTTGTTAATGGTTCAAACTACTTTGGGTTGTATGGTTCAATGCTTTGATTGGAAGGTTAAGGGAGGAAATGGGGAAGTTGATATGGAAGAAGAGCATGGTCTTACACTTCCTAGGGCACACCCTTTGGTTTGTGTTCTAAAGCCTTGTCTAATTCCATTTTAAAGCCATATTATCAAAGTTCAGAAGTGTGTTTGAGAAATAGAGGTAATCGTTAGAATAAATATATTTTACTAAATATACAGCTTCTATGTTTATGACTTTAGCTTTAGTAGAATGAGTTATCATAAACTGTATGTATTTTAATTTCTTATATGTCTTAATCAACTGAGCTATATATACACGTTGGCAATATTAAATACTATCCAATGTGTGTGTATATAGATATACCTAAATCAATTTCATGCCTAAACACATACTATAGTAACCACGGGTTATGATAATGAACTCAACGTCCCAAACAAGTCCTAAGCATTTGTATGAAATTCCATGACAAAACTTGTGAAATACTATATACAATGAAAGTTTTCAAATAGTTTTACAATACTTATGTATAGGTTAGAATAATTGGAAACTTCAACTATTATAATGAAAAGTTCTAATATTGAGTGAGTTATAATAGCCCAACATCTTCTTAATATCCTTGTTTGTTAGGCCCCGTTTGTTTCAAAGGTTTTCCCATGGATTTCAGACACACATTTAATATTGCTGTTTGTACAGAATTCCACTTTTTAAAACCCAGGATATTATATTCGGAGGACTTTAAAATCCATTTGATATTGATTTTTTAATACTGCAAAAGTATGAGATTTTTATGTATGGGAGATGAACCGTAAAAATATAGTTTAATTAATTAATAAATTAATATCAAGTATTCATTACTATTAATTTTAATTAATTATAAAATATAAATATATTATTTAGACTTAATAAATTTCAATTAATACCTTTGTCACTAATATTTTATATTATCTTAATTATGTAATATAAATTATTATTATTAATTATCAATATTCTAATTAATTTTTTTTGTTAATTTAATTATTTTTAGTAATCAATTTAATTATATTTAATTAAAAAAATTATTTATTTTTTATCCTATTAATTTAATTAATTAACATAACAATAAATTAATTAGTATTAAATATAATTGATCTCTTACATTTAATTAAGTAATTATTTATTTTTAGTTCATATATACAAATTACTAAATTGAATACAAATATTTAACTTTCAGACATTAATTATCTTGCACATCTAAACACACACATTAATTATGTTTAATATCTAAATCTATGAAACAATATCTGCGATCCAAACGGTCCATTAGAGAATTTCACTTTTTTAACAATATATCTAATTGTAGTGCCAAACTCATGAATGATGATAATATCTCCCTACCCTATTAAAAAAGGGAAAAAAACTTAGGTGTAGTCAGATTGCATTCATATTTTTTCTTTTTTGAAAATATATAATTTATTAAAAAAAATTATTTATGTAATAAAAAAGAGGAAAATACGGTAATTACAAATCATTGTTCTTGAGAAAAGAAAGCCAATTCCAAACCAACCATCTCTATTGTTTGACTTTTGAAGTCTATCTACCTTCACTACATATCTTCCCTATGAGATGAGCTAATCATTGAGCTATCTCTCTTGCACTCAAAAAACACTGCACATTCACACACAAAGCCTTCCCCACATTCACCTTTATAAATCCAAACCCAAATCTTTCTACCATTACTCACTCAAATCCATGGCTTCTGATCTCCACAAACTCCCATGCCTCCTCCTCTTCTTCTTCTTCTTCTTCTTCTTCTTCCTCTTCATTACCATTTCTTATGCAGAGCTCTGCAACCCAAATGACAAAAAAGCCCTTCTCAATATCAAAAAAGCCTTCAACGATCCCTACATCCTCACCTCATGGGACCCGCAAACAGACTGCTGCCATTGGTATTGTGTCAAATGTGATCGGACAACCCACCGGATCATCTCCCTCACCATCTTTGCCGACGACCGTCTCACCGGCCAAATCCCGCCGGAAGTCGGCGACCTTCCATTTCTACAAACCCTCATGCTCCACAAGCTCCCAAATCTCACCGGCCCCATCCAACCGACCATAGCCAAACTCCAAAACCTCAGATTCCTCGACCTCAGCTGGAACAGTCTCTCCGGCGAAATTCCTGATTTTCTCAGCACTCTCAAAAATCTCTTCGTTCTTACCCTCTCATTCAACAAACTCACCGGAAAAATCCCAAATTCCCTCTCGCAACTCCCTAATCTCGGCGGTCTCCGATTAGATCGGAACCAATTAACAGGACAAATCCCTGATTCCTTCGGCTACTTCACTGGTGAACAACCCCCGTCTTTGATTCTTTCACACAATCAACTTTCTGGGAAAATCCCTTCTTCTTTGTCGAGATTAAACTTCCCTTCCATCGATTTCTCCCGCAACAAACTCGAAGGCGATGCGTTTATGTTCTTCGGCGCCGACAAGATGATCCAGATTCTTGATTTGTCGAGGAATTTGTTGGAGTTTAACTTGTCGGAGGTGGTGTTTAATCAGAGTTTGACTTCGTTGGATCTTAATCATAATAAAGTGTTTGGAGGTTTGCCGCCGGCGATGACGGAATTGAATTTGCAGTATTTGAACGTTAGTTATAATCGGCTTTGTGGTCAGATTCCGGTGGGTGGGGCTTTGCAGAGCTTTGATTTGTATTCTTATTTTCATAATAAGTGTTTGTGTGGGGCACCGCTTGGTCCCTGCAAATGATGGAAAATGGCGTATCCGACACGTGCTTATAGCCAATTTCTCAATTTTAAATATATCGATATCATTTGATAATGATTTTTAATTTATAGAGTTTACTTCTCCTTCGAATTCATTGCTTCGTTATATACTTTATATTAATAGTTTAAAAAAATAAATTAATTTTAAAAAGTTAAAAAAAATAATTTTTATTTTTAAAATTTTATTAAAAATTCAATCATTAAAAAATATGTCAATATAATAAATAATGAGAAATGAATAAATTTAATTTTTAAAAATAAAATAAAATGGTTACAAGATTATCTTCACTTTTTGTTTTTTCTTTTGTTTTCAACCTTGAGGATAAAATAAAGTTAGCTCGTTGAATTTTGTGCCGGATTTTAAGTAATTTTCTTTTTTCACGGAGCTTATTAGAAGACTAGTTCCAATACTAAGTGAAGTTTAAAAGTAAAATACATATTTGGTATTTGAGTTTTAAAGTAGAGTAAATTTAGTCTCTAATATTTTAAATTGATCCGTGGTTGAGTTTCAAGAATAGGTTAAAGGGTCCATCTATTAAAAGAAATTATTTAATAAAAAATGATATGGACAAACATTACATGTGAGTCTAGGTTGGAGCTGATTCCATGCATGGTTTAAAATTTTCGAGCTTTCGATGACCTCAAAATTTTGATTGGGAAAATCTTGTTTTTCATGATTTTGACGAAATTTTTAGATTTAAAAAAAAAATTAAATTTTTTGAATTAACTACGTTAGCTTAGTTAAGTTTTTTAATTTTGTGATATTGATTACACATAATTCTATAATTTCACGAGTCAATGTTAGTTTCTACAAACGATTAAGCCTTCTTTATGTGTTACTTTTTCTAATTTCTATTTTTTTTATAAAAAAAATAGCTTTATTTTCAACCAAAAGCTTTCATTTCTAAAGAAGTTGAGTTTGAAAAAACCACAAAAAAATAACATGTATTTATTTTTAACCTCATTCAAATTTTTCATTAAATCTTCACATCATTTCACCTCAAAATATTCCTAAACTTTATATTATTTTGTAATTATTTTCAATTTTTTTTTAAAATTTATGATCTCGCACAAATATTTACAATAGATTATATTGTCTTATTTTAAAGAAATTGTGATTAAAAATGGTAAATTATAGTCTAACGGTCAGTCAAAGTTTTCATTAACTAATTATAATAATTTTAATCAATTTTCATCAATTTCCATTTTTTCCAAAATTTCTATTAATATCGATATTCTCATCGATATTTCCGTCAATATCGATATTTCAAACCTTGATCAAGTCCAAGTCAACCAAGCCAAGTATTTAACTTCATGAGATTTTATAAACATCCAAGGACTAAAATCTAACTTTTAAAATTATGGGGCTAAATTTTCACTCTTTTGACAACCAGGATTAAAATTGTAATTTATTAAAAAATCTACTTGTTTTCTTTTGTTTTTTTAATTCCTAAATTCTATTATAGTTAACACAACTAATGGTAAAAAAGAAACATTAATTCATTGTCATATGAAATATAATAACACTGGGATCATGTCAGATAAAATAAATTCTTAAAACCATGAAGAAGAAGCCAATTAAAACATAACAGTGAATAATATTCAAGCGAAAGCGTGTGATCACCTTGCAATTTTGTTTTCGATTTTACACAAACAAAATATGGTATAAAAATAATAATATAATGGATAAACAATCAAGATTAACATGCATTTAAGAGAAGAAAAGAGGGAAGAGTTGAACCTTACCTTCGTAGATTCCTAAATTCTTTATGATTCCCTTCGCGTCTTTTTCGGAATGTCTCTTCAATGATCAAGGGACACTACCTTAAGTGAAGCCTTGTCATTTTCTAGGATCTCAAGAATTGGATGTGTGGTTTCCAATACTTGGAAAAGGAAGAAGAAGTAGTAGAGAAAAGAAGAGAAATTTTGAAAGAAATAGTAGGAGACTAGGATTCAGAATTCCCAATTCAACTGTGTTACAAACATGGATCATGAAGACCTACTTATAGGGAGGAGGGGTGACCCCCTTCTCCTAGTCTTTCCTATTCCTACTCTAGTTCTAATTTAATTAAATAATTTTTATTTAATTAATTAGTTCAATAGTTAAATAACCATATATATTAAATCAAATTCAATATATACAATTAATTAATAAATAAATAAACATCACATGTTTATTTATCTATACTTCTAAAAAATTAATTAATTAATTAATTAACCATTAATTAATCAATTAAACGACTATATTAAATCATATTTAATATAGAATTAATCAACATATAATTGTCACATATTTATATGTATACATCTCTTAATATTTGAATCTTATTCAAATATTTTCTCTCTTAATTTTAGATCACATATATAATTAATCATATTATATCAATCTCATTAATATGCAATTGATTTGAACAATTCAAACCATTCATCTTATATATCCTTTAGTGACCTAACAAGGGGGCCTTATGGACCTATAGATTAGAAGCTCCAATGATATAAAATTAATTAATTAAACTCTTTAATTAAATTAATCAATTTTCGTTAACTACCGGTCACTCCACTAAAGACCGATAGCTACACTCTTCGCACTGTAGATTTATTTATGTGTCCACAGATATAACCAATCAACAGTGAGTCAAGTCTTCACAAATTGCTCATAACTATAGCTAGTTCAAAATACCATTTTACCCCTATAGTTACATCCAACTCCTTAAATACCATTGATCCCTTTAATGAACAAACAATTTATAGTCCAACTATAGATTAACACCTTTTGGGCCAGCGAGAAGTTGAGGCCTCAATGTTTAAGACCCAAAATCAGCTATTAAGGAAGCAATTTATCAATTATCTACTTTCCCTAAGGTCGAGAAATGAATGAATTTCATCTTGTGTAGTTGTGTTCCCAGCTCCCTACTCAAACAAGTCCCCAAAATGGTAGACATGTTGAGTTGGCTAACAAGGTCACTCTCACTCATACAAATCAACAAATCAAAGGATTGCCCTCATAGACAGGAGTTCACAACTCACTTAGGATTAAGGTCAAGTTACCTATGGTCATCCTAGTAAAATGTAAGTCTCTTCTAGTAATGGTGTTATATAGAGAGACTATTCATTTTGTGGTTCGGTCTTATACAAACTCTTTGTATATAATACCCCTGCGTGCATGTCTCCACATGAACGATCAGGATCAGATCATTTATAGCAATTCACAACAATTTTAACATCTACAAAACAAGTCGTATTCGTAGTGTCACCAGGATAAGGTGTCCACCTTATCCTGCTACAAACCATTTAAGTTATTACTTAAACATGATCCACCTGTATGCCTTTACATACATGTTTAAGTTTTATAAAATAATCTTAGATCTTAGTTTATTTTCTTGAAGTAATACAGTCTAAATGTTAATAAAATACCTCCTATTTTATTAGATATATAATTTATCTTTACAAACTACAAGATACACTCGATTTAGGATATTAACTCCAACAATCTCCCACTTATCCTAAAATGAGTGGATGTACCGTATCAAATACAATACAATGAATAAGTGGAGTATAAAGTATCAAATATAAAAAATGGGATGTATAGTATCAAATACAATACAATAAACTAGGCCATACAATATACTCAATAACAATTCCCACTTGCCCTAGATTAAGTGACTGATATCTTGTAGACTCATGCTCTCTAGTTGACCCTAAAAAACTTGAGTTGTGAGCGCCTTTGTAAATGGATCAGCAACGTTCTGCTCCAAGGAAATCTGTGTGACAATCATGTTAGGATATACTAGCATGCAACGGAAGCAATCAAAATCAATAAGCACTCTAATTATATTTAATTTGAGTTCTAAAAGCATGCTTAAATAGAAACTTCAGAAGAGGATTTCTAAACTACATACCTTTGATGAATTCTCCCAATTTCAAGTCTTCACGTGATTCCAGCTCCAATTCAATAGTGAGCCACCAAGAGATCTTCTCTATTATTCTTAGCCTTGAATTTGAGTGGTGAAACTCCAAGTTGGAGTGAATTTGTGAAGGAAAAAAATGGGTTTTTAGATGATGACAAGCTTTATGTAGATAACTTTTTTCCAGCAACCAACCTCTCATTCATTAGCAAAAAAAAGGAGTGTTTTATACATTACTGACATGTAGGTCCTCAAGTTCAGTAACCTTGACATTTTCAATTTGCTGAAGAAAGTGGGAAATATGTGTGTTTCATGGAGGAACACCTCATACTTCATCAAGAAGTGGGAAATTCCCACATTCACTTAATGTCCATTTTATTCATTAATTAGTTTTAATTAATTCTCAAAATTAAATAATCATTTCAAATTCTGAATTTGAAATTAAAATGAAAAAAAATCTTGGATTTTAATTAATTAAACAAGTTTAACTAATTAAATAATAGTTTAATATCAAATATTAAATTAATCACACATCTAATTTAAAAAACATGAATCCTATTAATATAATTAATATTTAAATCAATATTTAAATATTATTAACTCTCCAGGTTCATTTAATTTTGATAAATTAAACGTTAATTAATTATATCAAATATAATTATACAAACCCTAATTTGAATTTGAATTTATTCAAATTTAAACTCTAATTTCAATTTGAACATTTCAATATGCAATTCAATTTGAACAATTCAAATTGATTGAAGGAACTCTGATCAAAGAGTACCTCTGAGCGGAAGCAAGATCGTTCCAAACTCATTGTGATAGAAATACCGCATTCACAATCAAACAAACTGGTTATGCATTTAACAACAAATTACAACATGCTTTGGACTTTAAACAATAAAGGAATGAGATACATACCAGTTGAAGATCTCTTCTTCGCTTTAAATCTCGCTCTCGTCAATCCAGTCAATCTCGCTATCGCTGAGATCGTCAAGCCTATCGTTCACTAAAACTCGTTGTTGTCTACCCCCAAACGGACTCTTCACGACAAGGCAGCAATGGAGAACACGACCACTCGGAAACCTCGGTATCCTCGGAGTGAAAATCCAGGAGGTGTGGGCTTTGTTAGATTTGGTAAAGGAAAGGAGGAAGGAACGATCGTTTACCACGACCAAGCAAGTGGGAGATATCGAAAGTCTATTGTTAGATGACTGCTTGATCATTAGTAAAAGGTGCATGATCGTGTAGTAAATAGGGCCTGATCGTTTAGACGATCGTTTAGTAAAACGCTTGGGTGCGCGATCGCCTAGAAAAATCTAGACGATCGTTTAATAAAAGCGCACGTGTACACGATCGTTTAGTAAACTTTGAGCTACCGTGTATGCTCTCTGTTTACTAGGCGATGGGCAGTGTACTAAATCGGAGAGCGAATATCTAATCTCTTTGCAAAATGAAAACCATTTTCATTTTATCCTTCAGTTACGAGAACTGATTGCAACCTCCCACTATCTCATACAATTACGGAGAAAAAATCGTCAACAATTATCCGCTAATTGTTTAATTAAAAAATAAATATAATCATCTTATATTTATAACCTATAGTTTATTATCACATCAAATGCAACATATAAACCATATCCCTTTTCTCCTCTACTAGATATAAATCATATTTATATCCTTTTCCTCCAATTAATATATCTCATACATCATGTTGACCATATCATATATAATGCACCAGTTCAATCATATCATATATAATCGAACTTCCTCTTATCAATTTGAACACTTCAAATTAACCCAAAAACTGATTCTCTGAAAGAAATCAGACATGAGGAATTCCATGAGTAGCGGAAGGATTGTTCCAAATTTCAATCGTATTCGAACAATAACAATTACAGTACCAAAAACAAAAACATACGGTCATACATAAAGCGAAATTACATCATGCTTTCCTAAAGATCAAAGGATAGAATTAACATACCTTTGAAGACTCATCTTCAACACCCTTGATCACGAATGCTCGATCACAGCAACACGGCAACACGCGAACAATCGTACACTATGACCGCTCACTGCACGATCAACGCGAACACGAACACAACGATAACCAAGGTCACGAACACAGCGAACGCAACGAACGGCCTCCACAGAATCTCGACTGATGTCGAGTTGAGTATGACACCACCACAATGGCTACCTTGGTATTCTCAGTGTGAGAATCCAAAAGTGTGGGCTCTGTATGGACTTGGTTAGAGGATGAGACCAGAGGAGAACAATTGTGTAAACGATTGAGAAAGTGGGAGATGACAAAGTCTATCGTATAGATAATGCCCAATCGTGTAAAAAACCCTATGCGATCGTTTAGCTAAAGCTGGACGATCGTTTAGCTCATTGGCTAGTTGAGTGGCTATCGTATAGAAACATTCCACGATCGTCTAGTCTTTCCAAGCTTTCATTTAGTAAATCGTATTTACTTGACATCTTTTCTGTGAGTAGTTTCCGAGAATGGAATTCTCAATTCAACAACTACTAAATTTAGGAAAATATTTTTCCTTTTATCTCACGGTTACCATGAAAACCACAATAACCTCCCACTCAATTGTTTATTAGAGAAAAAGAGATAATTATCCAATAATTAATATTATTATAAATATATATGATAACGAACTTATCATACTATATTTATAACTTATAATTTTAATATTTCATCTCATGAAACATATAAACCATAGCTCTTTTTCTATTTCATTGTCCTTAATATAAATCTCATTTACATTAATCCTCCACTAGATGTATCTCATACATCACACTAATCATATCATATATAATCGAAATACCTATTGTTAATTTGAACATTTCAAATAAATAACAAGAATTGATTCTCAACTTGAATCCATTGAGCTACCAAGGGGACCTTATGGACCTATAGCTCGAAGCCATACGATATGTGAATAACTGACTAAACTCTTTAGTCACGGGATCCACCATTCGTTAACTACCAGGCACTCCACTAAAGACCAACAACCGAACTCTACTTACTACATATATATTATATGTCCATCTTAACCAATCAATAATGCAATAACCCTTCACAGATCACTCGTAAGTATAGCTCGGCCAATAACCGTTATGCCTCTATAGTTACATCTAACTTCTTAATTACCACTGACCTTTCTAATGAACATAAGTCATAGTCTTACTATGACTGAGTCATCTCTTCCAAAGAGAAGCTGTGGCCACTATGTTCAAGCCCTGGAATCAACCCTTAAGGGAGCAATCTATCTACTTACCCCTATTTTGGAAAAATAGTGCATACTATCTTGTGTAACTGAGTTTCCAGCTCCCAAATCAGACAAATCCTAAAAAAGGTAGGCATGTTGAGTTGGCAATCTAGCCACTTTTACCCATACTAATCAAAGGATCGCCCTCAAAGGAAGAAGTTCCAAAACACTCAGGATTGAGATCATGTCACCTATAGTCGTTTAGGTGAGATGTAAGTCTCCAGTATTAATGGCGTTATATACAAAGACGAATCATCTTGTGGTCCGGTCTTATACAAACTCTATGTATAGGACCACCTTGCTCGCATGTCTCCACATCAATGGTCAGGATCTACCATCTGTAGTAGTTCACAACACTTGCAAACCTCTACAAAGCAGGTCGTATCCGTAGTATCACCAGGATCAGAAATCCCTCCTTAATCCTTATACTACAGACCTATTTAGGTTATTACTTAAGGCATGATCCACTTGTATATCTCATATATATGTTTAAGTTTACATACAATAACCATGGATCTTTGTTTATTAGATATGAGTAAATGCCAGAATGAAATAACTCTTATTTTATTCATAACAATGTGTATAGATTACAAACTACGAGACTCCAGGAGAATTAGGACACCAATCCCAACAATCTCCCTCTTGTCCTAATGCCTCAGGAGACTAATGTACAATACAATATAAATACATGTACAATATACAATAAATTAGGGCATACCCCAGTATCATCTCCCACTTGCCCTAGACAAGATGCCGCATGTCCCACAGACCTAAACTCTCCAAGTGACCCTCGAACACTTTAGTCGTGAGAACCTTTGTAAAGGGATCAATAACGTTGTGCTCCGACGCGATCTTCGTGACTATCACATCACCGCGATGCACAATCTCCCTGATCAAGTGGTATTTTCGCTCTATATACTTTCCCTAGTGATGGCTCCGAGGCTCCTTCGAATTTGCCACTACCCCGTTGTTATCACAATAGAGAGTGATCGAAAAATCCATATTTGGAACAACTTCCAAATTTGTAAGAAATTTCCTCAGCCAAACAGCTTCCTTAGCTGCTTCACAAGCAGCTACGTATTCGGCTTCCATAGTGGAGTCCGCGATGCATCCTTGCTTAATGCTTCGCCACACTATAGCCCCTCCATTCAAAGTGAACACTGACCTCGACGTCGATTTGCGAGAACCTCTATCGATCTGAAAGTCAGAGTCTGTGTATCTTGTAAAGATCATATCCTTATCTCCATACACGAACATGTAGTCCCTCGTTCTCCGAAGATACTTGAGGATCGTTATGACCGCCGTCTAGTGATCAAATCCTGGATTGGACTGATACCGACTGACAATCCTTACTGCATAGCAAATGTCGGGTCTGGTACACAACATTGCATACATTAAGCTTTCAACAGCTGAAGCATAGGGAATCCGTCTTATCTCCTCAACCTGTTGAGGTGTCTTAGGATATTGATCCTTAGACAAAACGATTCCATGCCTGAAGGGTAACAAACCTCTCTTGGAATCCTGCATCTTGTACCTCATCAACATTTGATCGATGTATGATGTCTGAGACAAGGTTAACCTCTTGTTCTTACGATCCTGAATGATCTGGATCCCTAAAACATACTGTGCCTCGCCCAAATCTTTCATTTGGAACTGGGTAGCTAGCCATTTCTTAATGTCAGTCAGATAACCTACATCATTCCCAATAAGTAGGACATCATCAACATACAGTACCAGGAAAGCTATTGAGCTGTTGATGATCTTCTTGTGAACACAAGGTTCATCAACATTCTGATCAAAGCCAAACGACTTGACCGTAGTGTCAAATCTAATGTTCCACGATCGAGATGCTTGTTTCAACCCATAAATGGACCTATTAAGCTTGCAAACTCTTTGCTCTTGATCTGGAACTACGAACTCCTCTAGTTGAGTCATATAGATGGTCTCCTCAAGATTACCATTAAGAAAGGAAGTTTTGACATCCATTTGAAATATCTCATAATCATAAAATGTGGCTATGGACAAGAGTATCCTGATAAACTAGAGCATAACAACAGGTGAGAAAGTTTTCTCATAGTCAACTCCCTCGACCTGGTATAACCCTTTGCCACGAGTCTAGCCTTAAAAGGTTTGCATCTTTCCATCTACATCTCTCTTTCGCTTATAGATCCACTTGCACCCAATAAGTCTTACCCCATCAGGCGGATCCACAAGCTCCCAGACATTATTGAAGTACATAGACTCCATTTCCTGGTTCATGGCCTTAATCCATTCATCCTTGTCAACATCCTCTATTTCTTTCTTAAAAGACAATGAATCCTTGACCTCATCATTAGAAATGACGTTCTGGGCTTCAGTCAAACCCATGTAGTGATCTGGTGGGTTCATAACCTTCCCACTACGTCGAGGTAGTCTCAACTCTGGAACTGGTTGACTAGATGCACGGACCTCAACAACTCTTGTTGATCTATCGGCCTGTTCTACAACTCTTATTGAACCCTCAGTATTCTCAGTCTCATTAGAAATCTCACATAAAACAAGCTTACTCTGTGGCTTATGATTCCTCATGTGGTCTTCTTCCAAGAAGATAACATTTGTAGAAACAAACACTTTGTTCTCACTCGAATCATAGAAGTATCCACCTCTCGTTTCCTTGGGGTAGCCTACAAAGAGGCAAACTTTCGAACGCAGTTCCAACTTCTTCAGGACCCCCAAATCCTGAAGTAGCGTAAACTACCTTTACGGCCTCTCCACAACTCAAAAGGTGTTTCAGAAACACTTTTCGAGGGAACATTATTCAGGATGTAGCAAGCAGTCTCCATTGCAAAATCCTAAAACAAGTCTGGAAGATGAGCATAACTCATCATAGACCGAACCATGTCCAACAAGGTTATATTCCTCCTTTCTGATACACCATTCTGATGAGGTGTACCGGGGGCTGAGAGTTGGAATACAATTTCATGTTCTATCATATAGTTCTGGAGTTGGAGGTCCATATACTCTCCATCATGATCAGAGTAGTGTTTTTATCTTCTTACCTAACAAGTTTTCAACTTCAGCCTTAAACTCCTTGAACTTGTCAAGAGCTTCATACTTACGTTGTATTACGTAGAGATACCCGTACCTTGAATAATCATCTATGCAAGAGATGAAATATTCATGCCCACCTCAAGCCCTAATACTCATCAGACTACATAGCTCAGAATGTACAAGCTCCAAGGCTTCCTTGGCTCTGTAAACTTTTCCAGTAAAAGGTTGTTTGGTCATCTTGCCTTTGAGACATGATTCATACACCGACAAGGAGTTTTCTTCTAAACTCTTTAGAATCCACTTTTCACCAATTTCTCAATCCTATTGAGGTTGATGTGACCTAACCTTAGATGCCAAAGATGGGCATTTTCTTTAGGAAAAACCTTTGGTCTTTTAGCTATAGTTGTTGTACTGAACATTTCAGTGTTAAACAAGGCTTTTATGACTAACGACCTTAGTACATGTAAGTTACTTTCCATCGAACCAAAACCAATCTCCATTTCGTTCTTGAAAATAAACACTTTATTCTTAGAAAAGGAGACGATATGCCATTGTTCAATGAGACAAGAATTCGAGATTAAGTTCCTCTTGATATGAGAACTACGAAAACATTATCTAGTAACAGATAGCGTTTCTTGTCTAAACTTCAGCCTGCCTACAACAACAACTGAAACAACCTCACCAGTGCCGACTCGAAGAGTCATCTCTCCATGTGGCAACGTTTTCCAGGAACTAAATCCTTGGTAAGAAGAACTAACATAGTTGGTAGCACCTGTATCTAGTATCTAGGCAGAATCATCATTCTCTACCAAACACGTCTCCAAGACCAATAAATCAAATTTATTGTCTTTAGACATCCTCCTTTTTTGGAGAGTAGTGAGATCTGTATCATAACCTAAATAAGCTCCAAGTTGCATTTTAGAGAACATTTATCTTCCATGAACCTTAACAGAGTCAACAACAATTGCTTTCTCTTCCTGGAGTTTAACTTGAGAACCGACATTACTGGTTTTGTCATCCATCCCTTTGTACTCGAAAAGTAAGAATTGACATTCAAACAAATCTTGCAACGAGTCCATGATCTCGCATGCAATGACCATGTTCTCAACCCTTTTGGCCAAAACATTAGGTATGCTAGCCAAAATGTGAGGTCGGGCCAATGAATTAGTCTTCATCCACAACTCATATGCATTGCGAACATTTCGCGGTGCATCAAGGGTCGGGACTTGAGGGCGCTCCTCAACCATGAAAAATTCGAGGTCGTTTGCCACAAAAAACGTTTTATAAGATTCTTTCCACTGTCTGTAATCGGTCAAATTAAAGGCTTTAAACAGAAATACAAACATATCGCTGAAAACAAAAACACATTGACCTACGTTATGTTTTAAGCAAATACTCATTGAAAAACATACAACATCTAATAAGATTTAGTAAAACTAACATGAACCTCGTGTGACATCTAGTTTCGCAATGATGTTTCAAAGATTTAGGACAAAAGCTGCTGAAGGGAGGTTAATTATCCCTCCTCTGAATTGAGAAGTTCTTAACCAATCATTAATACCAAAAAAACTCTTACTCCTATAATGAATAGCCATCATTGATTTGGTCAAGAGATCATTAACTTACTTAACAATCTCTCATAAGTGTGACCTGCCACTTTAGGCTCTAGAGATCCGCCCCAAGCAGCCAATTCAAAGGGAAAAAAATCGATTGGGGCAAAACCTAAAGCGGCCCTATCCATTTCTGAAGTTCACCTTGATCTTAACCAACTGCATAAAACCCATCCGAATAGGGACGCTCCCAGAGTGCCACAAGGGAGTACAAAATAATCTCATGGTGTGAACCAATGATAGAGACCGTAGGACGATTGACACACACCTTTCACCCACTTACTATAAACACTCTCTCCGTCCACCTTAATATTGACTCATGCAAACACCATCCAAAGGGGGATACTTCCAGGGCACTACGAGGCCAAGCATGAATCTCACGGTGTGAACATACAGGGAGAAATGTGAGTGGAATCATTGACATATCAGATACATCTCTTCCTCCCACTGAGTATTTTATAACCTAGGGTTTAGTTTACTTAGAAAAAACACGAATAAGAATTTTAACTAAGTGACTATTTAGGTTTGCCCAAGAGTAACTTTTACCTTGGATAGTTAAACAACTTTTAATCATCATCCATTAAACTCTTTCACGGAGTCTTTGACCAATTGTCGCATGCTTGTAGAAAATCTATCTAATTCACCTTTTCATGTAGGTTCCCAGGTAGGGGTGTTCTGTTTCTATCAGCTTAAGCACTCCAGCCTAGACAGAACTTGCCTTAGACAAAAGGTCCCTTATAGATAGATTTAATACAATTTTTAATCTTCTATGTCAATCAATTTAATCCTATTAAACTGATTTAAAAAAGATTAAAACTAGGTTATTAATCCCATTAGAACCTTTGAACTTAGATCTATCTCAATCCAATTTTAAAACCCTTTTAAAATATGAGTTCACCCTAAGTTTGCATGCAACTCTTTCTTATCGATTTTAGTTCTAATTTCCTTTATAACACTTATACCAGAAACAACCAAAACCACAACATAAAGCTAATACATACAAGGCATTCATAACGCTTATAAATAGGCTAAGTGTCATGCTCCATGCATTGTTCATTCATTGCTACCTTTTTATATAACACTTATACAAACAAGCAATGAACCAAGCAAAACATGCTTCCATTCACCCTTATACTATAACACTTATAATATAAAGATGATGCATGATAATGCTCACTGCATGCAAAAATATAACTCTTATATTTCATGATGCATGCGCATGCTTTCATGTAATTTCTTCATGCAATATAATAACACTTATAATACATGATGCATGAATAATTGCACAACCTAAGGTGGGTTTCAAATCGATATGTCAAACACTTTGGCATATAAACTATATACATCACATGTATAATAAACAAAAGTTGATGAACCGGGTAAAATTGCCTAAAATACTCAAAACTACAAGCTAACTATTACAAAAACAAGGAGTCCCCGGTTCAAATAGGCAAACCAGGTTTTGAACCATCCGGGTGAAGCAACATGTCTCCACTGATTGTGTACCAAACTTCCCCATGATCGTAATGAAAGATCAAACGCTTTACTCAATCCTTTACCTATGCTTCCAGAGTTAAACGATTGTTTAGCAACGATCGTGTACCTTTTACTATGCGATGAAACATGAGGTACGCGATCGTGCAGCGCACTCTGCAACGCAAGCCTTTTACGATCGTCTAAATGACAACAATGCAGTGAAGCACGATCGTCTAAACGATCGCTGAGCGAGCGCCTTTGTATCATATACCACGTGATCATGTAGTCAGTAACTATGCGATGAGGCATGCTAACTACACGATCGTTTAGCGCGCACCTTTTTCTAAATGATAAGCATCATATGCTCCCACTACGATTGTCTACCTCCAGCGTCTACGCGATCGGGCAACCAACGTTACGTGATAGAGTAAACGATTTACCCCATCATTTAGTATTAGCTAAACGATCGTTTAGTAAATACTACATGATCGTATAGAAAAATCTACACGATCGTTTAGTTAAATCACAACGATCTTTTACCTAAGGCTACACACACAACCAACTCTTTGTCTTCTTCTTCGCTCAGAATCGCATCTCCATGCTTCGAAACTTCATCACGAATGACTCGACTAACTCAAACGCTTTGAATTACAGACTCGATAGCATGTTAATTATGCCAAAAAACATAGGGGCCCTTACAAATTAACACTTTATAATTTAAAGAAAGCTTTAAACAGAGGCAATTAAATGCGTAAACATCTATCAACGCCATCCATAAACACATTTAACAAATAAACAAAACGCAGAAAACCCACCTCGACTATAAAAAAAGTTCAAAATAGAATTGAAATTTGGAATATTAGAAGAACCTGGCTCTGATACCGATTGAAGGAAATCGGACATGAAGATTCCCATGAGCAGGGAAGGATCATTCCAAATTTTAATCGTATTCGAACAATAACAATTACAGTACTAGAAATAGAAACATACGGTATGCATAAAGCGAAATTACAACATGTGTTTCTAAAGATCAAGGGATAAAATTAACATACCTTCAAAGACTCATCTTCAACACCCTTGATCGCGAACGCTCGATCACAGTTACATGGCAACACACGAACGCTCGTACACTATGATCGCTCACTGCACAATCACCAAGGTCACGAACATAGCGAATGCAAGGAACAACCTCCACAGAACCTCGATTGATGTCAAGTTAAGTATGACCCACCACAATGGCTACCTTGGTAGTCTCGATGTGAGAATCCAGAAGTGTGGGCGCTGTATGGATTTGGTTAGAGGATGAGACCGGAGGAGAACAATCATGTAGACGATTGAGCAAGTGGGAGATGACAAAGTCTATCGTATAGACGATGCCAATCGTGTAGCAAACGATATGCGATCATTTTGCTAAAGTTGCACGATCGTTTAGCTCATCGGTCAATTGAGTGTCTATCATATAAAAATACTCCACGATCGTCTAGTCTCTCCAAGATGTGGTTTAGTAAATCGTATTTACTTGACAACCTTTCCGTGAGTAATTTCTGAGAATGGAATTCTCAATTCAACAACTACTAAATTTAGGAAAAAAATTTTCCTTTTATCTCACGGTTACCATGAAAACCACCAATAACCTCCCACTCAATCGGTTATTAGAGAAAAAGAGATAATTATCCAATAATTAATATTATTATAAATATATATGATATCAACTTACCATACTATATTTATAACCTATAATTTTAATATTTATCTCATGAAACATATAAATCATAACTCTTTTTCTATTTCATGGTCCTTATTATAAATCTCATTTACATTAATCCTCCACTAGATGTATCTCATACATCACACCGATCATATCATATATAATCGAAATACCTCTTGTCAATTTGAATATTTCAAATCAACACCAAGAACTGATTCTCAACTTGAATCCATTGAGCTACCAAGGGAACCTTATGTACTTGTAACTCAAAGCTCCAATGGTATGTGAATAATTGACTAAACTATTTAGTCACGGGATCCACCATCAGTTAACTATTAGGCATTCCACTAAAGACCGACAGTTGGACTCTTCTTACTACAGATATATTATGTGTCCATCTTAACCAATCAACAGTGCAATAACCCTTCACAGATCGCTTGTAAGTACAGCTCGGCCAATAACCGTTTTGCCCCTGTAATTACATTTAACTCCTTAAATTCCATTGATCCCTCTAATGAACATAAGTTAAAGTTCTACTATGACTAATTCATCTCTTCCAAAGAGAAGTTGTGGCCAATATGTTCAAGCCCCAGAATCAGCCCTTAAGGGAGCAATCTATCTAGTTACCCTTGCTTCAGGGAAGGAGTGATTCCATCTTGTGTAACTAAGTTCCCAGCTCCCAAATCAGACAAGTCCCCAAAAAGGTAGGCATGTTGAGTTGGCAATTTGGCCACTCTCACTCATACTAATCAAAGAACCGCCCTCATAGGCAGGAGTTCTCAAAATACTTAGGATTGAAGTCATGTCACCTATGGTCGTTTAGATGAGATGTAAGTCTCTAGTATCAACGGTGTTATATACAGAGATGAATCATCTCGTGGTCTGATCTTATACAAATTCTTTGTATAAGACACCCCCATTCGCATATTTCTACATCAATGGTCAGGATCTACCATCTGTAGTAGTTCACAACACTACTTCCTTAATCCTTATACTATAGAACTATTTAGGTTATCATTTAAGGCATGATTCACTTGTATATCTCATATACATGCTTAAGTTTACATACAATAACCATGGAGCTTTGTTTATTAAATATGAGTAAATGCCAGAATGAAATAACTTTTATTTTATTCATAACAATGTGTATAGATTACAAGCTACGAGAATCTTGAAGAATTAGGATACCAATCCGAACATTATCAACTTGAATTCATTGAGCTACCAAGGGGACCTAATGACCCATGATTCGAATCTCCAACGGTACGTGAATAGCTGACTAAACTCTTTAGCCATGAGATCTACCATCCGTTAACTACCAGACATTCCACTAAAGATCGACAGTTGTACTCTTCTCACCACATATATACTTTTGTGTCCATCGGATATAACCAATCAATAGTACGATAACTCTTCACAGATGCTCGTAAGTATAGTTGGGCCAATTTACCATTTTGCCCCTGTAGTTACATCTAACTTCTTAAGTACCATCAATCTCTTTAATGAACAATACAACATAGTTCTACTATGTGTGGACACCTCTCGAACCATGAGAATGTGTGTGGCACCACATAGTTCAAGTCTCGGAATTAGCCCTTAAGGGAGCAATCTATCTACTTACCCCTACTTTGGGAAAGGAGTGAATTCCATCTTGTGTAGCTGAGTTCCCAACTCCCAAATCAGATGAATCCCCAAAGTGGTGGGTTTGAGTCGATGATCTGGCCACTCGTATCCATGCAAATCAAAGGACCGCCCTCAAAGGCAAGAGTTCCCAACTCATCCAGGATTGAGATCATGTTACCTATGGTCATCCTAGTGAAGTGAAGTCTCTATCATGAACGACGTTATATAACAAGACTATAACACTTCGTGGTCCGATCTTATGCAAACTCTTTTGTATAGGACGCCCCCGCTCGCATGTCTGCAAATGAATGATCAGGATCAGACCATCTGTAGCAAGTCACAACACTTGTAACTATTCTACAAAGCAGCATCCATAGCGTTACCAGGATAAGATTTCCCTCCTATATCTATATAATACAGACCATTTTGATTATCACTTAAGACATGATCCACCTGTATGTCACCACATACATGCTTAAGCTACAACAACAACCAGGGATCTTAGTTTATTGGTTTGTGGTAAAGCAATTAAAACATCCAATGTTCCATAGATAATAGTGAAGAAAATATCATATATTATTACATCACAAGCGTTTGCTCAATATTGTGTTTACAAACTACAGGACCCAACGAGAGTTTAGGGCATCAACCCCAACATTAATATCATTTCAAATTCACTCAAGTCACTAATTCAATGTTTTCATGTTTTACGAGCTAGTAGAGAGACCTTATGGACCTACAAATCATGTGCTCCAATGATTTAAAAATAATTGGCTAAAACTCTTTAAACCAAATTAATTAGTATTCGTTAACTATCAAGTCACACCACTATAACTCGATAGTTGCACTCTTCCCACTGTAGATATATTTATGTCCACTTGATTTAACCATAATCAATAAGTCGACCTTTCACAAGTTGTGCATAATACTAGCTGGGTCAATTTGTTGTTTTACCCCAGATGGTATGTCTTGCTCCTTAAGTTCCACTAATCCTCTAATGAATAATTGGTTTGTGATCTAATCACTAAATCAAATTCCTCTCGGGCCAATGAGAGGGTGGAGCCCCTTGTTCAAGAACTAGATTCATTACTTAAGAGAACAACCTTTCTTCTATCCTTAAATCGGATAGGCGTGAATTCCTTATTGCACCCTATGTCCTCAGCTATCTACCCAGTCTTACCTCTGAAATGGGAGGCTTATTGAGCCAGCGTTGTTAAGCTAACCCTCACCTATGCAAATCTAAGGATAATCCCGAATAAACAGGAGTACATAGTTAGCTTAGGACTAAGATCGAGTTACCTAGGTCATCTAAGCAAAATAGTCAGTCTTAAACAGTAAACAACATTATAAAGTAAGATTGACTTATTTTTTGGTCTGATCTTATGCAAATTCATTGCATAGGACACCCCCATTCCTCATGTCAATACATAAACGAACTAGGATCACTTCATTTGTAGCACCTTTACAACAACTTGTAACAACTACAGATTGGGCTGCATCTGATAGTGTTACCATAATAAGGTACCCAACCTTATTCGTACACTATAGATCATTTTGACTATTTACTCGAACCTGATCCTTTTTTATGTCTCCACATAAAGTTCAAGTATTCATGTAATAGCCATGGATCTTAGTTTATTGGATTTAGACTTTATAAGTGCAATTTATAGATTCAATAACAACTTTATTAAAATAAAGTCGAATAACATCTTTATTGATAATAGAATATGTTTAACTTTACAAACTGCGAGTTTCAGGACATACAACCTAACAAATCACATCTTCTAATTGCACATTCTTCTTAATGAAATGATACTTGCACTCTATATGCTTTCCATGTTTGTGACTACGAAGCTACTTGGAGTTTTCCACTGCACCACTGTTATCACAATAAAGGGTGATGAGCAAAGTCATGTTTGGAACAACTTCCAAATCGACTAGAAAATTTCTGAGCCACACAGCTCCCATAGCAGCTACCTATTCTGCCCTTATTGTGGAATCTAAAATACATCCTTACTTGATGCTCTGTCATACTATATCTTCTCCATTAAAAGTGAACTCTGATCTTGATATGGATTTCCTGGAATCCTTATTAGTATGAAAATCAAAGTCAGTGTATCCTATAAGTATCAAATCCTTAGCGCCATACACAAGCATATAGCTTGTCATTCGCTTAAGATACTTGAGAATGACTTTGACCGCTGTCAATTGATCAACTGGATTGGACTGATATCAACTGACCACTCCCAGTGCATGGAAATATTAAGCCTAGTACACAATATGGCATACATTAGGCTACCTATCACAGATGCATAAGGAATTCGTCTCATCTCCTCAACCTCTTGAGGTGTCTTAGGACATTGTTGCTTAGAAATAACAATTCCATGTCTAAAAGGTAGTAAACCTTTCTTGGAATTCTGCATTGAAAATTTAACAACAATTTTGTTAATATACGATGCCTGAGACAAGGCTAGCGTTTTGTTCTTACGATCCCTTATAATTTAGATCCCTAGAACGTACTGAGCTTCACCCAAATCTCTCATTTGGAAATGAACAGCTAACAATTCCTTAATTTTGGTCAAAAAACCTACACCATTCCCAATGAGTATGATATCATCCACATACAACACCAAGAAAGCTACTCAACCGTTAATGATCTTTTTGTAAACACAAGGTTCATCAATATTTTTATTAAAGCCATAGGTTTTTACTGCAGCGTCAAACCTTATGTTCCAAGAAATAGATGTCTGTTTCAATCCATAGATGGACCAATTTAGCTTGCAAACTTTTTACTCTTGACCCTGTACTATGAATCCTTCTGGTTGAATCATGTAGATTATCTCTTCAAAATTACCATTTAAAAAGGTAGTCTTGATGTCCATTTGTCGTATTTCATAGTCATAATAAGTGGCAATAGACAAGAGAATCTAGATAGATTTTATCATAGCAATATGAGAGAATGTTTCTTCATAGTCCACCCCCCAACCTGGGTATAACTTTTTGCTATTAATCTAGCCTTGAAGGTTTGCATCTTTTCATCTACTCCTCTTTTCCTCTTGTAGATCCACTTGCAACCTCAGATTTTACCCTATCATTTTGGTCTACAAGTTCCCAAACATAATTGGAGTACATAAACTTCATTTCTAGATTCATGGCCTTAGTCTAATCATCTTTATCAAAATCTTCCATTGACTTTTTGTAAGACAACGAATCCTCAACACCATCATTAATGATGTTTTGGGCTTCTTTTAAACCCACGTAGCGAACAGGTGGGTTCACAACCTTCCCACTACATCGAGCAATCTCAACTCTTCAGATGGATTAGTTTGACTAGACGAACCGACATCAACATCTCTTGTTGATGTACTAGCCTCTTCAACAACTCTTGTTGAAGTTTCAGATTTTCAGAATTTTTTCTTGAAACTATTTTGTTTCGTAGTTTCTGGTCCCTCATGTGGTCTTCCTCCAAGAATGTAGTGTTTGTCGATACAAACACTTTATTTTCATTTAGATCAAAGAAATACCTGAAGAAATCTATGAAGGCCTTGAGCAGAAACGTGGATCCTCCCAATTTTTTGTTTCCACAAAATCAAATTTTACAGAAAGAAATTTATGCAATCAATAGAAAATAAAACATGCCAAAAATAAAAGAGAAAAGGAAAAGTAGGGTTTCAAGAAGACTATTACCCTTGAAGAAAACACTCTTCGTGTGAATCCTCTTCTCCAAATCAGTGACGATCAAAAGGATGCCTTGAACCAAAAGTTTTGTGGACGACACCACGATAAGTTTCCTCTGTATTCTCTTTTGGGATGAGAATTACTGAGGAGATGTGGGCTCTGAGAATTTTGGTAGAGAGGATAAGAGAAATTGAGAAGAAAAAAAACTTTCTGTAGATTTCTCAAAGAAATCTAAGACCATCATATGACCCTGACTCTCCAACCTTCTGAGAAGAAGATATCACACAACCAACTTCCCCACTCACTATGTGAGGTGAGAGAATTAAGGGGAAAGAAGTTATTTCCCTCCCTTTAAATTTAAAATTTAAAATTTAAATTAAAAAAATAATTTTAATTTAAAATAAATAAATAAATTATATATATATATATATGTTATATCATATATAACACATAACCTACAGTTTTCGTTGTATCATATACAATATAACCTATAGTTTTAATTCTCTTAAATTAACTATATGAATCTAATTCACATAATTAATATTTGAATTATATTCAAATATTTATTTCCTCTCAAATAAACTTTATATTATAATGTATCAAATACATTATAGTAGTTAAGTTAAATTAATTATATCACATATAATTAATTCCTTCAATTAATTTGAACAATTCAAATTAATCTAAAATTAATTCTCATTAACCCTGTTGAGCTACAGAGGGGACCCCATGGACCTGTAGATTGAAGCTTCAATTGTACTTAAATAATTAATTAAACTTCTTTAATTAAATTATTCAACATCCTTTAATTAAACTCCTTTAATTAATTATTCAACATCCATTAACTGTCGGACACTCCACTAAAGACTGACAACTGCACTCTTCGTACTACAAATATATTTCTGTGTCCATTGGATATAACCAGCCAACAGTGTGATAGCCTTTCACAAATTGCTCGTAAGTATAGCTGAGCCAAAGTTAACATTTTGCCCCTATAGTTACATCTAATTCCTTAAGTACCACTGATCCCTCTAATGAACAATAAGTCATAGTCTAACTATGACAAAACCTCACTTCGACCAAGAGAGGGTGTAGCGTCACATTGTTCAAGCCCCGGAATCAACTGTGTTCCCAGCTCCCCAATCAAATGAATCTCCAAAATGGTAGGCTTATTGAGTCGATGATATGGTCACTCTCACCCATACAAATCAAAGGATCGCCTTCATAGGCAGGAGTTCACAACTCATTCAGAATTCAAGTCATGTCACCTATGGTCATCCTAATGAAATGCAAGTCTTTATTATAAACGACATTATATAATAAGACTAGACATTTCATGGTTTGGTCTTATACAAATCCTTTTGTATAGAATACTCCTGCTCAGATGTCTTTATATGAATGGTCAAGATCAGATCATTTGTAGCACTTTACAATAATTGCAATTGTTGGGTTGTATGTCCTAAAACTCGTAGTTTGTAATGTTAAACGTATTCTATTATCAATAAAGATGTTTTGATGTTTATTCAATAAAACTGTTGTTAAATATGTGAATTGCACTTATAAAGACTAAATCCAATAAACTAAGATTCATGACTATTATTTGAATACATGAACTTTATGTGGAGACATAAGAGTGGATCAAGTTCAGTAAATAGTCAAAACAGTCTATAGTATATGAATAAGGCGGGGTACCTTATTCTGGTAACACTACTGGATGTGACCCACTCTGTAGTTGTTACAATTTATCGTAAAGTGCTATAATTCTGGTAACACTACTGGATGTGACCCACTCTGTAGTTGTTACAATTTATCGTAAAGTGCTATAAACGAAGTGATCCTCATTCGTTCATGTATTGACATGAGAAGTGGGGGCATTTTATGCAATGAGTTTGCATAAGATCAGACCAAGAATTAAGTCACTCTTACTTTATAACATTGTTTACTGTTTAAGACTGACTATTTCAAACGATGACCTAGGTAACTTGACCTTAATTCTGAACTAACTATGAACTCCTATTTATTTGGAATTATCCTTAGATTTTCAGGGGTGATGGTTGGCTCAACAGCGTCGGCTCAATAAGCCTCTCATTTCAGGGGTAAGACCGGGTATAGCTGGGGACATTGAGTACAAAACGAAATTCACTCCTACCCACTTTTAGGGATAGTAGAGAGATTGTTCTCTTAAGTGTCAACACCAGGTCTTGAAAAAGGGGGCCCACCCTCTCATTGGCCCAAGAGGGACTCGATTTAGTGATTGGATCACAAACGAATTGTTCATTAGAGAACTAGTGGGACTTAAGGAGCAAGATGTAATCTCGGGGGTAAAATAGCTTTTGACCCAGCTATTATTACAGGTTAACTTACTAATCATAGTTATATCGAGTGGACATAATATATCTACAGTGAGAGAAGTGCAACTATTGGGTTTTAGTGGAGTGACCCGATAGTTAACGAGTGGTGGTTAATTAGGTTAAAGAGTTTAGCAGGTTAGTCGCGGATCGTTGGAGCCCATGATCTGTAGGTTCTTGAGGTCTCCCTACTAGCTCGTATCAGACTAAATCTTATAACAGTGTGACGAACGAATTTGAAGTGTTCAAATTCGGGTTTTGGGACAAAGCAGTAAATATATACAATATATTTAACCTAATGTTTATTGTTAATTAAATATAAAGAGAGAGAAAATAAGAGATATTTAAATAAGATTTAAATATCAAGATTACGAATAGGAACTCATATTCATTAGGATTATTGTTGCATTTAATATTAAATTAATTAAACTATTTAATATTAATTAATTTTAAAATTGATTTTTAGAATTAATTTTTAAAATTAAAAGGAATTTGTCAGAATTGCATTAAAAGTCAAATTGTTGACTAGGTCAAAAATACAATGGAAGTCAAATTGTTGATTTTTGACTTTTGAAAGTCAAAAAGTCAAATTGTTGACTTTGGACTTTGAGAGTCACTCTTTGACCAAGTTAGTGGAAAGATCCAACATTTGTGAGTGGGAAATGCCAACTCTTGCATGGCTAAGTGTTGTCTTCATTTGAAGATACGTCCCACTAAATCCCACTTTGAGTTGGTGGATTTTTTTAGTGTCAAATTCTCATCAAACTCAAAGTTGGCATGTAATGATCTTTAAAAGAAAGTGTTTAATGAATTTTAAAAACTCTTGGCCATAGTGAAATTGGATGAGATTATATGATAATCTCCTAACAATTTTCTCTCTAAGACTTAACCTTTTTCCTCTCCAAATTAGTCACTCATCGAATCCTACCATCCCGTTCTAAGGCTGAAGAATAGTTGGGAAGACTCTCGTGGTGGTCTACAAACCGTTCGTGAGGATATTGGAGCTAATTTGAAGAAGCTTCAAAATCTACAAAGGTTGTATTCTTTTCCCCAATTTATTTGTTTCAGTTGCATGCTTATCCTTTGTAATTAACCTAATTAAAGTACTTTATATTCGTTTTTCTTCCGTTGCGCATGTGTTCATTCCATCAGTAACATCTACAAAGCGGGTCGTAATCGTAGTGTCACTAGGATAACATATCCAACTTTATCCATCTACTACTGACCATTTAGGTTATCTCTAAAGGAGAACCACCTGTATGTCTCTACATACATGTTTAAGCTACATATGATAACCTCGGATGTTAGTTTATTGATATGTGGGTTTAATGCTACTAAATGTCAAATAAAACATTTCATATTTTATTAAATAAATAAAATGTTTATACATAAACTACAGGACCCTACGGGAATTAGGACATCAACCCCAACAGTACGCACCTCTCGTTTCCTTGAGGTAGTCTACATATAGGCATACTTTCGAACGAGGTTCCAAATTTTTGGGATTTTTCATAAGCACATGGATCAGACATCCCCAAAGTCTGAAGTTGCGTAAACTACCTTTATGGCCTCTCCACAACTCTAAAGGTGTTTTAGAAACACTATTTGATGGAATGTTGCTTAAAATGTAAACAACAGGCTCCACTGCAAATCTCCAAAACGAGTCAGGAAGTTGAGCATAACTCATCATAGACCGAACCATGTCCAACAAGGTTCTATTTCTCCTTTCTGATACACCATTCTGCTGAGTTGTACCAGGGGCTGAGAGTTAGGACGTTATTTCATGTTCTATCATATTGTTTTGTAATCTTAAGTCCATATACTCTCTGCCACGATCAGATCATATTGTTTTTATCTCTTTACCTAACAAGTTTTCAACCTCAATATTATATTCCTTGAACTTTTCAAGTGCTTCACCCTTGTGTTGCACTAGATATAGATACCCGTATCTTGAATAATCATCTACAAAATAGATGAAATAATCATACCCTCCTCTTGCTTTTACATTCATCAGACCATAAAGGTTTGAATGTATAAGTTCCAAGGCTTCTTTGGCACTATAACCTTTTCAAGTAAAAGGTCTTTTTGTCATCTTGCCTTCAAGGCATGACTCACATACAGGTAAAGAATTTTCTTCTAAACTATTAGAAGTCTATTTTCCCCCAATCTCTCAACCCTATTAAGATTAATGCGACCTAACCTTAGATGTCAAAGGTAGGCATTTTCTTTAGGAGAAATGCTTAGTCTCTTAGTAGTTGTTGTCGTTCTGAACATGTCAATATTTAGGACAGCCTTTGTAACTAACGACCTTAGTAAATATAAGTTACTTTCTTTTGAAGTAAATCCTATCTCCATTTTGTTTTTGAACATAAACACTTTACTTCCAGAGAAGGAGAGAGGATAATTTTGCTCAATCAAACAAGAAATAAAGATTAAATTCCTTTTCATATTAGGAACAACATATAAGTCATCTAATAACATATATCGTTTCTTATCCAAGAGTAGCTTAAGCCTACCTACGGAAACAACTAAAATGGGTCTGCCAGTACCAACTCGAAGAGTCATCTCCTCAACTTCTAACTATCTCCAGGAATTAAATCCCTAATAAGAAGAATATACGTGATTAGTAGCCTGCATCAACTATCCAGTCAGAATCTTTATTCTCTACTAAGCACAACTTCAGGACAAGTAAATCAGATTTACTATCATTGGATCTCTTCTGGAGAGCAGCAGGATCAACTTGAACACCCTTATTATGAACTCCAAGTTTTCCTTCGAGGTCAAACCTCTCTGATAAACTTCGCTAGAGTAGCAACTTTTACCTCCTCTATTTGTCTCTTGACATTCAATACGGATCGGAGTTCAAATAGGGAGCTAACATGACTGGTTTCGTCTATATCAACTCCATCCTGCTTGAATTGTGAGGACACTCGCTCAAACATCTTGCATTGATTGCATGATCTGAAGTACAATGATCATGCTCTCAAATATTTTGGCCAAGGCATCGGGTATGCTCACCAAAATGTGAATCGAGCCTCAAAATTGGCCTGCATCCACATTTTGTATACATCATAAACATTTCTTGTTACATCAAAGGTTGAAATTGGAGGACATTCCTCAGTCAAGACGAACATAAAGTCGTTAACCACGAACATAGTTTTAATCGATTCTTTCCAAGTTGTGTAATTGAATACGGTCAATATTTCAGCATTAAGAAGGTTTATTGAAGCTCTAGTCCTTTTTGCTGATACAAAACAAATTATTTATTTTAGACACTTAAGCAAAAGTTCATTTTAATCCAATTAGTTTGGCAAAAACTAATAATGAACCCAACATTATTCTATTTTGCAATGATGCTTTAGTGATTTAGGACAAAAGTCATCTAAGGGTGGTCAGTCACCCCTTCCTTGAATTGAGACACTTCTCAACCAATTATTACACCAGAATAACTCTTATTTTTATAACGATTAGTCACAATTCATTTGGTCAAGAAATCATTAACTTGCTTAATAATTTTTTGTAAGTGTGACCCTTCATTTTAGACCCTAGAGTTTCATCCCAATGAGCCAACCGAAGGGAAAAACCGATTGGGACAAAAACTAAAGCGATCCTATCCAGAAACCATTTCTAAAGTTTGCCCCTGATATTTGCCTAATTCACAAACCATTCGAAGGAGGACGCTCCCAGCGCGCCTCAAGGTCGTGCAAGAAGGTCTCACGATGCAAACCAATGAAGGAGACTATAGGACATATTGATACATATCCTTCTTCCACTTATTATAAACACTTTCTTCATTCACCTTGACATTGACCCATGAAAACACTATCCGGAGGGGGACGCTCCCAAGGCTCCTCCAGGCCAAGCATGAGTCTCACAGTGTGAACTTTTAGGGAGAACTGAGTAAAAAAATTGACATATCATATATTTTTTTCCTCCCACTGAATATTGTACACAAATGGGTTTATTAACTCTGTAAAAATCTGTAATTTTAACTAAGTCTTTGTTAATTTGCTCAATATAACGTTTATATTGAATATTTAAATAATATATTACTTCATTGTTAAACTTTTTAACAAAATCAATCACTTATTGCATGCTTATAAAATATTTGCCCAATTTACACTCCAGGTCAAAGGTAGAGGTGTTCTGTTTCCGTCAGCTTAAATACTTCAGCCTAGATAGAACTTTCCTTAGACAAAAATCTCTTATGGGCAATTATTTTATAAATTTATTCTCTTATTGAAATTCTTTTTGATCTTATTAAAACGAATTAAAAGATTAACCTATTTATAATCTCTTTAGAAACGTGTTTAATATAAGTCTAGGTTATTTAATTTTAAACCATTGAAAATCAAATTGGACCTACGTTTGCATGCAACTCTTTATTATAGATTTTAATTCTAATTTCATTATACATATAACCATTATAAAATAATGAAAAATAAATCTATAATTGCATTCAAAGACATTGATTAAATATAACATTTATATTTATCTAAGTAATGTCATGCTTAGTGCAAAATTCATTTTAATTGAAAAATATAACACTTATATTTAACAATTATTAATCGCACATATCCATCATGTCATCATACATTATAACAATTCTTACCTAGTATGATGCATGAACATGCTTAATGTACTATATATCTAAAATAATATAATACTTATAATAAGATGCATGAGTATGCTAATTAAATCACATATCCCAAAAGTATAATACTTACATTTTGACATGATGCATGAACATGTTTATCCTAAGGTAGGATTTTGAATCTAGATGACATACTTTATGCACTATTAAAAAATAATTTAAAATTATACATCTCATGCATAATTAAATTAACAAAATAGCAAAATTGACGAAATAAATAAAATCTAAAACTGTAGATTTTGGAAAATCCTAAAAGGAAATGGCAAAAGACAAAAAGAAAAAGATTGCTTCTATTCAATGGTGACAACAGATAAACCAAAGCTCAAAACAATGATCTAACCATTCAAAACGAGACTCTAGGTGTCCTAAACATACTGGCCAAATAATTTCAGCACGATCCAACATTTAAAACTCCAATTATCGATAAATTTGTATAATTATATGGGTTCTTTCCACAACGACTTTTTGCCACGAAAGACACAGACTTATAGACTCGATTTACAGTAAAAAAAAAAAATAGTCCATAAATACTGGGTTTTACATTGATCTCATCAATTAAAACTGTAAATCTAAATGCCAAAAGCCTAAACAGTCACCCGCAAACCACAATTAAAATCACATACATCTGATGCATATATTTTAAAAGCAACCCACCATTCCATTCTGATTTTGTTTCTAAAAAAAAATAAATCAAACTTGTACAAATTGGGCTCTGATACCAATTGAAGGGATTGAATCCCAAATGGAAGCATGTGATCGCCTTGCAATTTTGTTTTCGATTATATATAAACAAAATAGGTATAAAAATAATAACATAATGGATAAACAATCAAGATTAGCATGCATTTAAGAGAAGAAAAGAGGGAACGGCTAAACCTTACCTTTGTAGATTCCCAAATTTGAAGCCTTGTTATTTTCTAGGATCCCAAGAATTGGATGTGTGGTGTCTAAGACTTGGAAGAGGAAGAAGAAGTAGTACAGAAAAGAAGAGAGATTTTAAAAGAAGTAGTACAGAAAAGAAGAGAGATTTTAAGAGAAGTAGTAGGAGACTAGAATTCAAAATTCTCAATTCAACTGTGTGACAAACATGAGCCATGAGAGAGGAGTGACCCCCTTCTCCTAGTATTTCCTATTCCTACTTTAGTTCTAATTTAATTAAATAACTTTTATTTAATTAATTAGTCCGATCATTAAATAACCATATATATTAAATCAAATTTAATATATACAATTAATTGATAAATAAATAAACATCACTTGTTTATTTATCTCTACTTCTAAAAAATTAATTAATTAATTAATTAATCAACTAAACGACTATATTAGATCATATTTAATATAAAATTAAGCAACATATAATTATCACATATTTATATGTATACATCTCTTTAATATTTGAATCTTATTAAAATATTTTTCTCTCTTAGTTATAGATCACATCTATAATTAACCATATTATATTAATCTCATTAATATGCAATTGATTTGAATAATTCAAATCATTCCTCTTATATATCTTTTAGTGAGCTAATAAAGGGACCTTATGGACCTACAGATTAGAAGCTCCAATAATATAAGATTAATTAATTAAACTCTTTAATTAAATTAATCAATTTTAATTAATTATCGATCACTCTTGTAACGATTAATAGTTGCACTTTTTGCATTGTAGATTTATTTTCTATGTCCACTGATATAACCAATCAACAGTGAGTTTGAAGGAGCTGGTGAAGGTCCAATGCGGAAGTGGGAATTGGTCCCAAAAATTATTTTCATATAATACAGAATCACATTTTAACAGAAAACCTAGGTCGTGCATACTAATGAAAAATTACAGCATGCATAAGGGAATTTTTTACAGAGAGTTTTCTTTTTCTTTTCTTTTTTTTTTTTTTTCACAGAGAGCCCTCTCTTTTTGTAAAACTAAATCTTTGAAGAAGAAGACTTTAATCCACCAAAACCACTCATATATGTATGTGTGGTTGAGAGAGATCAAAGGAGGGAAGTTATTTCCCTCCCTTTAATCAAAATTAATTAATTTTAATTTAAACTATTATATATATATATAATATTACGTGACATAAAGCATATAACCTATGGTTTAATACTATATCACATACAATATAACCTACAATTTTACTTCTCTCATTAATGACATTTAATATAAATCTCATATATATTAAATTTAATTATATGAATCAAATTCATATAATTAATATTTGAATCATATTCAAATATTTATTCTCTTTCAAATAAACTTTATGCTATAATGTATCAAATACATTATAGTAATTATATCATATATAATTAAATTAAATTAATTATATCACATATAATTAATTTCCTCGATTAATTTGAAAAATTCAAATTAATCCAAAATTTATTTTCATTAAATCCCTATTGAGCTACAGAGGGGACCTTATGGACTTATAGATTGAAGTTCCAATGGTACTTGAATAATTAATTAAACTCCTTTAATTAAATTATTCAACATTCATTAACTGTAGGCCACTCCACTAAAGACCAACAACTATATTCTTCGCATTACAAATATATTTATATATCCATTGGATATAACCAGTCAACAATGGAATGACCCTTCACAAATTGCTCATAAGTACAGCTAGGTCAAAATTACCATTTTGCCCTTATAGTTACATCTAACTCCTTAAGTACCACTGATCCCTCTAATGAATAATAAGTCATAGTCCAACTATGACCAAACCGCTCTCGGACCAAGAGAGGGTGTGGTGTCACATTGTTCAAGCCTCGAAACTAGCCCTTAAGGGAGCAATTTATCTACTTTCCTCGACGTCGGGGAAGGAGTAAATTCCGTCTCGTGTAGGTGTGCTCTCAACTCCCCAATCAGACAGATCCCCAAAATGGTAGGCTTATTGAGTCAGCAATTTGGCCACTCTCACTGATACAAATCAAAGAACCGCCCTTATAGGTAGGAGTTCACAACTCACTTAGGATTCAGGTCATGTCACCTATGTTCATCCTGGTGAAATGTAAGTCTCAATTATGAACGACGTTATATAATGAGACTAGTCATTTCATGGTCCGATCTTATACAAACTATTTTGTATAGAATACCCTCACTCATATGTCTCCACATGAATGAACAGGATTAAATCATTTGTAGCACTTTACAACAATTGTAACCTCTACAAAGCGAGCTGTATTCGTAGTGTCACAAAGATAAGGTATCCAGCATTATCCATTTACTACAAATTATTTAGATTATCACTTAAACATGATCCATCTATATGTCTCTACATATACATTTAAGCTACAAATGATAACCTTGGATGTTAGTTTATTGATTTGTGGGTTTAATACTACTAAATGTAAAATAAAATATCAAATATTTTATTAAATAAATAAAATATTTGTATAATACAATTATAAACTACATGACCCAATTGTTGGGGTTGATTCCCTACATCTCGTAGGGTCCTATAGTTTGTAAATTTTGTACGAGCAAACATTTATGTGATTAGTAATATATGATATTTTTATTCACTTTATCTATAAAATATGTGATATTTTAGTTGCATTAACCACAAACCAATAAATTAATATCCAAGGTTATTGTTGTAACTTGAACATGTATGTGGAAACATATAGATGGATCATGTTTAAGTGATAACCTAAATAGTCTGTAGTATATGGATAAGGCTGGGTACCTTATCCTGGTGACACTCTGAGTATGGCTCGCTTTGTAGGTGTTACAATTGTTGTAAAGTGGTCTAAATGATTTGATCTTGATAATTCATGTATTAGACACGCGAGTAGATGCGAGCAGGGATACTCTATACAAAGGAGTTTGTATAAGACCAGACCACAAAATGTTTAGTCTCATTATATAACACCGTTCATAATAGAGACTTTCATTTCACCAGGATGACCATAGGTAACATGACCTTAATCTTGAGTGAGTTGTGAACTTCTGCCTATGAGGGAGATCCTTTGATTTGTATAGGTGAAAGTGGCCAAATCACCGAACAAGCCTACCATTTTGGGGATTCGTCTGATTGGGGAGTTGGGAACTCAGCTACACAAGATAGAATCCACTCCTTCCTGAAGCAGGGGTAAGTAGATAAATTGCTCCTTTAAGGGCTGATTCTGGGTCTTGAACAAAGTGGCACCACCCCTCTTCTGGCTTGATAGGGGTTTAGTCATAGTGGGACTATGATCTATTGTTCATTAGAGAGATCAATGGTACTTAAGAAGTTAGATGTAACTATAGGGGTAAATGTGAAACCCGGATTTTCATTATTCCTACTTAAGCAGATGGTTAAGAAAATTAACTAGGTGGAAGTTAAATCCTATGTTGAAGAGAAGGGAATTTCTAAGTTTGAATAGATTTTTCTTGAGTAGTTTTGAGTTAAGCTTTAATTGATGAAATTTGGCTAAGTGTAAGGTCAAAAGGACCCATGCGTTAAGAGTTAGGGGACATTAACGCATAAGTTGAAAAGGCAACCATGCGTTTGTAAGGTTGGACGCATGATTGGCCGAAGTATTAGTAAGAGGCATTGCCAAGAGTAACCATGTGTTGGAAGCCAAGGAGAAAAATGATTAAGTGTTGGACTATGCGTTGATGTGGTGTCATGCGTTGGCCATGAAGTTTTGAGAGGTTACTTGGGCATTGAGAGAGATTGAAGTATGGCCAAGAATAAGGCATGCGACAACCACTATTTTTGGAGGTTAGATCAACGCATGGGGTGCGACGGCTGCGATGGACTCGATGGATGCGATGGTTGCATTGGTAGCATGCGACGATGAATAGAGGCATGCGGCAATGTAGGCAAGTGCGATGGATGTGTTGGACGCAAGAGTATGCGGCCGATGGTTTACGGCCGAAGGGATGCGCTGGTAGCATGCGACAATGTATGGCATGCGGCGATGGGGCTATGCGTCGATGGTAACAACAACACTATGCGTTGGTGTCACACGGTGATACTATACGTCGATGCTATTCGGCAATGCTATGCGTTGATGTCATAAGGCGGTGCTATGCGTTGGTGGTATGCGAAGGCCTTCCTACGCAAGAGTGTGCGGCCGAGGGCATGCGGTGATGCAGCCTATGGTATGCGGTGATGCGAGGGCATGCAGTGATGCAGCCTATGGTATGCAGCCGATGGTATGCATGTATGTGGCTGAAGGAATGCGTTGGTAGTATGCGATGGAGGCATGTAGCCAAAGGAATGCATTGGAGGCATGCGACCGAAGGAATGCGTTGGAAGTATGCGATGGCATGCGGCGATAGATGCGATGGATACGATGGATGCGGCGGCCTTGCTAAAGTATGAGCTAGGTGATGGAATGAGCTAAGGTAGACGCATGGTGATTTGTCCTTGCGTTGCTAAGGTTTGCGGTAACAAGGTTAATGAGGTGGGTTACGTTGGTCATAAGAGATGTGTTAGCAAGAACCTAGGCAATGGTGAGTTATGTCTTGAGGTGTTGAGTTGAGAACCAAGTCGACCCAAAGGTTGTTATGGGTTGGTGATGTGCTATGCGTTGAACATACATCCGAGAGCATGTGGGCGCATAGGACAAGGCTAGTACTATGCGTTGAAAGGTTGTTGGTCATTATCCTAGTTGAACGCATATGAAGTTGGATGAACGCATATGAAGGATGGACGCATTCAAGGACGTCATCCGGACATGTGGCTTGTTAGGAAGAAATCTTAAGCCTTAAGCAAATGAAGTGGATGCATAAGAAGACATGCAAAATTAAAGGCTATGCGTTGGTAAAAGGGGAGCAAGACACCTTGGGTTGCGCTGATGCAAGATTGCGTTAATGGTGTAAGGAAGAGACACTTGGACATGCGGCCAAGTAGGAGGTGTCGGCCTTAGAGCAATCTTGGACGCCTATAAATAGGGCCAAGGACATCGGATGAGAAATCAAATTCTCTTCAAAAGACATAAAGAAGAGTTTATTGGGAGGAGACTATGCGTTGGTAGCAAGACCATGCATTGGTCAAGAGGTTCCAAGAGGGGAGATGCTGTCGGACAGAAAGGACAGGAAGTAGCATCAACTTGGGACGAGGAGTTTTCTCAGAATACTAGTGCGTTTGATGTGATTCAAAAGCCATTTGAAATCTAGGAGAGTATAGTTTTCATGGTATAGCTGCTGGAGAAGAAGCTCCAAGTAATCGGGCTGGAAAGTGAGGACAAGACAAAGGGGTTGAGTTGTTGGGTAAGCTGGGCCAGTCTTGATATTTTTATGTTTCCGGCCAAACCACGGAAATTTATGAGCTAAGATTTTGAGGTAAGCTTTCTGAGACATTTTAGAACATGTTTGCAGAAGGAAGTATCTTAAAATAAGTTCTAAAACTATGAGTAATCTAAGCTGATAATTGAATATGGAATTTAGGGTTCAAAAGGGAACCAAGGAAACCTAAGGAACTTCGGAAAGGAAAGTTCCTAACCAACCAAGGTGAGTGGTTATTGTGTTATTGTATTGTTGATGTAATTTCTATGTATAGGTAAATATATATAGGGGATAATGTTAAATTGACATGATCAGGGATATATGTTTATCTTATTACTATGCTTGTTAAGATATTGTTTGTATGTTTGTTTTGGAAACTGAAATTGTACCCAGGATATATAGTTAGCATGCTTGAAAAGGTACTTGGCAGGAAAATATAGTCGGCTTCGGTCGGCGGAAAATATAGTCAAATTACTTAAGCATAGCTAGCGGGAAAATAGTCGATGTGTACATTGGCGGGATAATAAGGTACAGGGAAAGTTTCCACAGGAATTGTTGATACATTGCTTTAATATACATGTGAAAGTGCTGGGGAAAAATGTATGATCATGCTAGGGATAACTAGCAGTAAAGCTGGGGATGTTCATATTATGTAATAACCAGCAGTCAAGCTGGGGTTGATTTTTTTAACCAGCAGTTGAGTTGGGGATAATCCAGCAGTTTGGCTGGAAAAATAATATTGATCTTGTAGTAATGTTCTTATTGACTATGCATTGATTTCCAAAAGTATATTTCTGTAGTCAAAGTTATTTGTTTATCTAAAGGCACTACTCATTGGGCTTTATAGCTCATGTTTTCCATGTTTTATGTTTTACCCCCCCCAGGTAGCGGAAGGTGAGGAGTTCTAGGGTACTGCTAAGGTCAAGGTCTGCCACAAGCCACAGTTACACTTTCGGAGGATGTTACAGTTGTTCTTGTAAACTTTGTTGTTAAGTCTTGGAGTTGTATAAACATTACATTATTGTAATATAAAATGGGCCTACTTTATCAATTGTCGTTTGCCTCCTCAACTTAATCAGTTGGTTGTTGAATTTATTCATTGGTATTTTCGTAAGAGTTATTAGGCAGTAAGTGTCAATAAAAGGGTTGATAACTTCTACAGTCATGTCCTTTCCTAGGCTCAAAGAATAGTCTTTGGGGGGGGGGGGTGGGGGGGGGGGGGGGGTGGACCAGTAAAACGATAATTTGGTCCAACTGTACTTACAAGCAATTTGTGAAGGGACATCGTACTGTTAATTGGTTATATCCAATGGACACAAAAATATATTTGTAATGCAAAAAGTGCACCTGTCAGTCTGTAGTGGAGTGCTCGACAGTTAATGGATAGTGGATAATGTAATTAAAGAGTTTTATTAATTATTCACGTGCCGTTGGAGCTTCAAGCTACAGGTCCATAAGGTCCCCTTGGTAGCTCAAAAGAATTTAGTTAAGAATCAGTTTTTGGGTTAATTTGAATTGTTCAAATTAATAAGAGGAAATTTAATTATATGTGATATAATTAAATTGATTAAATTATATATGAAATAATTGTTATAATGTATTTGATACATTATAGTTTATTTGGAGGAAATAAATATTTGAATGAGATTAAAATATATTTTCTATGAATGTGATTCATAGGTGTTAAATTTAATATAAATATGATTTATATTAAATGCAATAGAATAGAGAGAAGAAACTATAGTTTATATTATATATGATATAATATTAAAACTATATATTATGTGTTATATTTGATATAACATATAATTTAATATAAATAAGATATGATAAGTTAGTTATCATATTTATTTATATTATTCTTATTATTTTGGATATTAATTTCTTTTTTCTCTCCAACCACCTTAGTGGGTGGTTAAGTGGTTTTATGGCAAATGGAATAAAAGATTTTTTTTTCCTTCCAGACTTACGTGAGAACCTACATGATTGAAGCTTATACTATATGATAGAAAATTCACAGAATCGTTCTGTTTCTTCTTCAATATTCTTCCTCCAAACTCAAACAAACCCTTCAAACAAACAATTTCTAGTCCAACTATAAACTAACACCTTTTGGGCCAGATTGAGATTGAGGCCTCAATGTTCACGATCCAGAATCAACTATTAAGTGAGCAATTTATCTATTTCCCTAAGTTCAAGAAATGAGTGAATTCCATCTTGCGCAGTTGTGTTGCCAGCTTCTTACTCAGACAAGTCCCTCAAAATGGTAGGCTTTTTGAGTCGGCTAACAAGATCATTCTCACTCATAAAAATCAAAGAATTGCCCTCATAAACAGGAGTTTACAACTCAGTCAAGATTAAGATCAAGTCACTTATGGTCATCCTAGTGAAATGTAAGTTTCTTATAGGAACAATGTTATATAGAGAGACTATTATTTTGCGGTCCGGTCTTATACAAACTATTTGTATATAATACATTCGCTCGCATTCTCTACATGAATGATCGGAATCAGATCATTTATAGCACTTTACAACAATTGTAACATCTACAAAGCAGGTCATATTCGTACTGTCACCAGGATAAGGTACCCAACCTTATCCATCTACTACAAACCATTTAGGTTATTACTTAAACATGATCCACTTATATGTCTCTACATACATGTTTAAGTTTCATAAAATAATCTTGGATCTTAGTCTATTGGATTGAATTAATGCAGTATAAACATTAATAAAATACCTCATATTTTAATACATATATAATTTATCTTTATAAACTACGAGATACACTTGATTTAGGACATTAACTCCAACAAATACATCAATGAAAAGCTTATAGAGCAGGGATTAATCCATCACTCATATTTATTGAACTATATATGTATATATATAAAAGGATTGTTTTCAAATATAGGAACTTATTTATAAATATAACAAAATGTCATTGTCTATCAATAATAGACATTAACAGACATCTATTGATGTCTCTATATTTGAATATATTTTCAATAGTTTTGTCATTTAAAATAATTACAAAAAAAAAAAGGCAAATGAAACTTAGCCACGTTTACATGTGGGAATGGGTATAAATCAATCACAATTCGTTTTGTGGACCCCATCAGATTACTTTATATTTTGTTTACACGTTCATCCGTAATCGTAATTAAAAGTGGGGTCCATCATATGTAATCTGGTTGAGCTTAGGAAGGTCCTCAATCCAATTGTGTTTGAATATGCAGTCGGAGGCACATATTTGGTAAGAATATTTTTGTCTCAATTTCAATCATTTTCCCTTTGAATGAGGCGATACCACTTTAGTTATGGAAGTATCTATAGCTATTTCGACCATTTCAACAGTTTTATAACCCTCATTTCTTCATCTTACTAATCTACCGATTATTCGAAATATCAGTAGCTATTTTGGCCACTTTAACAATTTTATATTGTTGTCTTTTTGGCCCTTAATCTTAAATTAATTAATTTTAATTAATCAATTAATTAGTTAATATTTTGATGATAACAAACCTGAATTTATTTACTAAAAATTTTAGTTTTTTTTAATAATCATTGCGTAGAGCTCGGAATAAAGCTTTTAACGCAATTTGAATCACTCAAATCGAAGCTCAAACGAAGAAGATATGATTGAAACAAGTATAACGAAAAAATCTCGAGTTGTTGTGACAAAATTTTTCTAATCAAAGTGACCAGTTGTAAGGTGCCACTTAGATTAATAGATGAGTGACACATGGTGGCTTTTGATTTTTGGATTGGTTTTAAAATGGAAATGAATTTTAAATTGAATTTAATATTGTTTTATGTTTGTATCTAACGGTTAGTTTTAGGCACATGGTCGGTGATAACGAATAGAAATGCACGTTATTACAATGCTAAGTCATTAAACAATGAAGGTTTGCGTTGATAAAATATGTAAGATTGCGTCCAAAAAGCATTAAGTTCATAACATTGCGGTCGCATGCGTCCATCGTATGAAAACAGTTAACTTGTGTATTTTTTGTGCAGAATATGCTTAACGCAAGGCGGAAAATGCGATCACAAGAAATCAACAGTCAAATGCAGCATTACCGCAAGGCTTTGCAGTGATTTGCTCTCGCAAGTATCTGCTCAAGAAGGATTGCCGCATAGAGCCGGCGCAACTTGGTGGGCACATCTGGGTGAAAAATATAATAAGTCATGATGGGACAGAAAGCTGATGACGGTCAAGTCCGAATTAAGTTGACAAGCCACTAACGAACTACTGTAGCAAGTACACTCAGCTTTTCGGTGACAAATATTCAGCGCATCAGACAGAGAATTAATGTCATCCCATCAGTGCAATCATAAGAGAGAAGACGCCTTTCACCCCAAAGCTCTATAAATACCAAAGGCAACCTTCAGTAAAGGAGTTCGGATAGTTAGAGATTTTTTCCTTAGATAGAATAGCCTTATTCATAGTTTTCCTTTTTACTTAGAAGGTGGAGCGAGAGAAGGGAAGAGACGCTGGAAGATAGCTTTGGTCAGTTCGACAGAGAACCCAGAGGTGTGGAAAAGTAAAGAGAGGGCCGACTCTCGCGAGAGCGAGACTATCTTTTGAACAGAGTATAAAATACAGTGTAAAAGCCTTGAGAAGCAAAAGATTTTTACCAGGCTCTTTATTCTCATCTTGCATTGTTGTTTTGTATTTCAACTCTATATCTATAAAATGGAACTTGCTTATCTACATCTGTTCACTCTTTTAAAAGCACGCATGAGTGGCTAATGACCTAGGATCTTCATTGCATGCGATTATCTTGTTTTATGCTGTGCCCAACATCCCTTTAGAGCTACTCGAGAGAGAGTTAAAGAAAGAACCTAAGACTTGAGAGAGCTAGGTTAGAATCTAGACTCGAGAGAGCGAGATTAGATCTGCATAAGCGAGAGATAGGGACTTAAAGATAAGTTCTATTTGCCAACATGCATCGCATGCACCCTAGAGATAGGTTATGATATTATGCGGTTGCCTTATTTGTGTGTGTGTCATGTTGTCATCGCATAAATAAGAATAGAGGCTTATGTGTAGGTCCTATAGACTCATCGCATATATCGCATGCGTTCTAGTACTAGAAACTGTAACATTTGCATCAAGAGATGATTTGCTATTGTATGTGTGTTGCATGATCGCATAGCATGAACACATCCTAGGAAGTATTAGCTGAACCCTTTCTCAACCCGTTCCCCTCATATTCATCGCATCTTCCGTATTATCAACTCTTTTCGTAACTCCGCCGCATACATTTATTTTATACCACAAACAACAACCCAAAACAACTATTTGATTTATTGGTTATCGCAAATTCTTCTTGAAAATTATCACCGCATACCGTTTTCTTTAGTCCCTGAGTTCGACCCTGGACTTGTCAGGAAACTCAGTAGGTTTTACACTTGGACTCTGCTGAGAAAACTTGTTGCTCAACGCATTTCCATCACTGCATTTCATTCCATTATTCATCACATAAAATAACGCATCATTTGGCATTTGCTTTTTTTAGTATTATTGTTTTTAAAAGCAATGAATTTCAAAGATATATATTATTATTTTTTTATTTGTTTCTAATTGCTAGTTGAGTTTAAATCTCTGTCATTGATTTTTCTTTTCCAAGATCCAATAACTCAAATAAAATGTGGCTTTCAATAATTTTTCCTCTTTATTTAAATTCACTTCTTCTCCAATTTTTCACAATAATTTTATATATTTTTACAATTCTCAAAGCCACCATCGTTATTTTCTCAAAAAAAAAAATTTCTTTTCATCTTATTCTTGAAAGATTTATTGTATTATGAGGATCTATTTGTTGAGTGCTCAAATTTGTAGATCTACTCTTTAAGAGGATTTTTCTCATCTTGCTCTTCGTTTCTAAATCCATTGTAAAGGGTTACTCTTGAACCAATAACAAGAGAGTTGTAATGGTTTGATCCTAAATCGTGGAAAAGATAGAGTTTGTTCTTGCGCCTGTAAAAAGAACATTGTAGCGATTCGACTATAATCCGTGGAAAGAGTCAAGTTCGTAGTGAATACTCAAAAGGAGCTTGGGAAGTAGATGTAGGCCGAGTTGTACCGAACCACTATAAAATTTACGGTGTCATATTCTTTATCCCTTTCCTATTTATTTTTTTGATTAATTTATTATTATATTTTATTGTATGAAATGAATTGCAATATTTATTCTTGAAATTTATTGTTCATATTTTTTTACTTTGATTGGTAGTTCTTTAATTTGCATATCTTTTATCAATCTTATTATTGAAATTAAATTGGATGCTTGAAATTGTTAATGTCTATTAATTTATCATTTTGAAGTGAATATATATGTAAAAATTTATTGTTTATAATTATTTGTTAGCAAAAAATTTTGTTAATTTATTTGATTGGGCCCATATCAAGAAAAAAATTTTAATTAGCTTTATTATTTATTTGTTAATGTCTATTTATTTATCATTAAACCCTGTTCACCCCCCCTGGGTTGCCATACTGATCCTACATATAACCCCTCTTTCTTCATCTTATCGATCTATCAGTTATTATGGTGAAGTCAATAGCGGTTAACATTCCAATGCTTTTATTGCTTTTATTTTGTTTCATCGGTCTGAACATTGAATATACTACGATTATCTATCTATCGCTATAATGTTTCGTCGATAGGAAAAATTTAACGTGGTTGTCCGATTAGGCATCATGCATATGGATTCACCAGTTCCTTCATATTCATGCAATCCCACAACTAGATATTGATGAACAAAAGAAAGAAAAAATGGCAGACGATCGAAACAAAAATATTTATTCCATTTCTAGAAAAGAATAGTTATCACAAAATTAGTGGATGATCATACAAAAAAGAGTTATTGGGGCTGAGGTTTGCTATTCATCGAAAAAAAGAATATGCAAACCCCCCAACTCAACGCCACCACAAGAAGAAGAACCCCAGTCAGAGTCATAGATATAACCACCAATGTTTATTTGGGTTTCTTCTTGATATGGGATAGGCTCGTATACTGCATTGGAAGCCATTCTTCCCAGGGAATCTTGTAACGAGGTTGTGTCGTTGCTTATCTAGAAATTTTGATTTCCATGGAAATTCAGTTAGCAAACAACACATTTAAGAAACTTTACTGCATTTACCGATAACGATTATATTACAGTTCTATCACTACCAATTAATCAATATCGATTTTTTGATATATCCTTATTTCTACCGACTTACTGCTATATGACCTAATCGACATGATCGTCAGAGAAGAACAATTAAACCGATAGATAATAAGGAAGTCGATTTCTACATCAATAAGCTTAAACAAAACATATAAAAAATTAAATAGAATCGATATGAGTACCGATGAATGAATGGAATATTAAATAAACTAGTGTGACTAGATTAATAACAACTTTGTATTACTTGAAAAGTAACGATAGCAAACATGCAAGTTCTACTTTTGAACAACATTAAAATGTATACATTCCTCGAAGCCCTAATTCTATGTGTTATAAACAGTTAATCGAAGATGATTACTGATTAAAACAAAGTTAAAAATCAAGGTAAAAGACAAAATATTTACACTTACATGAGGAAGAGCGAACAAATGATCGATGAATACTGGAAAATGGAAAATGGAAGCAGAATAGTGAGGAAGTAAAGAAGTATGGGTTAAAACGATCAACATATTGTTTAAAATGGGGGTGAATGACGGTGTTCGATTTTGTCAATAAAAAATGTTGTAATGAGGGTAGTTTTGTCAATTTCGTTCCACCTTTGAATTAATGAATTGAAATAAACAACGTCAATCACAATTATATTACTTTTGAAAAGTTGATGAGTAAACACCAACAATCATAAGTACACTAATTTACAATTGAAGCCCATTTTGATTGATGATCCAAGTGGAATCAACCTAAATTATACTATTTTTCATTCCTCCATGTAAACATGGCCTATATATTGCATAGAAATAGAAGGGGTTGTTTAGGGCGTTGAGATGATATAGGATGTCTAGGGAGTTATGATGTCTGGAGAGTTCTGATATCTGTGTATGAGGTGTAGAGTTGTATTGTTTGAGTTCATATGTATGTGTTTGAGTGTGTAGAGTTGTTATGTCTGAGCTCATATATCCATGTTTGGGCGTGCAGAGTTCATATGTCAGTGCTATCTAGTTCAGTTTTTTGTACTCTAAAATATTTTTCCTGTATGAACACTATTTTTTTTAATCTTATAATTCAATTATTGTATTAATTCAGTTTTTTGTATTCAGTTAGTATCTTTTAAATTATTCTTTATTATTGTTGTTTAAAAAAAACCCAATCAAAATTTAAGATTATAAATAGTCAACGAAATACCAATATTTAAAAATACGGAATTTAATTCTAAGCCAAGGATGGACGTACCAACTTTTTTTTCAAAACATTTTTCCATTTTATTTATATATATATATATATATAATTTTCAATCATGACTTGAATTTTGAAAAGAGTCTTCAAAAGTAAGTCAAATAAAAAATAAAAATAAATGAGTGAAAGTAGTATTTATAAATTTAATTTTTAAAAACTATTAAGAACTAAAGGGTTATGAATAGTTGATTAAATATTTTAGTGAGGCATTTAAAAAAAAAAGTTTTGCTTTTGTTGATTTTAGGGATTTCGTTGAGGCTTTCCTCATATATATTCAAGGATGAGTTTCTTTTGAGGTTTTATAATGGACTTTTGAATAGTAGATTTTGAATATTTATGTTGTATATAAAGAGATTTTTTTTATTATTTTTGAGAAATTGTGTACAAAGATTTGATCCAAAATATTGTGATTTTTTTAATGGGCATTATACAGATAAATAATTGATATACTAAGTAAATAAAAATGAAAAGTTGAATGACATAATTTATAGATAATAAATTATTAATATATTCTATCATGGGACATTGGAGGAAAAAACGATGTATGTAAATTGAAGGAGAAAGTTTAAAAAATATAATTGATTTTTAAAATAATGATAAAAATGGGGTATATGGGAAAGAATTTTTAAAAATAGGTGGGAATGAAAAGTATTGACAAAAGTAGGGTAGTTTTGGTGGGGAAGGGAAATCGTGTACCCGATACACGATTAAGCTTTAATCCAGTCAGCACAATTTCAGCATGGACGATGGACTGGTCAAACACGTACTCGTGGACCAGGTCCACGGTTACTTTTTCTAATTAATTATATATTTAATTGTCAATTATTTCTTCTTTTTTTAATCAATTTAATTGTTTATTTTCTAATTTTTAAGTAACAAATTCCTTCATTACTAAACTTAGTTATATATTTAATCTGCAATGAAAACTTAATTATTCTACACCCATATTAAAAAAAAAAAATTGTGACTTCACTAAGTAGATTTCACTCAGTAGTACATCTCTTTACAAATAAATAATAAAAAAAAGATCCCATGATACTAAAAAAGATTTACAATTAGTTCTTTAATTTGAAAATAGAAGTTTACATGAAATTTAAAGACGATCCCCTAGCTCTTACCCTACATGGGGGTTGTTTTTGTGTGCCTCTAAATTCCCTTCGCCCTGTTGTCATTGTCGTCTACGAAGAATATGTCTTCCATCGGTGCCAACAACATTGAATTGTCTTGTTTGTTGAATAATAGTTTCTATGTTGACCAATGTTTGGTCACACATTGAATCAACTCTGGTAATTTCGTTGTATTTCTTCGATTAATTATTCTGTACGATGAAAAAATTAATATTAAAAATATTCATATCATATATTTGGAAAATATCTTAATTTAAATCTCTTACCATGCAGTAATAGTAAGCGCCGTCAGATGTGATAAAACGCCTCGTGATTGAATCGTACTAGGAAAAGTAGTCATCTGATACGACTTGTCTATTTGTTATTTCTCCCTATGCACAACGATCATGTCGTGCATGCTAGTAGGATATATATTCCGCGTGAATTCGACGCCAGTCTTGGTCGTGCTTACCTCTAAAATCAATCTAGTATAGTTCTGGGAGTGTATAGCACAACAAAGATACCGTTTGTCGCAGATCGAACTGTCTCAACACACGATTTGGATGATGCCACTCTACAATATGGAAGCATATAAGAGGTCTAACGGTCAATCAGATCTCTTGACCATCACGACAGTAATTAGGTATTGATGACCAAATATCTTGCATGCATGGCGTCCAATTAATCTGGCAAAAAAAGAAGATAATTATACACCCAATTAATTTGACCAAATATTTTAAATATTTATTTATATATACATTTGTTACCTGATTATGAATCAGTCTCTCAAATATTTTTCGGTATACTACCAACATATTTGCTGACTATTCAGAGGTAAATACACCACTTCATCTAAAATTATTAAAAATAGAATTAATTTATATTCTTGTATAAAATGATAACGAAATAAATATATAAATGAAATAATACCTGACACTAAGTGGATGATGACCTGGGGCCTATAACTGGACTTGTGGTGCTATAATTGGAAATCTATCATAAGCCCATACTTGTAGTTGTATCAGCGACCTCGCTATTTCCAACGCTTGTGCATTGGTAGCCCGACAAAGTTCTCTATAAAGCCATGCAAGACAGGCACCACCCCACGAGTACGTACCAACATGCTCGAAATCAGACAGTAGAGGGAGAAATATGAGATGTACTAGAGTGTTTGACTTGTTAGCGAACAAAAATCCTCCAATAAGCTGCATAATGTATGCTCGTGCATACCTACGATGTTGATGTCGTCAACATCATGAGGTAATTTTGGAAACTAGGATGCCAACCACGGGATACTCAATCTCGAGCCTTTTAGATCATCTAGTAAAATTCCTAAGAGCTCGTCACAAATAGTTTTCCAATTATTTTGTAATGAACCTGTCAAAAGTTCTCTATCCACTCGTAACCCAAACTGAATGGCAACATCCTGCAACGTAATCGTACATTCCCCACAAGGCAGGTGAAAATGTTTGGGTTTTTGGTCTCCAATGCTCAATTAAAGCAGTAATGAGGTGCCAATCAGGCTGGATAAATCTGATCTGTGCAACCTCAAGAAAATCAGCCTGTTCAACATAGGGTATACGTGGATCAAATGGGAAAGTATGTTGTGCAAATGCTTCCTTCTCCGACAACTCAAAACTACGCTAGAAGAACTATCCCATATTGATTGTGAACGATGGGTATTTTGTTGATATAGTTGTACAGGATTAGAAAGACTAGGCTCCATTACCTAAGAAGTTCAAATTACATTACATAACAAAATTATATTAAAAACACAAGTAAATAAAAAATACAATTATATAAAAAATATTATTATATTAAAAATACAATTACATAAAAAATACAATTACATTAAAAATACAAGTACATAAAAAATATAATTATATACAAAATACAATTACATTAAAAATACAATCACATAAAAAATTCAATGGCCTGAAGAGGAAGCACCTAATGTACGTTGTGGATAAGTACGCTTGTTATGTTCTTCTCCGTTGCAAATTGTACATCAAACTTTTTGGCTTGCCTCTCTCCAATCAATTTTCATATGAATGCGCGTATTTTTTGGCCTACCCTGTTCTCTTAGTAAGTCCGCATTCGGACAAACTTCTGTAAATGATAATTATGGCCAATAATCTGAGTGTTGTATTGGATGGAAGCGACCTTCATAACATCGCTTGAAATAGGACAACTTGTAGCACTCCTCAATAAGAGGTATGTAAGTCAAATGCATGTAATTACAAAGTGCAATTACATGAGAGCATGGAATCTTGAATGATTGCCATTTATTACAAAAACAAGTTCCTTCTTTCAAGCTCAAAACTTGTGTGTGTTATTCTTATAGGGAGACATCATACTTATGCCAGTTTGTACTTCAAAAGTTTGAGTTTCTCTGTCAATAGATGTCACTGTGTGTGAAGATGTTTCCCACCTCTTAAGCTTTCTCATGGCATATTATGTGTACGTATCCCCACACTCGAGTGCTTCACTAATCTTTTGTCTTCGACATTCAAAATACAGTATTGTGCGATAGAATGTTAGCCTAACCAAAGAAGTAAAATTGGTAACATTCTAGCACCGTTGAAAACACCATTCATACATCAGCTGCATTGCTTGTCATCCACCCATAGCGGTACCTACCGTCATGTGATTGGGTCCATTTTTCCAAGTAATATCAGAAAAATATTTAGGGCATTTAGGCTTCAATTGTTTCAACTCTATCATGCACCGAATGAATTTGGGCCTTTGGTGTTGATTTCCTGCCTTAAACACCAAATCTTTTAGTTGCTTTGATTTATATTTCGTATTTAAATTACCAACATGGCGAAGACAATATCGATGGTAAGCTCTAAGTTCACTCTAACCAATTATCTCATTATTAATTGCAGCAAGAATGCCCTTATGTCTATCAGAAATCAAGCAAATATCATCTCGTTGGATAGCATATTCACACAATGCCCACAAAAACCATGACCAACTGGATGAATTTTCACCTTCAACAATAGCAAAAGTAAGGGAAAATATATACCCGTTTGCATCAATAGATAAGGCGATCAATAATTTTCCCTTATACTTTCCGTAGAGATGAGTTCCATCGATCTGGATTAATGGTCTCAATATTTGAACCCTTTTCTTGCAGGATCGCAGTACCGGAAAACTCGACAAAAAATAGTCGTACCTCGCACATCAGACAGAAAGAAATATCAATCTGATCATGTTCCTAGATTGTAATGAACAAAAGCACTCAACCAATACGAAAGCTCTGAATATGATTTCTCCCAATCACCAAACACAACAATCAATGCTTTTCTTTTGGCTTGCCTATAATTAACATTATAGCCATATTGTCTTTTCATTGCTTCTTGGAGTAGGGCCACAGGTAACCAAGATCAGCTCTAACCAAATTTTGGATTTTGGTTGTGAATGATCCTGTGTCAATTCAAAATACAAACATGAGTGTTCCCTTCAAGTTTGGTGATTTCGAACATCCCATGGTTTTACGTCGACGACCTCCAATCACAACCATCCTTCCACTGTTTGCATCTCACAAACCAGATATCTTGATTTGATTCCACTACAATAATCTTATAGTGTTCTGTCACGCATTATTTTTTTACAGCAAGTTGTAAATCTTTTTTAGTATTTAATAACATTCTTTTATGTATTAAACTAGAATTATCTACACATATACTCCTTTCTATAAAAGTTGACCCTCGTTCACATGTTGAATTAGTAATTTTCCAATCTATTTGGGTGAAAATGTCTGACAGTACCAACTCAAGATCTTGTTCTTCACTTCTATCATTTCCAAATAATTCATCAAGTTCAACGTCAATATCACAATCTCCATCCTTTCCAGGTTGAAGAATAACTAAATCTTCAAGACGCATCGACATATTTATTCAAAATTTTCAACGGTTATAGTTGACAAAAAAATATGTTAATATGACCAAAAAAAATTGTTTCTTATTTTTAAAGAAATCCAAATATTTTTCTTAAATCAATCCAACAAATAGCCCAACAAAATCTAAAATTCAATAGTCCAATTACAAAAAAAAAAAAAAAAAAAAAAAAAAAAAAAAAAAAACCCAAATCTAATACATTTAAATCAGCCCAAATTTATAAAGTATAGATGAATCTATGCATAAATCAACCCAAATCATATAAACAAATCAACCCAAATCATATAAACAAATTAACCCAAATCATACATAAATCTATCTATAAAGTATATATAAATCATATAAACAAAACTATACACAAATCAACCCAAGTATACGAATTTATAAACAATTATATAAAATCATATAAATAAATCTGTAAATCAACCCAAATAAACAAATCTATGAAAGCCCAAATATACAAATTCATATATTAGAAAAAAATAAAGAAAAAGTTTGACCTAAGGCGGATGGTGACAAATGGTAGATCGGCTCACGGCGGCAGAGGGTAGATCAGCTCACGGTGGCGGCAGCAGCAACAAGATTGGAGACGGCGGACGACGACGAGATGGCGACCGACGGCATCGAGAGGAAGAAAAGGAAGAAAATGTTTCGAATGGGAGGAAGATGAGGAAGGGCACAGGTTTAAGGACTACTAAGTCGTGGGTAATCGTGGACCCGTCCACGATTACCTATTCAACGCTGCATGACTGTCCATGTGGACGTGCCAGGTCACAGGTAGTCGTGTACCTGGTACACGATTTAGGTACACGATTACAACACCTATTTTTGACAATATTTTCCACCCAATAGGTACACGATTACAACACTTATCTTTGACAATATTTTCCACCCAACCCTATTTTTGTTAATAATTATTAAAATAACATTATTTAAAAAAAAATCTAAATTGAAGGTAAAAAAATGGGTGCATGGAACTAGATTGAAATACTATAGTTTCTTAATAAAATGGATATAGTGGAAAAAAATTACACTCGAAATATAATGAAATAAACTTAAGGAAAAAAATAAAGACATAAAAATGTAAGTGGTCATATGAAGGGAGGAGAAAGTGACGAGAGTGACGATCGAGTATGAGAAGGGAGAAAACATAGGAAATTGGGGATGGAGAAGCTGAGAGAGTTGTTAAATGAGGGTTACTGTGTAGATGTTGAAGGAAATGAAAATGGGCGATGACAGTGATATAAGGGCTATATCATCTCCCCACATATAAGGGCTATATCATCTCCCCACATATAAGGGCTATATCATCTCCCCACATAGGATATTGGGCCCCCAAACAGGCCCAAAGGGTTATATTTCGCATACAAAATTCAGTTTACTTGGATTTTTCTTTTTGGGGAATTGGAGTGTATGACGGAATTTGAGGTTTCATTCTGAAAATGGCAAAACCGCCTAGGAATAAGAATTATGGCAACTTGTGTGACATGCACATGACCACAATTTTCTAAATCCCTTAGTTGTCATTGTCTTGTTCGTAGATATTGTTGTTGATAAACTACAAATACCTAAAAACAAAGGTATAGATACAGGCTAATTGTATATATTTGACAACTACCTGCTCATATAGTTAACATAATCTCTATATTATTATTTTAGATTATGTTTAACCATTTTTCGAATTTATCTCAACTTAATAAAATATCCAGATTTTTCTACCAAATTTATATTTGAAATATCTATATATTATTAAAAACTTCTTTTATCCATATATTTTATTCAAATCTCTATATTGTTTTTTATATTTGTATACATACGTTTTTAATAAATTAGTTGCATATTTCTCACATTCTAAATAAATTAGTTGTATATGCTATTTTTGATATTATTTTAACATTTTGGGAAAAGAAATATCACTTTCTAAAAAATGGTCATGTGTTAATTGCACAATATTCGGTTGGATTATTGCTCCATACATTGCCATAACTTTTGTTACTTACACGAAAATGGTATCAATTTAGGTTTTCTTGTGGTTTATTTAACAAGGTACTATTTTTGCAATGACTTTACAATTAAGATTTGATTTAAAATAAATCAATATCTTCCTCATTTTTCCCTCTTTCGAAATTTGAATTTATTTTTAATATTAAAATTAGATTTTTTGATAATTACTCCACAAATTGATTTACAATAAACCAACCTCTTCCTTATTTTTCTCCTTTCAAATTAGCTATTTGTTTTGATTTGATTTAACCACTTTTTGAAAATATTCAGAATTAATCAATTTTTAATTTCTTTATCACCATTTGGATTTTAATTTATAATACATCTTTAAATTTTATATTATTTTATTCATTTTTTATTATTCTAAATTCGGATTATTTTTTTTATTTTAATTAGTATTTTACGAAATAATTTATACATATTATCATCTAATGAACTATATATTTCATTTAAATTTGATCATTTTTTTGTATTTTTAATTACCTTTTATTCATTATCATCTTATTATATTATTCTATCATTAATTTGTCTTTTTGACAAATAAATAAATATTTACTTTTGCAATCTTGTTGTTTTTGTTATGTCTCTACAACCAATTAAGCTTCTTTCATAGGTTTTTGTGATTGATGAAGTTATAAATACAGTGTAATTGTTAAAGCTTATGAAAATGAAATTATGAATACATTGTAATTGTAAATAAACGAACTCCATTCCTGATTTTTCTCCTCGAATTATATTTGAATTTATATTTTATTATCAAATTAGATTTTATCTAACTACCTATCGATTTTTTTTAATCATCATAAACAAAAACTTACTGTTTTTCTCTCCAATTATATTTGAATTTATTTTTTATTATCAAATTTGATTTTATCCAATTAACTGATTTGTTTATATGTTTGTTACAAAATCAATTGCATCTAAATATTTTTTTTAATTATTTTATACCTATTGTTATCGAATTAATTTGATTTTTTTCTTTATATTTTCGATGTTTTCAATTTTTCATATACAAACATGTAAAAATGGCTTGTTGAACCTAAAAAGAAACATATAAATGAGAATTAAATTTTAAATGTTTGAAACATGTGGGTATGTATATATATATTTTTCAGTTTATCATTATTATTATTATTAGTAGTAGTAGTAGTATTCTTATTCTTATTATTATTATTATTATCATAATTATTATTATTTATTAAAAGAAGATAACAAAAAACCCTAAATCTTATCTTATTCATCTTCTTCATTTAGTACCCCCAAAATCTCATTTTATCCTTTGTAATTTCATATCTCTTTCTTGAATTCCATGATCTTAGCTAACTTTTAACGACCACTCTCACCAGGTTGCCGACCTTTTTTGTCAACAACAACTTACTGGTAAAATCAACTTTGACCAACTTTGCTCTTTCTCACCTTGGAGGAAGTCCATGTATCTTTGCTCTTTCTCATCTTGGAGGAAGTCCATTGTTGTATACATCCATTGATTGTTTGTCATCTTCCTTTGCATAAATGACTATATTAGGTGATTTTTAATTTTAGTTCTGGAATGTTTAGATATTATGTACTTGTGGTTCTAGAATGTCTAGGTAGAGTGTATTTGTGTACCTGTGGTTCTAGAATGTCTAGGTAGAGTGTATTTGTGGTATTCGTGTTGTTTTTGAAGCCGTGTATCTTTGCATTTTTATTTGTACTTAATTTTGTTGTTTTAGGGTAGTTTTATCATATACTAATTAGTATTTTTTATTATATAAGTTCGTTTTGCTATTTTTATAATTTTGAAACTTTTTTATCATTTCTTTAAATGAAACTTTAAAATTTCCTGTTTCTCTTGTCGGCCCTTTTTAATATATATGTGTCTATATATATATATATATATATATATATGTTAATTTGTGTTTTTTTTTTGTTTTTCTTTGAGGGGTTTACTTGAATTGTGTCATCGTCAAATTGATGGCGTGTAAAGAAGGGTTTCGTTTTGCTGAAGTTTCAAAACCACGTTAGCTCATACGAGAAAAAATGGGTGTTGACTTTTACTTTGACTCAGACATCACATGTCCAATCACGTCAAACCAACAAGCTAATGCCACGTCAACCCAATCCACTCACTTTACTTTTCCAATTTTATATCTTCTACCACTATCGATACCCTTCTAAATTAGTGTTCGTTTGAACTGATTTAAACATTTTGACAAAAAAAAAAATAAAAATATTCGAAATATATTTTAAATTGTTGTAAAATATTTTAATTTGTTCTAAAATGATTTATTTTTTAAATCAAACACTTGAAAATGCATTTCAAACACATTCTTTAATTTGTTTAAAAGTAATATACATAGTATATATTATCGATCAAGAAGTTTATTCTCAATTTATTTATAGTATATATTATTGATCAAGAGTTATGTTAGAACTTACAATTCTTATTATACTTAAAAAAAAAAAAAAGTAGGATGTCATTATTATTTTACTATTTTGTTTTTCTCAACCATATATGATGAGTGAGGAGGGTTGGATAGGAGATTTGAAGCCTTTTGGTTGATGGTAAACTAATTAAGCTAAGATTAGGATTTTTTCTCATTTCGTACTTACATAAGAAAAGAATTAATTTTATACACTAAAACTTGAGGTTGTATCAATTTAAACCAATCTAGACATTCTGTCACTGATTTATAACTATTTTAACTTGATTCGTCTAATTTTTTAAACTCAACACAAAATCATCTAAATAAAATAATTATTTCCCAAAAATATTATTAAGTATTTTTTTAATAGAGAAATACTTGGGTGCATCTTATAATGCACTCATCTCTATACATCTCACTATCATCACACACGTAAAAAATGCATTCAAATATCTCAAAAAAAAAATACGAAGAATTTATCAGGTGACAATTATGATTAGACAATTTGATGGAATGCATAAAAATAGATATTGCCTAGTGATACACTAAGTATTTTCTTTCTTAATAAGTAGATCAAATAGAAGAAAATGAGAAGATGAAAAACCACCCATAAAATGAAATTTTGCTACGATCTATTTGATGTTAGCATTTTTTTAATATTATATAGTCTCAAATTTTAAGCTAATCTGAGTATAGCTAGATAGATAACATAATACACTAATTATCATTCCATAAATTGATGATTTGATTTCTCACTCTACTAGTTATTGATTTTTTTTTAAAAAAAAATCTACACATTTAAAATAGACTTGTACACATGTGCAAACTATGCATTAATGATTTTATAACCGTATAAAGATCTAGATTAATTTGTTTATGAAAATAAATTTAATTGAAGCAATTAGTAGTTCAACTAATAAATAACGTACGCCTAAGTATGTGTATTAATGTATATAAAAAAGTATGCATATTAATGTCCTTACATATACATACATTATCATCACATAAATTGAATATGATATATTATATATATACTCCCTTAAAATATGATTTAATCCTAAAAATAAATATGTGAATGCGATTTTAGCTTTAAAATTTGAGGTTTGATCAATATATCTCAGTAATTATTGTACTAATATCTCCTAAAAAATGTGATTATAGATCAATTGATTGAGTGATTATAATAAAACTTTCGGGATTGGAGGTTTGATTTTAGGATGTTTTGATTCTAGAAAGAATATATATATATGGAATGTTCTGAATATTTAAATTTTAAAAGTAATAAAAGAAGAAATGGGTGGTGGTGATGGCGACGGCGGTAGCGATTTTCTGCGGAAGACTTGACTATGGGAGCGAGGGTTTCAATTTTCTTCCACAGGAATCAACAATCGTAAGTCAATCTTCTTCACCAATCTTTTCGTTCTTCAAGTTGCAGTATTAAATTTCATGATCGTTGAAGCAGAGTTCTTCACATTTTCCCGCTAAAATTTCCTCTCTTCCATCTCTGTGAATCCTGTTTCTCCTCTTCAATGGACGCCAAAAACACCCAACTTCGAATCTTCTTCTTCCCTTTCATGGCTCAGGGCCACTCAATCCCCACCACAGACATGGCGAAGCTATTCGCTTCTCGCGGTGCCGATGTCGCCATTATCACAACCCCTCTCAACGCCCCCCTCATCGCTAAATCAATCAACAAATCCGATCATTCAGGGCGCGAAATCGAGCTTCTGATCATCAATTTCCCTTCCCAGGCTGTCGGATTGCCGGATGGTTGTGAGAGTCTCGATTTAGCTAGGTCTCCGGAAATGTTTAATAGTTTTTTTAGAGCAACCACCATGTTGGGGCCTCAAATCGATCAGATTCTCGACCAGCATCGTCCTCACTGCCTCGTTGCTGATACATTCTTTCCATGGACGACTGATTTGGCTGCAAAATACGGGATTCCTAGGGTTGTGTTTCATGGAACTTGTTTCTTTTCTCTGTGTGCAGCGGCGAGTATAATCGCGAATCGGCCTTACAAAAATGTATCCTCGGAGTTAGAACCTTTTGTAATCCCTAATTTGCCTGATGAAATCAAGTTGACTCGTAGTCAAGTGCCGGGATATTTGAAAGAAGAGATTGAAACGGATTTTATTAAGCTTTATTGGGCGAGTAAAGAAGTTGAATCTAGATGTTATGGGTTTCTTATCAATAGTTTCTATGAACTTGAACCAGCTTATGCTGATTATTACAGGAATGTCTTAAGGAGAAGGGCTTGGCATATTGGTCCCCTTTCGCTGTACAGTAATGTTGGGGAAGATAATGTACAGAGGGGATCTTCTTCCTCCATTGATGAGCATCAGTGCTTACAATGGCTGGATTCTAAGAACCCCGATTCGGTTCTCTACGTAAGTTTTGGTACTCTTGCCAGTTTAACTGATTCTCAGCTGCTGGAAATTGCTGAGGGCCTTGAAGCTACAGGGCAAAACTTCATTTGGGTTGTGAAGAAAGAGAAAAGCGATCAAGAAGAGTGGTTGCCAGAAGGATTTGAGAAGAGAATAGAAGGGAGAGGATTGATCATCAGAGGCTGGGCACCACAAGTTCTGATTCTTGAACACCGTTCGATAGGCGGGTTTGTGACTCACTGTGGCTGGAATTCAGCTCTGGAGGGAGTTACTGCTGGCATCCCGATGGTCACATGGCCAAATTCTGCTGAACAATTCTACAATGAGAAGCTGATAACGGATGTTCTGCGAATTGGGGTTGGTGTCGGTGCTCTGTATTGGGGTAGAGCTGGGAAAGATGAGATAAAGAGTGAGGCTATAGCGAAGGCAGTGAGCCAAGTTATGGTGGGTGAAGAAGCTGAAGGAATGAGAAGGAGAGCAAAAGCACTTGGAATTCAGGCAAGGAAAGCAATCGAAGAAGGCGGATCATCTTCCTCTGATTTGAATGCTTTCTTTGAAAATCTGAGGTCTCGGATTTGAATGTTTTTGTTCAAGAATGACCAGTAAGCAAGTTGCTGAATTTTCTTATTGTATCATTATATTGCAAACACCATGTTGTAATAGTAATTGAAGGATTAGATGAATAACTGGTGATTCCTTAACCAGAAATATCTATCATATGAAGATTACTAGGAGCATTTGAGGCATGTGGGGAGCAATTTGTAGGGTCATGAGTCTTAAATATCCTATCTTGTACTATTACCAGATATAATACAATATACATCTCAGTACACAAACACTCAAATTTGTGTTATCGAGCTCCATCTTCAACATTTCCATTGTACAATTACCACAGAAATAAATTGCAAGTTGTTTTCTAGGATTAGATTTGGAAGTATAATTTAGACTTCATTCTCCAACATAGTTAAGGTTTTTGTGTGGAAATACCACCATTGGCAATAGGAACAGAGCTTCTTTTCTGTTGTCCAGAACCAAAAGAAGACTTCTCACAAGGAACGAAGCCATAAGTTGCCGGAAATGGACAAGGGTATCGAAACAAATACGAAAAAAGGCAATCCAACGGCAATCTCTGATCAGGCAGCCCCCTTATGCAATTTTTTCTCAAATCAAGAACCCCATTTCTCACCAGTTTCCTACACGATGGCCCAATTTTGGTGAAGTAATTATCTGACAGGGATAGATTTAGCAAATTTCCCAGTTCACACACCACCTCTGGCACCTGGCCGTAGAGGAAGTTTCCGGCAAAGTTCAGCTGCTCAATCTTCTCCAGGCAGCCGAGCGAGCAAGGCAATGGGCCGGTTAGCGAGTTGTCGCCAGCGTCAAAAACAATGGCCATTTTCAAGAACCCCACCTCGTATGGAATACACCCAGTGAGCTGATTGTTGAGTAACAAGATTTCAGTTAAACTGGCAGAAGCCTTTCCGATGCTTCTTGGAATCGGACCAGTGAACTTGTTGTTAGCTAAAGTGATATAAGGCGTGGTTGTAGAGCCGAAGTTAATGGGTAATTTCATCCCAAAATTGTTGTTATTGATGAATAAGAAGTCAAAATTCTTTACAAAAACCTGCGGGGGAACAAACCCAGTGAAGAAATTGAATCTGATATCAAAGAACGAGAGATCAGTGACACTCAAAATGGCAACTGGGAAAGGACCCGACAGTTGGTTGTTGCTTAAATCAAGCTCATAGAGATATGGGAGCGATGCAATTTTGGGGGTGATTGTGCCAGAGAAGAAGTTTGAGTTAGCATGGAAGATGGCAAGGTCAGGGAGGCCGTCGATGAAGCCATCAAGCGTCGAGGCAGTGAGTTGGAAGCCGTTGAAATCGATACCTGCAACGACGACAGCAGATTTGTTGTCCGGGGGGTTATCACAGAAGAAGCCTTTGTACTTGCAGATATCAGAGCCAACCCATGTTTGTGTGATGCCTAATGGATCAGAAGTGATGAGGGCTTTGAAGGTCTGAATGATTGGGTACACCACAGCCAGTCTTTGGTCTAAGAATCTGAGGGTCGGTTGGCATTGGCAAGTTTTCGGTGGCGGTGGCGGCGGCGGCGGTAATGGTGGCGGGGATTCAGGTGGAGGGCATTCCGGCGGTGGCGGCGGCAGTGGAGGAGGGGGACATCTGGTCGAGAATACATATAGGAAGTGAGTGAAGAAGAGGAGAGTGGTGAGAATGAATTGCATAATTAGGCAATGTGAGAGGGAATTGGAAGGAGGATAATGATAATGAGAGGAGGATTAGGGAGGATTTATAGAGGGTTTATGAGGCCTTTTCTTTTATGGGTGCATAATGAATACATTTTTATAATGGTGATTGAATTTGAACTCACATATACTATAAATTGTGGTAGGTAATTGGCCAATTTTGTTTTCCCCTTGTGGGGTTTCTAGTGAATGTGGAAATATTTTTAATTTTATGAACTTATGTTTTTTTTTTTTAAATAATAATTTGACTAGTTAGATTTGGAAAAATAAGCCTTCACTTTCGAGGGGTTAGAGATTATTCTCATTCATCTCTTGAGGTTACAATTTTGTTTTCGACTCAATTTTAAAAACATCGGTCTAATAAATTCATGTAGTTTAAAAAATGTTTAATAAATTCTTAGACTTTAAATTTTGCATCTAATAGATTCTTGAAAGTTTCAATTATGTGTCTAATAGGTTTTTAAGTCACTCATTATTTGTTTAGAATTTTATAGACCTATTAGATATAAAATTGAAAGTTGAAGGTTCCATTAGATATAATTTTCGAACTTATATTTAATAGATTAGTTGATTTTTTATAATTTTGAATGTCATAGACTTGTTAGATGCAAAATTAAAAGTTCGATGAATTATTAGACGTTTTCAAAGTTTAGGAAACATTTTTAAAATTTAGATTAAATGGATATAAGCTTAAATTTGTTATTTAACTTTTTTTTTTTTTAAATAAAGAATATAACATTACAACAACGAGGAGAGAATTTAATTTTCACTAGTCTTATTCAATGGAATTATATAAATGTGAAGTAGCCATAAACATGTTGGTCCACTCTTGGAGTCACATATGCTTTTTAATCCACTAAGTAGATATCCAATTTTATATTGAGTAACATTTTGGGTCACATGTTAGGTTTGTATAACTTAGAATTGTAGAGTTCAAATTGACTCCATTCATTATTATTAGGGCAAATTGCAAAAATTATCCGGAAGTATGGTGATAATTGTAATTACACCTTCAAACTTTTAATTATAAAAATTGGGTCCCTAAATTCTTCAAGTGTTAATATTGGACCCTCAAGTATACAATAATTATAGAAATTAAACCCACAAATGATAAAATTTGAACTCTCAAACTTATATAAATGTTATCATTTACATGATTATGTAAGTTTGAAGTATCAATTAGATCTAATTTTGACTCTCATATAAGTTTGTGGACTTAATTTCCAAGATTGAAAGTTCAATGGTATAATTGCAACTGCCACCCTACTTCAAGAGTGGTTTTTGCAATTTGCCCCTATTATTATTATCTAAATTTTCAACTTGTACTCTTTATTTGAGTGGATCACTCTTCCTTTTAAAAGAGTATAAGGAATGATACGCTTACATCTACACCTACATTTGTAGGACATGTTATGGAAAGTAAAATGACGTCCATGGAAATTCCTTAGAGCCATAAGATTGTATATGGAATTGGCTTAGTTAAAATTGGATTGATACCTCACTTTCAAAGTCTTAGTGTTTGTAGTTTCTCTTACTTTTTTTTTAAATAAAAAACATTACATTATAAATAAATAGGAGAGAAAGTGAACTTGCAAATAAGAGGAAAAGAAAATAATATTTGACTACTTGAAATTGATCTTCACATTACCTCTTAAATTAACCAAATAATACTAACTTGTCCTAGTCTTATTCAAGGGATATGTAAATGAGAATTGCTTCAAGTCATGAACATAGAGAGGACAAGTAGTTCAAATCTTTATCTCTAGCTACTTTATATTTTTTTTAATTCACTAGGTCGATCTCAATTTTATATTAGGAACACTTGGGGTCACATGTTAAGTTTATACAATTTTGTGAAGCTCAATCGAATTAATACATTCAATTTTTTTTTTGACTAGCACTCGTAATTTGAATCATTCTTTCTTTTAGAAGTGTATAAGAAATGATTTGCTAATGTCTATACAAATATAGGGCAGGCTATAAAATGTAAATGGTCCATGGAAATTAATTGGAGCCATAAGATTTGTATATTGAATTGTCAAGTGTGAAATGATAGATGTAGCATTAGATGAATATAAAGTGCGCCTAATGATCTTGAGAAAAGTAGTGGAGAGTAGGTGTGTTTTGCACTACATACAATAAAATCTTTCATCTTAGTAGTGTGGTCATTGGGTGACTTCTTTCCAACCTTCTTTTCTTTTCTTTTTAGCTTTTTCTATTTATATGAAAATGGCTTGGTTTTCCTATTGGTCGTTTTCAACCTCTTACCTTACATTTTTTTTCCGAAAAGTATTGAATGGTAATAAAAAGAAGTGGACCTCACAACTTAAGATTAGTGCACATATACAACACACCCAAAAGAGCTAACAAAATAATACAAATAAAAACCAACCAAACACATAGAATGAAAAAATGTCTACGTCTCAAGAAAAAAGGTCTTGCTGAGAATAACCCTCTTGAATAAACTCAATAGAAACCTCAAATCACTTAGAACAACAAAGGAAAATCTCAGACAACATGACTAATTACTTAGGAGGACGTAACTCGCAAGGTACCTCTATAGAGACAAAAAATATGTTTACACCAAATATGATAAATAACAACATGCTAAGAGACAATCTAGATTTTACGTCTCAATCGATTATCTACATTAAAGTGACAAATCCAATTGAGTTATATATCCCAATGAGATATCCCGTAGGAACACTCTCCTCGTAGAAACATGTTGTCCCATATAGCCCACATTGTGATTTGATAAATAGTTTAGTCTCAACAATGATTTCAGTTCCAATTTTAATTTTTTTTCGTTAGGCCTTTTCTATATCATAATTAATAAGACAAGTTGCAAAAACCACAAGTATTATGTGGTAGTTGCAATTATACCCTCAAACTTTCAATTATAAAAATTGAGTCCTCATATTTATACAAATGTTAAAATTGGACCCTCAAACTTACATAATTGTAAAAACTGTAACAACTATATAAGTTTGAGGGTTTGATTTTGTTATTTGATAGTCTAATTTTCCAAATTCTACGACTATTCTATGTTTGAGGGTCTAATTTTAATACCTTTAGAAGTTTGAGCGCCTAAATTTTATAATTGAAAGTTTAGGATATAATTACAACTACAATCATACTTCAAATGTGATTTTTATAATTTTCCTTAGTTAAGATGAATACATTAGATCATACTCTAAAAGTTATGCTTCTTTTTTTTTTTTTTTCTTCTTCTTCTTTTGATTTCTATGAAAAGTTTGAAACTTAAACAAATAGTAATAAAAATGCTAACTAATTTTGTCCAGAAAAATGTTAACTTATAAATATATAACTGTCTGCATATTTTCCAAAAAAAGAAAAAGAAAAAGAAAAACTTTGTCTATATTATTTTTCAAAAACAAAATAAAGTTGTTGGAAAACCAAAAATAAAATGCATCAAACAAATAATAAGCAAGTGTGAAAAAAAAAAGTTTGGAACTTACAAGTTACAAGTTTGTTTCCTTTTTTTTTTATAATTATTATTGAGCAGCGATGACATAATGCTTTCATCTTATTGCCTTTATCTATATCTATATCTATATATATATATATATTATAAATCATTGCCTTTACAAGATGACATTTTCATTAATTCCTAATTTGGATAAATTAATATATTATTTATTCAAAACCAAATTTGTAAGGTCTATTTGATAGCGAATTTGTTTTGAAATTTATGTGTTTTCTCTCAATTTTTTTTAACATGAATTTTACACATTTTAAAGAAATATTTACAATTTTAGTTAAATTTCAAAGACAATTTGAAAATTACTTTTCTTTAATTATCAAAATTTGACTTAATTTTAAAAACATAGTAAAAAGTGAATAATAAAACATAGAACTTATGAAGAAGTAATTGTTCATAAGTTAATTCTAAGAAATTAAAGTCCTATCTTGTAACTATTTGGGTTTCGTTTGGTAAACATTTCGTTTTTGGTTTTGGATTTTTTTTTTTTTTTTTAAATTATGCCTATTTTCTTATCATTTCTTACATTGATTTACATCTTCCTTAAATATAATGGTTGAATTTTTAGCCAAATTCCAAAAACAAAAACAATTGTTGAAAAGAATTCTTAGCCAAATTTAAAAAATAAAAACAAGTTTTTAAAAACTATATTCTTTTAGTTTTTAAAATTTGGCTCGGTCTTCTAAACCATTGGTAAAGAGTAAATAATAAAAGAAGAAATTTGAAGGTGAAAATAGTGAATATAGACTTAATTTTCAAAAACAAAAATAAAAAAAATCAAATGGTTACTAAACGGACCGGTTTTTGGTTTTTAGCTTTTGAAAATTAAGCCTATAAATATCTAGTTCATCTCTAAATTTCTTATTCTATTATCTATTTCTATCCATGTTTTTAAAAACTAAGCTAAAATTTGAAAATTTTAAAAATAAGTTTTTTAAAACTTATTTTTATTTTTAGAATTGGGTTAAAAATTGTCCTTTTATGTTTAAAAAAGATGCAATCTATTGTAAAAAAATAAGAGTAAATAGATTTAATTTTCATAAACTAAAAATAAAAAACGAGATTATTATCCAACGAGATCTAAATAATTATCAAACAAATAAATAAGAGAAGAGACTTTATTAGAGTAATTTGTTTCTTGATAGTTTATCGGGAGATATTCACTTTAAATCATTTTGACTTTTGCACCCCCTTTCCTAAAAAAAGAAAAAAACCTTTAAATTTGGAAAGAAAAAAAAAACTTGCATTTGGAAGTCTACATTCAAAATAATAAGTTTGTTATCTATTCATTTTTAATTTATTCAGTTTTCAATCACAATTACTTTATCAAGATTTCTAGACAGGGAGTGCGATTAATAAAGGAAAGGGAAATAAAAATTTTAGAAAAGTAATTAAATCAATTTAAAGTAAAGAGACTAAGTACATGTAATCCACCAAATACAAAATCATACATGTAATTTCTTATTTAAACAATCCATTTTGAAATATAACTATAATTCAACTAACTATATCAGGTCTCTCAAGGAAAGAATCATTGAAATATTAATGGCAAATTTTGTCATAATTGATTTTGTTTTATTTGAAATGATTGCATTTCAAGATGGGGCGATTGCAACTTTATAAAAATAAATTGGAAATTTGGAACGTGTCTTTGGTTTATGATTTTTTATAAATATGGTAAAACATACCCATATGACCATGATTTACTGACTCTCGCATGAAATTTGATTGTTATATGATTTTTATGTGATTGTTATGCAATTGCTATCTGATTTTCATTTATTGTCTGATTATTGTTTGATTGCTATTTGATACTGATTGTTATCTAATTGCTATCTTACACTACAAGAAAAAGGAGTTCTCCCGATGCCTAAATAGAGCGTTGGGAGTTAGGTCATCGGGAAAGACGATCTCTCCCGACAAAGTAAAGGACCGGGGAATTTCCGACGCCGTAAAGGGTCATCGGGAGTTCTCGAGAAACTCCCGACGCACGAACCAAGCATCGGGAGTTCCTTGGGGAACTCCCGACGCTGGGTGTTGACCGTCGGGGGTTCTTGGGAACTTCCGACGGTTCTCCCGATGCCTATCGGGCAGCGTCGGGAAACCAGACCCCTTCTTCTTCCACATTCCCCCATTTTCCCCCTTTAAAAAAAACCAAACCCCCCCCCCCCCCCCCCCCCCCCCCCCCCTCCCCCCCCCCCCACCCCCCCCCCCCCGACCTATTTTCTTCCTCTCCCTCTCAATTTTCTCCCTCTTTCTCTCATTTTCCTCATTTTTCTTCACCATTCTCCCCCCCTCTCCCCATTTTCACATCATTTTACACTTTAACTCCCATTTTCTCCATTTTTCCCATCAATTTTTTCTTCCATTTCTCCCTTTTCTTCCATCCTTTTACACTTTCCATTTTTCCCATCAAAATTTTCTTCCATTTCTCCATTTTCTTCCATCAATTTTTCGTCCGCCGCTGCCGCCACCGTTGCAATCAACTATCCGCCGCTGTTGTCGTCTCCTTGCCGGTAATTTTTTCATTTTATTTTATCTTGTATATTTATTTAAATCATATGTGAAATACCCATTAAAATATGTTAAATATTGTATTCACTTTTGTTAATTCTCTGAAATTGTTGTACTAATCATGCCCATTAATATTATACCTATTAAAATCTTATATGATTTTTTTTGTACAAATCATGCCCATTAATATTTCGTCAATTTTGTAGAATATATTTGTTTTACAATTTTCTAAAATTATTGAGAGTAATTTTATAACGAACATGTCATATGATGTTGGTTATTTGGAGCCTAAGCATGCATGATCTAACATTAAAACAATTTGTACGGAACGAAGCACGTCCCGAGGGGTCTATAGCGGAAGCATATGCAATGAATGAATCATGGAACTTCTGCTCGCGATATCTAAATGGGATTGAAACGAGATTCAATAGAGATGAACGAAATGATGATAACATTCCCAATCACGAGATATTTGGTGAATTTGAATTATTTAGGCAGAGGGTACGACCATTAGGGGCATCAACTTTACGAATGCTATCAGCGGAAGAAAAGCGTATTGCACATTGATACATTCTCAACAATTGTAAAGAAATAACAGACTATCGCAAGTACGTTTCAAACTTTTTCCTTTTCTAAATTCTAGGGTATCTCCTTTGATATAATATTTAAATGATCAATTTTGTAGGCAACATTTGAGGTTAATTCGTCGTGAAACTCAAAGCGCCTCTGACTTATATATAAAACATCAACGCAAATTTCCCGATTAGTTCAAATCTCACGTATACATAGTCATTTTGTAGGCAACAGTTGAGGGATGATTCATTTTTCGTATTCATTTTTAATGTATAAGTAATTATCAGGTTCTACAACGGCGCGAGAGAGAAGATATCTCCGATGATTTCTTTTCACTTGCAATGGGACCTTCGTCTGAGGTGCGCTCTTACAATGGATGCATTGTTAATGGGGTACGATTTCACATTGTAGAGTGTGATAATCGTCGAGCTACACAAAATAGTGGAGTCCTAGTGGCCGGGGAGATCAGTGAGAACACAAGTGTGGATAACAATTTCTACGATGTTGTAAACGAAGTATTAGATTTCCAATATGCGAACAGAAGACGCGTTTTCTTGTTGAAGTGTAGATGGTTTGACACAGATAAAAACAAAAGTAATAAGACACATGTGGATTTAGGATACAAATCGATCAATACATCACACTTTTGGTATGTCGACGAGCCTTTCATCTTTGCTATCCAAGCACGACAAGTCTTTTACATTGATGACATCAAACATGGTAGCAATTGGAAAGTTGTTCAAGTAGTCCAAAATAAATGAATATGGGATGTACCGGAAGTGGATCATGTTGAAAATGCACAACTAGATTTACTAGAAATTGTTGGTGGCGTCCGAGTGGATGAAACCATTGAGGAGGTTACTTTCTGCAGAGTTGACGTTGATCCTACAGTTGTGGAAAGACCAAGTATTGTACATGGCGATCATGACTTCATAAACGATGATGATGAAGAACAATTATCTCTCAATAATAGTTCAAGTGTTGATTAATAATTTGAATTAGATTACGATGATGAGTAATGATGTATCTACTCAATTCTCTTTTTCTCTAGCTTACATGTATTTATTGTTAATTTAATATTGTTTTCTCTTTTTTTGTGTTTGTATAGATACGATGTCAACCCCTAATAGGCAACGGGAGGCTGATGAAGAATTCTTATATCTAGGCAACACGGTATCTTCTGTGGGTGATACTTCAGGTTAGTATATTTTGAAATATATTCTGTTAACTGAAATACATCATAAACTGTTTTAAATTTTTTATTCTTCAGATAGTAGCTCAGCATCCAATCGGAAGAAACGAGAGCATTCGCAAAACATTGAGTTGGAAAAATACATCAAAAAACATGTGAGAATTACAATCGTGATAAATGAGGGGGAGACAAAACCAATATCTCAACATTCGGTACGATTTAGTAATGCGATCGACATCACCGTGAGATCTGCATTTCCAGTACGTTTTCGTACTTTTGCTGAGGTTCCAAACGAGTTCATAGAATTGGCTAAAAGTAAATTATTTGTAAGTAATTATAAGTTTATCCTTTTACAGTCATGAACATCATCTATGCTAATTCTTCCCTCCCTCTTTTGTAGGCTCATTTCGAACTTGATCTGTCCAGTCAACGACTTAACCGTTTTATAGTACATCAAATGCAAAACTCCTTCAATGAAATTAGAGCAGATTTGCACAGACATTACAGAAAATGTGGAGATCCTCAACAAGCACGTGCTAGTTTGCCTAGTTGGCTTAAAAATAGGCCAGAAGATTGGTACTTTTTGTGTGACCGCTTCAAGAGTGAAGTGTTTCAGGTACAATATTTATGGCGTGTATAATTTACTGCATTTACTAATACATCACACTATTGACATGTTTTTTTTTCAAATGTAGGAAATGTCTGTGACGAACAGGAAGAATAGAGAGAAATTACCGTTCGACCACGTAGGTGGATCGAAGTCATTCCTGTAAATTCAGGCAGAGTTGCAGGCAAAGGAGGGTTGAGAAATAAGACGTGTTGACCTATTTAGGGAAACACACTCTAAAGGTGGAAAGTTTGTGAACGAGGCCGTTGAAAATGCACATATAACATTTTTTGCTTTACTGTCGTGTTTTTTTTTTTCACTTTTAACTTTAGTCGCTCGTTCTTACCCATTTAATTATTATGTTTAGCATCAAATGTTGGAATTACAATCCAACCCCACTCTAGAAGGTTCTCAACCACTAACAGGGGATGAAATCTGTGAGGGTTTTGGTTAGACGACCCGAATATTCAAAAGGTCTAGGTTGGGGCCCTAAGCCTAAGTCAAGAAGGTCTAGGTTGGGGCCCTAAGCCTAAGTCAAGAAGGAGTAGCATCTCATCAAGCTCGTCATCTACTCAAGGAACGGAGGTGGGAATGGAGGAATTGAGAGTCAATTTCCAACAGTCTCAGTCGAGGATTAAGGAACTTGAAGACGTTCAGAAAAGAATGCAAGAGGATCATGCAAGACAAATGGAAGAAATAAAAAAAAAATGATTGAAGATATGGTACGATCACATAGAGGAGACCCATCAAATTAGGTATGATTACTATATTATTTAGTTGTCTAATATGTTGCTATTCTGCAGTTATGGTAGCAAAGTTTAGTTATGTCTTAAGTAGCTTTATGATAATTAAAGAATTGTTGGTTATCCTGTAGTTATGGTAGCCAAACAACTGGATTTTGATGTGTTTTTTGAGGTTCCATGTTTTTCGTGGGGGGTGGGTAGAATTTTATGTGTGTTGGTCATTGTTTACTCGTTTTGTATGTTTTTTATGTTCGGGAGGTTCCATGTTTGTTGTGAGGGCTGGGTAGAGTTTCATTACACCCGTCTTGTTCTTGAACTTGGCTATTTTGTGTATTTATGAATATTTACGAAGTTTAATGTGTTGTGAGGGGGGGAGGGTGTAAAATTTGGGTTAAACCATTTTGGGGACAAAGGTAGAGTTTTATGTGTGTTGGTCATTGTTTACTCATTTTGTATGTTTTTGATGTTCGGGAGGTTCCTGTTTGTCATGGGGGGTGGGTAGAGTTTCATTACACCCGTATTGTCCTTGAACTTGGCTATTTTGTGTATTTATGAATGTTTACGAAGTTTAATGTGTTGTGAGGGGGGAGGGGGAGGGGGTGAAATTTGGGTTAAACTATTTTGGGGACAAAGGTAGAGTTTTATGTGTGTTGGTCATTGTTTACTCGTTTTGTATGTTTCTGATGTTCGGGAGGTTCCATGTTTGTCGTGGAGGGTGGGTAGAGTTTCATTACACTCGTCTTGTCCTTGAACTTGGCTATTTTGTGTATTTATGAATATTTACGAAGTTTAATGTGTTGTGGTTGGAGGGGGGGGGGGGGGGGGGAGGGGGAGGGGGGATTGAGATAAACTATTTTGGGGACAAATTTGAGTTTTATGTGTGTTGGTCATTCTTGAGGCGTTTTGTGTGCTTTTGATATTCGGGAAGTTACATGTTTGTCGTGGGGGGTGGGTAGAGTTTCATTACCACCCGTATTGAAGTTTGAACATGCTGTGGATGTTTATCGATATAACATTTCAATGTTTTTGTTTTATTGTAGAATGTTGTTCGGAGATGAGCTGGGACAATTGTTGAAGATGTTGTGTTCGAGAAGTGTTCTAGATGTTGTTTTGATTTTACTTCTTTATGTATTTGTGATATGAATGTTTATCGACTTCGTTTGGATTTTTTAATTTCTAGTATCAACTTTGTTTAGATATTGTAATTTTTTCTTTACTTGTTATAATATGGACTTCATTTTCGTTTTTTAGGGTGAATCTTTATTTAGGTTAATATGTTTTACAGGTTTTCAGATTAAATTTTAAAAAATTACAAATGATATATTAAATTTCAATACTCCCCACGCATATAGGATCTCCCGACGCACTTTAAAACGGTATCGGGAGTTATGGTGGAACTCCCGACGCACAAACAACGTCGGGGGTTATGGGGGAACTCCTAACGCACTGTAGTACGTCGGGAGTTCCAGAAACTGTCGATGCCGTATATTATACGTCGACAGTTCCAGGAACTCCCGACGCACTACAATACGCCGGGAGTTCCCTCAGAACTCCCGACGTCGTTTAAATGTGCATCGGGAGATCCTCTCCCGACGGATTTCTCCCGACCAAACTCCCAACGACCGTTTATACGTCGGGAGAGCCTTTTCTAATAAATTTTCTACACTTTCCCGACGAAATATGACGTCGGGAGAAGTTAGATTTCTTGTAGTGTTATACTAATTTGCTATCTAATGGTTGTTTGATTGCTATTTGATATTGAATGTTTTTTTAAATTTATTGTCAATGATACCAATTGCTATCTGATTGTTGTCTGATTACTATCTAATACTGGTTATCAATGATACAGATTGCTATGTGATAATGGTTGTCAATGATACTAATTGTTACCTGATTGTTGTCTGATTACAACAATCAAGTAAGACAATTGATTAAGGTCGTTGATTTGGAAATGGAAGAAAAGGAAAAGTTGGGGAATAATCTAAAGGATATTTGTAATACATAGTAGAATAAGAGAAAAAATCTAAAAATATATTACATCTTTAAAATATTTGCAAATATGGATGAGTTGACTAGTCAATTTTTAATTTTTTTAATTTCCAATTTCGTCCTCCTTTGTCTTATCTTGTTGTACACCTTTTTTTAGTCTTTTTATTTTCTTTCTCTTCTTAGATTTTTGCTTCTTCCCTCACTTTTTTTATTTTTTTAATTTTATTTTCTTTCTCAGTTTTTGCTTCTTTCTTTCTTTTTTATTTTTTTTCCTTTATCCGATTTTTGCTTCTTTTGATTTTTATTTTCTTTCTTTTCTTTCTTTTTTTTCCTTTTTTATTTTATTTTATTTCATTTCTTTCTTTTTTCCTTTTTTTTATTTTCTTTTCTTTCTTCGGTTTTTTCTTTTTTTTTTTTAATTTTCTTTTATTTCTTTAGTTCTTGCTTATTCCTTTTTTTATTTTTATTTTCTTCCCTTTTTCCGATTTTTGCTTCTTCCCTGATCTTTTTTTATTATTTTATTTTATTTTCTTTCTTCATTTTTTTTGCATCTTCCCTTTCTTTTTCTTTTCTTTTTTTTTTTTAGTTTTTCTTTCATTTGCCCAATTTTCGCTTCATTTTTTTCTATTTAATTTTATTTTCTTTTTCAGTTTTTGCTTCTTCTCTTTTTCTTATTTTTAAAATTTTTCTTTCCTTTATTTGAATTTTTTCTTCTTCCCCTTTTTTTCACAAGAGTTATGAGGCTGAGTTCCGTACGCAGGACTTGAAAGTACTTAATTCATAAGTGACTTAACACCAAAAAGTCAATCATCAAGTTTGATTATTAAACAAATAATAAATATAAATAACAAATGAAAGTCTATCAGTGATAGTCACTAATATTTTCTATCATTGATAGCTTAATCTTTGATTATATTTTCGTAGTTAATAGCCACTTATAGAAATTTATCATTGATAGCCAACTTAGTGAATTTAACTAATAAAGTTGAATTTCGAACTAAAATGTAAGTTGAATGCCTAGAAGTTATCGCTAATAGCATGTTTATCAATGATAGAAGCTATTATCAAAAAGAAAAGGGACTTATAAATGTTTGGGAAGGACAAGAAAGCGGCAAAAAAGTGTTCAGTGGCTATGATTGATAGAAGCTACTACTAATAGAAGCTAATACTAATAGCATGTTATCGATGATAGAAGCCACCCGATAGCACGTTATCGATGATAAAAGCTACCACTAATAACACGTTATCGACGATAGAGAACTATTACTGATTGCATGATATCAGTGAGATCATTGATAGCATCTTATTAGTGATATTATCTTTGAAAGAAGCTATCACTGATAACCACAATATGAGTGATGTTAGTGATATCGGTGATAAAACTTAGGTGATATCTATATATCGAGTTTCTTTCAATGGTAATAACCAGTTATAGAGGTCTATCATTGATAGCCTTAAGTGTTAATATTTCAAGGTTAATTCTAATTGAAGAAAGTCTATCAGTGATAAACGACTGATAGTAGCTATCAATGATAGCTATGATAAAAAATTATTAGTGATAACTACTATGGTAATCAAAGTTGTTGGTCTTCTTTCAAAGTTGATCACTATTTATAAATCTATCATTGATAGCCACTGATAGCCTTAAGTAGTAATATTTCAACATTGATTCTAATTGATGAGAGTGAATCAATGATAGCTACTAATAATTGATAGCAAATTAAAAGCTAATATTTCAAGATTGTATTAATTTTTCTCAAATTGAAAGCTATCGCTGATAGCAACTATCATCGATAGCAATTGATAGAAGCTATCAGCGATAGCAGCTGATAGCAGCTAACAGTGGTTATCACTAATAACTACTATAGTGATAACTTTTAATTTGAGAAAACTGGGACGAAGCGAACAAAATGTTGGCTAGACATGAGATTTTTAGTCTTTTACCATTTTTGATCTATATATGCAATTATTTTATCCTTGTACTACATATTCTATTATTTTAGGCTTGAATTCTATTTATGCAACTAGCTCTAATCTAAAATTTACAGAAGAAGAAAAAGGAAAATAAATATTTAAAAAAAATCAATATAGATATGTTTTGATTCCAACCATTAAAAATGGGAAAGCTGGAAATTACCACAAAATCAAAGTCAAGATTTTAGTTTTAGTTCTTTAAAAACAAAAACTATACACTAGAAAGGAAAAAAAAAGAGTTTTTTTTTTTTATATATAATTTAAAACTGGTAAATGGAAAATATCTCATTCGTTTTCTTTATTTGGTAAAAATATAATTTCATAACCTAATCGAAAAGTAGTAGAGTTTAAAATGGATAAAGAAAATTCAAATAAGAGATAAATAAAATAAAAGATCAGATTTTATCTACCGAAATCGAAGATGCAAAAATCAAAGAGGTAGACATAGGTTTAATTGGGGATAATTTTAGAATAAGATAAAAATTTGAAATCAAACTTCCCTCTAACGTGATTTTAATTTTCAATATTGACATAGTTGGAAAATTTGAAAAATTGATTAGATTGCTAAATCCTATATTTGATTTGAAATTTTGCGAAGTTTCATTTTCTATATTTTGTGCTCAATGTATATGAGAATGGGAGAATCCTCTGAACATAAAATTTTCTAATACAGTTTTAGTAGAGTGAAATTTAGTCCATTTCTCATTCTTTTGTTGTATATGTAGGTATTAAGTATTCCATCGTTTCAATAAAGAATGAAGAAATTATCTCTTTTATGAAATTCTATTTTAATATAGTATTACTGTTTTTTTTCACTTCACATTTTCCTATGTTTAAGTTTCTGGATAACAACTTCATCATCGTCTTCCTCTCAGACTCCAAAATTTCTGCTTGAGCCAATTGCAGTATTCTATCTTTTTCAGTTCTTGCCTTGTCATTGGATATCCCAAGTAGCTCAACTCCCAAAGAAGGAGAAGATGTTGAAACCGTAACTCCCAAGGAATGAGAAGACGCTGAAACCATGGGGAGAGACAAGGAGTTGAGATTCTCTTAGAAATTAGAATCCTAGATTTTTTAGCCTAAATTGACAAGTTTATTTAGCATCATAGTCGAGTGAGTGAGAGCCTAGTCATCAAAAAAATATAAGCCATCTCAACCTTCTGTTAAAAAGTTAATAGAATCCTAATGGCAGGGACCAAATTGAGTATTTTCAAAAGTTCAGAGACTAAAATAGATATTTTTAAAAGTTTAGGAACCAAAATAGAACAAGATTCAAAGTTAATGGCAGGGATCAAATTGAATATTTTCAAAAGTTCAGAGATTAAAATAGATATTTTTGAAAGTTTAGGAATCAAAATAGAATAAGATTCAAAGTTCAGAAACCAAAATAGGATTTAAATCTCCCCCTCCCCTCTCTCGATATATCTATATCTATATATATATATTTATGAAGGTTATTATATCAATTATAATTAATTTGAACAATTCAAATTAACTCAAAATTAATTTGATTCTCAATAATCTCAGTTAACCTACCGAGGGAATCTTATAGACCTATAGTTTGAAGAACCAACGGTACTTAGATAATTAATTAAACTCTTTAATTAAATTACCCAACTTTCATTAACTATCAGTCACTCCATTAAAGATCGACAGCTGCACTCTTCACACTACAAATGTATTTTTGTGTCCATTGGATATAACCAATCAATAGTGTGTTGACCCTTCACAAATTGCTCGTACGTACAGTTGGGTCAAAATTACCGTTTTTTCCTTTGTAGTTATATCTAGCTCCTTAAGTACCACTGATCTCTCTAATGAACAATTAGTTATAGTCCAACTATGACCAAACCCCTCTCGGGCCAGGAGAGAGTGTAGTGCCGCATTAAAGAGCCTTGGAATCAGTCTTTAAGGGAGCAATTTCTCTACTTACCTAACTATAGAGAAAAGTGAATTTTTCCTTGTGTAGTTGCGTTCCCAACTCCCCATCAGACAAATCCTAAAATGATAGGCATATTGAGTCGCCGACACTGGCCACTCTCACCAAGCAAATAAAGGATCGCCTTCATAGCAAAAGTTCACAACTCATTTAGGATTCAGGTCAAGTCACTTATGGTCATCCTAGTAAAATGTAAGTCTCTTCTATCAACGGTGTTATATAGTGAGACTATTCATTTTGTGGTCGATCTTATACAAGCTCTTTGTATAGAATACACTCGTTCTCATGTGTCCACATGAATGATCAGGATTGGATCATTTATAGCAGTTCACAACAATTATAACATGTATAAAGCGTGTCGTACTCGTAGTGTCACCAGGATAAGGTACCCAGCCTTATCCATCCACTATAGACAGTTTAGGTTATCAATTAAATATGATCCATCTGTATGTTTCCACATACATGTTTAAGTTACAAAAGAGAACTTTGGATCTTAGTTTATTGATTTTGTGGGTTAATGCTACTAAATGCCAAATAAAATGCCTTAGATTTTATTAGATAAATAAATTGTTTGTACATTAAAATTACAAACTATAGGACATATGAGATTTATGGCGTCAATCCTAACAATCTCCCACTTGTCCTAAAACTAGTAAGGTGTACATCATGAAAGTCAAACTAATATAAAAATATACAAAAACAAGAAACTAGAACTTACAATATGCGCTCAATATAAAATCTCCCACTTGTCCTAGACTAGATGTGGCATGTCCCATAGACCCATACTCTACAGGTGACCCTCAAACACCTTAGTCATGGGGGTCTTTATAAATAGATCAGCAACGTTGTGCATCAAAGCTATCTATGTAACGATCACATCTCCTCGATGCACAATATCCCATATTAGATGATACTTCCACTCGATATGCTTCCTATGTTTGTGACTCCTAGGTTCTTTGGAATTAGCCACAACATCACTACTATCACAATAAATGGTGATGACTTTTGACATGTCTGGAACTACTTCCAGATCAGTCAAGTCTTGAGCCAGACAGCCTCATTGACAGCTTCACAAGCTGCTCATACTCTGCCTCAATTGTGAAGTCAGCAATGCATCATTGCTTGGTGCTTTTCTAGACTACAACCCTTCTGTTAAGAGTGAACACTTATCCAAAGCGGATTTCTTGGAATCCCTATCAGTCTGAAAATCAGAGTCTGTGTATCCTGTAAGGATTAAATCCCTAGACCCATATATGAGCATGTAGTTCTTCGTTCTTTAAAGATACACGAGGATAGTTTTAATGACAATCCAATGATCTAATCCTGGATTTGACTGATATCTACTGACTATCCCTACTGCATAACAGATGTTAGGTCTAGTACATAACATTGCATACATCAAGCTACTAACAGCTGATGCATAGGGATCTATCTCATCTCCTCAACTTCTTTAGGTGTCTTAGGACACCATTCCTTAGACAAAGTAACTCCATGCCTAAAAGGTAGCAAGCCTCTCTTAGAGTTTTGCATCGAATACTTGACAAGCAGCTTGTCAATGTATGATGCTTGAGACAATGCCAGCGTTTTGTTCTTTTGATCTTTAAAGATCTGAATACCTAGGACAAATTGTGCCTCTCCCAAATCTTTCATTTGGAATTGAGTTACCAACCAATATTTAATTTCAGTCAATAAACCTACATCATTTTCAATGAGTATAATGTCATTTAAGTACAACCTAGAAAAGCTATTGAGTTGTTGATGATCTTCTTGTAAACACAAGGCTCATCAACATTTTGATCAAATCCATAAGATGTGATTGCAGTATCAAATCTTATATTCCAATATCGAGAAGCCTATTTCAATCTATAAATGGACCGATTTAGCTTACAAACCTTTTGATCTTGACCTTGGGTTATCAATCCTTCAGATTGCTGCATATAGATAAAGAAATCTTAACATCTATTTGCAAAATCTCATAGTCATAATATGAGATAATGGACAGGAGTATCCAGATAAACTTCAATATGGCAATAGGTGAGAAAGTCTCCTCATAGTCGACTCCCTCAACTTGGATATAACCTTTTGCCACTAGCCTGGCCTTGACGGTTTGCACATTTCCACCAGCGTCCCGTTTTCTCTTATAGATCAATTTACAACCTATAGGTTTTTCCTCGTCAGGTTGATCTATAAGATCCCAAATCGAATTGAAGTACATAGACTCCATTTGAAGATCCATAGCTTTGATCCATTCATTTTTGTCAACATCCTCCATAATTTTCTTGTAAGACAATGGATCCTCAACGTCGCTATCGGATATGACAGCTAGGGTTTCTGTTAAACCCACATAATGTATAGGTGGGTTCGTGACCCATCCAGTACGTCAAGGCTCCCTAAATGGTTAAGGTGGATGTGCAATACTAGATGGACCAATATCAACAACTCTTGTCGAAGTATTGGGTTCTTCAATAATTCTTGTTGAAGGTTTAGTAGTTTTGGTGGAAAGTTCAATTAACATTATCCTACTGCATGGTTTATGCTCCCTTATGTGGTTCTCTTCTAAAAATGTAGCGTTTGTCGACACAAACACTTTATTATCTTTAAGATCGTAGAAGTAATCACCTTTCGTTCCTTTGGGGTAAAATATAAATATGCACAATTTTGAACGAGGTTCCAACTTCTTCAGATTAACCTCAAGCATATGTGTTGGACAACCCCAGATCCTGAAATGACGTAAAATTCCTTTACGACCATTCCATAACTCCAAAGGTGTTCTAGTAACACCTTTGTTCTAGTAACACCTTTGGATGGAACACTATTCAAAATATATGCTACAGTCTATACTGTATAACCTCAAAATGAGTTAGGTAAGGAAGTATAACTCATCATAGACCGAACCATGTTCAACATGGTTCAATTTCTCCTTTATGATGCACCATTTTGCTGAGGTGTACTAGGTGCTGAGAGTTGAGACACGGTTTCATGTTCAATCAAATAGTCTTGGAATTTCAAATCCATATACTCTCCACCTTGATCAAATCAAAATATTTTTATCATTTTACTTAATGCATTTTCAACTTCAGCCTTATATTTTTTGAATTTGTAAGGGCTTCAAACTTATGTTGTATTAAATAAATGTACCAATACCTTAAATAATCATTAGTGAAGGTGATGAAATATTCAAACCCTCTTCTTACCTTAACATTAATAGGACCACAGAGATCCGATTGTACAAGTTCTAAGAGCTCTTTGGCTCTATGACTTTTTCTAGTAAAAGATCTCTTAGCCTTCAAAGCATGACTCATATACAGGTAGAAAACTTCCTTGTAACTCACTTAGAAGTTCATTCTTCACCAATCTCTCAATCCTATTGAGATTTATGTATTCTAACCTTAGGTGCCAAAGATGGACATTATCTTTAGGAGAAATTTTATATATTTTATTTTGAGTTACCGTAGTTTTAAATAGTTCAGTATTTAGGAGGGCCTTTGTTGCTAACGGCCTTAGCAAATGAAAATTATCTTCCAGCTTAGCAGAACAAATCACAATATCATTTTTGTAAATAACTACTTTATTTACTGAAAAATTTATAGAATATTATTATTCAAGTAAACACTTTACAAAAATTAAGTTCTTTTTCAAATCAGGAAATACAAATACATTTTCTAATAAAATATAAGATTTCTATAAAGTAAGCCGGAGTCCTCCCTCTGCCTTCACTGAGATGAGGTTCCTTGTTTTCTATACACTATAGGTTACATATACAATATAACCTATATTTTCTTTTCCCTCTCATATGACATTTAATATAAATCACATTTATATTAAATTTAACAATTATGAATCTAATTCATATAATTAATATTTATATCTTATTCAATATTTATTTCCTCTCACAAATGCTATAATACATCAAATACATTATAATAATTATATCAATATAATTAAAATAAATTAATTATATCATATATAATTAAATCTCTCAATTAATTTGAACAATTCAAATTAATCCAAAAACTGATTCTCATTTAATCCTATTGAGCTACCAAGGGGACCTCATGGACCTGTAGCTTGAAGCTTCAACGATACATGAATAATTAATCAAATTCTTTAATTAAATTATTCACCATCTGTTAACTGTCGGGCACTCCACTAAAGATGATAGTTGCACTCTTTATACTACAGATATATTTTTGTGTCCAGTGGATATAACCAATCAACAGTACGATGACCCTTCACAAATTGCTCGTAAGTACAGTTGGGCAAAAATTATCATTTTGCCCTTATAGTTACATCTAACTCCTTAAGTACCACTGATCCCTCTAATGAATAATAGATCATAGTCCAACTATGACTAAACCCCTCTTGGACTAGGAGAGAGTGAGGCACTGATAAGCGCCTACGATGCTTGTTGGATGCAAAAACTAGAGGTCCTTCTAGGATCCTTGCAAACACTTAAAAAGAAAGCTACTTAGATCGAACTTAGAATCTATGATGGTCACACTTAGATCCTAAGAAAACTCACTCCATAATTAGCTTGATCAAGACTAATCCAATGAATTGATTTAAACATAAAATCTAAAGCAAGATTTGAAAGAAAAAGACAATACCAAAGTTGATTAAGCACAAGCTTTTTTACTATGGATAATATGAGTTTTGAAGAGTACTACAAGCCATTTTATAGGTCAAATGGTGGTGGATAGACCAAGAAACTCAAAAGTCATTCATATACAATTAATTGCAAATTGTAGAAAATAATACCTAGAAACTTGAAACTTAATTGCATACTAAATAATAAGTCAAAATGCAAAACTAGAAATGTAAAAAGCCTTCAAATTGCCTTAAATATCTCCTCGAGAAGGTGGCAAATTATATGTACACGTTTGATAAGGTTTGACATCACATTTCTCTATGCAGTGCACACTTGATAACCTTTTCTTCAACAAATCTGCACACTTTTTTTTACCATCGTGTCATCTTCCAAACTATAGGACTTTTCTCGTGCCATCTTCATGCCATTCTCTTCCTTACTCATTCAACTATCATTATATAAAACTTTGAGCTCAAAATTATTTGTCAGTTCTGGTGAATTTGCTAGTTTTTGAAGATGTAGTGTGAATGCCTTTTGAATCTTCTTTGCTTTTCTTCTTGTAATTGGTCCTTCAGGTACATGCAATGGTTCAATGGTTGAATTCACATCATCACCCCTTTCTTTAAAAAGGACCTGTCCTCAAATCAAGGTATTCATTCCCTATATCTAAAGGAGTCAAATCAGCCACATTGAAAGTAGAACTTACGTTGTACTCACCTCAAAGATCTAATTTGTAGGCATTATCATTGATCCGCTCTATCACTTGAAATGGACCATCTCCTCTTGGTTGAAGTTTAGACATCCTTTGATCTTGAAACTTTTCCTTTCGTAGATGAACCCAAACCCAATCACCGAGTTTAAAAATCATTTTCTTTCTCCCTTGGTTCTTGCTATTGACAAGCTTTTGATAATTCTTTTCAATCCTTTCTTTATGCAAATTCTTTATGTATTTTGCCCTTGAAACAGCTGCATCACTAGTAAACATATTAAGTGGCAAGGATAAAAAATCTAAAGGAGTTAATGGATTAAAGCCATACACAACTTCAAAAGGTGAACAATTAGTGGTGCTATGTATTGCTCTATTGTTTGCAAACTCTACAAAAGGTAGAAAATCCTCCTAATAACTGGTAGAAATACAAGTTATTAAAGCTCAAATTATTAAAACAATGGGAGAAAGCGATGTTAAAATAGGCAATATTATGATTGAATGCGCAAACTAAAAGAAAAATTGCGATCGCTAACACTCATCGCATAAAAGTAGTTAAATTACGTTATTCTGCGCAGTTACAATGTGATGGCGTGTTTTGAGTTTGCGATCCAAGGGTACCTCAAAGATGATCGCAGGATGACTTTACATAAAGGCTGTAGCCTAATGTAATGAAACATGATGAGACGTAAAGCTGATAACGGTCAAATCAAAAATTCAGTTGACGGCCATTGAAGACCATACCGTTGTAAATACATTGAACTTCTGGTGACTATCAGACAGGCAACAGGGTATGGAAATTAATGCTGCCCATCCACGCAATCATTAGTGAGAAGAATTGCTCTACCTAGAAGTCTATAAATACCCAATGTTACCAAACCAGAGAAAGCGCACGAGGAGGCGAGGTGAAGCCGAGGGAAGAGAATTCTTGAGAGGAAATTAATTTTTGGAAAGATCGAGAGACTGCCAGAAACAACACGAAGGAGAGACACACAACCCTTGTGAGAGCAAGATTCTACAATTCGGGAAAGAGTTGAAGTGATAAGAGTAGTGTAAAAAGCCAGCGGAATCAAGACATTGTTTACCTGACTTGATACTTCTTACACCATTTATTGTTTTGTACCCAAACACTTTATTTGCAAAAATGGAAACTTCATTTCAATTTATGATCAGTCTCTCCCTACCATGCATGAGTAACTAAATTTGTGAATGGGTTGAGAAGTACTTAGCTGGCATGACTTAAGCTATGCACTTTATGCGATCATCTTGTCTTATGTATGCTTCATTCATCATTTAGAGTACTTGAGAGAGTAATCTAAAAACAGAATCTAGGCTTGAGAGAGTCAGATTAGATCACATAAGCAAGAGTAGAGACTTGGTCTTTATTAGGAAAACTTGCATGGTCATTGCATCCATACATCCTTTCATCACATGATAAATCAACGTATCAAGTTTTTGGTGCCGTTGCCGAGGATTACGATATAGATTGCGCTAACATCAAACCCCTTTGATCTTTACAGCTTTTGAACTTTGTTGTGTTTCCATTCCACCTATGCAGGAAGAAGCAAGCATCGTATGAGCGAAGGACATACTTCTGAGCTCAAGTACGACCAGAGATCGAAAGAACTTTTCGTAAAAAGCAGAGAAACAAGTGTAAACAGTAAGAAAAAGTTCGTAGAATGGCTGAACAACCTGAAGAACGAGTAGCGAATGAAAACAACATGATGTCAAATCCTATCCTATTGGCAAATAATCGCAAAAGACCCATCCGGGACTATGCGTCACCAAACTTATACGATTTCTCCCCAGGAATCATGAGACCAACATTGGATGGATCAAGATTCGAGATGAAGCCAGTAATGTTGCAAATGATATAAATAGCAGGACAGTTCGGAGGACGGCGTGGTGAAGATTCACACGCCCATCTATGAAGCTTCATTGAAATTTGCAACACTTTTGTGTTCCTTAATATTTCCCCAAAAGAGGTTCGACTCACGTCATTTCCATTTTCACTATGCGATAAAGCACGAAATGGGCATACTCTCTTGAACCAGGAGAGATAATGTCATGGGAGCAAGTTGTGGAGAAGTTTATGAAGAAGTATTTCCCTCCCACAGAGAATGCCAGAAGGAGGAACTTGATCACCAATTTTGAACAAGAAGAAGATGAACTTGATCACCAATTCAAGAGACTAGTACCGACTGCCCATACAATGGATTGCCTGATTGCCTCTAAATGGAGATTTTCTATCATGGACTCAACTCTGCATCACAGACAGCTACCAATGAGGCAATAATAGGAAGTCTTCTGGACAAAACATATGATGAAGCAAAGAATATTCTTAATCGCATCTCGAAAAACCAAGAAGATTGGCAAGAAAGCGATCAAAGAACAAAGCCTAGAGAAGGTAATACGAGTAATAGTGCCATCGCATCATTACAAAATCAGATGAATGCAATGATAAACTTGTTGCAAGGTGTCGCAATAAACAATTAAGATACTCGAAATGGGTAAGTCAATGCGATAGAGCAAACAAGCACCAACTGTGTCATATGTAAAGAATCGCATTCTTTTGAAGAATGCCCACGAAATCCTCAATTAGTTTACTTTGTCAAAAAAAATCCTTTTTCAAACACTTACAACCCGGGGTGGCGAAATCACCCTAATTTTTCTTGGAAGAACAACTAACAGAAAAGCAGTCAGCCCGTGGCTCAGAGAGAGGGACTGTAAGGGTTTTTCCATAGAACTAATGGACAACAGCAAGCTAGCAGCTCCCGAACACCATCCCCATCATCCCTGGAAAACTTGTTGAAGCAATACATCGAAAAGAATGAACCAGTCCTTCAAAACCCAGCTACATCCATCCGCAATTTGGAAATTCAAATGGGACAAATTGCAAGAGAGCTAAAGAATAGACCCTAAGGGACATTAGCTCAACCGAGCTTCTACACAATCCAGGGAATATAGGGAAAGAACACTGCCAAGTAGTCACCATAAGAAGTGGAAAGACGACGATAGAAGTCAGAAAGGAGCCTCGAACGATTGAGTCAAGGGAGCAACTTGTGATTAAATCAAAGAAGCCTCTATCGCAGATTGAATCAAAGGAGTCTGAAACTAGGGAACCAAAAGATGCGATCACCTCTAAGCCTCTAGACCATGAAACATTGAAAGTACAGCTACCTCCATTTCCTCAAAGACTGAAAAAGAAACATAACGATGAAGGCCAGTATCAGCACTTCTTGGAAATATTGAAACAATTGCACATCAATATTCCATTCATAGAAGCGATGGAGAAGATGTCGGTGTATGCGAAATTTTTTAAGAACATTGTCTCAAAGAAGAGAAGCTCAGGAAGATTCACCACGGTGGCATTGACACAAGAATCCAACATTATAATCCCACCAAAGATGCGTGACCCAGGTAGTTTCACAATACCTTACTCAATAGGATGAATCTATATTGGTCAAGCATTATGCAATCTTGGGGCAAGTATAAACTTAATACCCCTTTCAATCTTCAAAAGATTGAATGTGAGACAGCTAACACCCACAACGGTGACTCTTTCACTCATCAATAAATCCTTGGTGCACCCTGAAGGGAAATTAAAGGATGTCTTGTTAACAATAGACAAATTCATTCTACCTGCAGACTTCATTATCTTAGATTATGAGGCAGATAAAGATGTTCCAATCATATTGGGATGATTCTTGTCTACTAGTCATGCTCAAATAGATATGCACAAGGGAGAAATCACAATGAGCATCAACAGAAAGAAGCTCAGGTTCAATATTATCAAGGCAATGAAGTTCCTAGATGAGGAAGGCTTATCAGATTCAGATGATGAACACACTTGCGCTGAAAATTGGGAGTCTGAGGAAGAAAATGAAGAAAGAGAGGATGCGACAGCATCAATAGAAACTTGCCATGCGATAACAGAGATATTGGAGAATGAGGAAATGCTGAATTTGGATGAAGAAAGAAAAACACAGAAGCCCTCTTTAGAGCAATCACTTACACTATAACTAAAAACTCTACCAACCCATTTGAAGTACATATTTCTCGGCCAGAATGAAACCGTACCAATCATCATATCCTCTGCGTTACCTGAAGAAAAAGAAACCGCGCTGCTCAGTGTTCTAAAGAAATATATTAGAGCAATCGGATGGACGCTCGCAGACATCAGAGGTATTAGCCCGACGTATTGCATGCATCGAATCCAGCTTGAAGAAAATCAGAAAGGATCGATAGAACCTCAATGTAGACTGAACCCTGTGATGAAAGATGTTGTCAAAAAAGAAATCATCAAATGGTGATGCCGACATTATCTACCCTATCGCAGATAGCACGTGGGTCAGCCCCGTGCAATCTGTCCCCAAAAAAGGTGGGATGACAGTGGCTCCTAATGCAAACAACAAATTGATCCCCATGAGGATTTGTATGGACTACAGGAAACTCAACGCGGCGACAAAGAAAGATCATTTTCCCTTGCCTTTCATTGACCAAATGCTCGATCGATTAGCTGGGAATGATTATTTCTGCTTCCTTGATGGGTACACAGGCTATAACTAAATTATGATCGCACTAGAGGATTAAAAAAAGACCACGTTCACATATCCTTATGGAATGTTCGCCTTTCGTCGCATGCTCTTTGGATTATGCAATGCTCCCAATACGTTTTAAAGGTGTATGATGGAGATCTTCTCCGAGTACCTTGAAGACTCGGTTGAAATATTTATGGATGATTTCTCAGTCTATGGGCAAACATATGAAACTTGTCTGCAAAACCAGGAGAGAATACTGAAAAAATGTGAAGAAACAAATCTGGTGTTGAACTGGGAAAAGTGCCATTTTATGGTCAAAGAAGGAATTTTGCTCGAGCACAAGGTTTCAAGGAATGGGTTAGAGGTGGACAAAGCAAAAATTGAAGCTATAGAAAAACTTCCACCTCCAGCGAATGTGAAAGCTTTGAGGAGTTTCCTAGGACATGCGGGGTTTTACAGAAGGTTTCTAAAGGACTTTTCCAAAATCGCTCGACCTTTGAATGTGTTGTTGGAAGTTGATAGACCCTTTGATTTCGATTCACACTGGCTCACTGCATTCAAAACACTAAAGGATGCGTTGACTACCACACCAATTCTGATTGCATCTGATTGGGCAAAGCCATTCGAACTGATGTGCGATGCCAGTAGATACGCGATGGGGGCAGTCTTGGTACAAAAAGTAAAAACAATGTTATACCCCATTACATATGCTAGCAGAACATTAAACTCCACGCAGGCGAATTATACCACCACCGAGAAGGAACTTTTAGCGGTGATTTTTGCAATTGAAAAAATTAGACCTTACTTGTTAGGGTCAAAAGTGATAGTCCATATAGACCACTCTACAATAAGATATTTGATGACAAAAAAAGATGCAAAGTCTAGACTAATCTGATGGGTTCTCTTACTCCAAGAATTTTATATGGAAATAATCAACCAAAAGGGAACAGAGAACCAGGTCACTGACCATTTATCGTGATTAGAGAATCCAAAAGTGGATCGCATCCAGTCGAAGGTGAACTCTTTATTTCCCGATGAGCAGTTGCTTAAGATTGAAGAACTACCCTGGTATGCAGATATTGTCAACTTCTTGGTTTGTAAACAATTCCCTAAAAACTACACATCCCATCAAAAGAAAAGGCTCATTCATGAATGCAAATTTTACTACTGGGACGATCTGAATCTATACAAAAGGGGACCAGACCAAATATTGAGACTCTGTGTTCTAGAAACTACTTTCCATCGCATATTATTTCAATGTCATGAATCAACCTATGAAGGGCATTTCGGTGGACAACGCATAGCAGCAAAAGTTTTGCAATGTGGGTATTACTAGCCCACTCTGTTTAAGGACACACGAGAATACTCCATGAAATGCGATAAGTGCCAACACACTGAAAGCATTTCAGAAAAAAATGCAAAGCCAATGAACATCATTTTGGAGGTGGAGCTATTTGAAGTCTAGGGAATAGATTTCATGGGACCATTTCCATCGTCAAATGGTCATAAATACATTCTATTGGTTGTCGACTATGTTTCCAAATGGATTGAAGTTATTTCATGCATTGCAAATGATTCGGCAACAGTCTCTAAGTTCCTGCAGAAAAACATCTTCACTTGTTTTGGACCTCACATGCCATAATAAGTGATGAAGGGACCCACTTTGTGAATCGCATTGTTAGTAAAGTGTTGATCAAATATAATGTCCACCATAAGATCGCCATCGCATATCACCCCCAAACAAACGGACAAGCAGAGGTTTCTAATAGAGAAATCAAGTCAATCTTAGAGAAGGTGGTGAACCCATCATGGAAGGATTGGGCCATGAAACTGGATGATGCCTTGTGGGCATATCGAACTGCTTATAAGACACCCATAGGCATGTCACCATATGCGTTGGTGTTTGGAAAGGCTTGTCATCTGTTGTTGGAACTAGAATATAAGGCGATATGGGCAGTTAAGAAACTTAACTTTGATCTTAAGGCTACAAGAGAAGAGAGAAAACTTCAGCTACTAGAGCTAGACGAGTAGAGATTACAGGCGTATGAGAATTTCAAAATTTACAAAGAACGCACCAAGCAATGGCATGATAAGCGTCTTTGTTAGAAAAACCTCAAGGCAAGTCAAAAGGCATTACGTTCAACTCTAGGCTGCGTCTCTTTCCTGGAAAACTGAAGTCGCGTTGGTCCGGGCCTTTTATCATCAAGGAAGTATTCCCGCATGGAGCGGTGGAATTGACCAACGAAGATGGGACCAACGCATTTAAAGTGAATGGACAAAGAGTAAAGATGTATCATGGAGGAGATTTCCAATGCGAGAAAACCTCCATTGACTTGGGTAAGCCATAATAAAGAAGAAATACTCAGTCTCTGTGATAATAAATGGTATACATTGATCAAGGACGAAGTATATACTTTTGAGTATCCTTTTTGTTTTTCTTTCAAGAATCTATTTTACTTTTTGCATATTCACTACTCTTTACGATTGCCAACTCCTTTTTTCTATCTTTCTATCTTTTTTATTTCATTATTTTGATCGCAATAAACGAATGTGACAGAGTAATGTGATGGGCTTAAAACACGCGATCGATTGAGCTTATAAAAAAAAAGTCCTGTTGCAATTACAATATCAGCCCATCACAGGAAAGGATGCGATTAAAATGATGCGGGCGAAAAATTAAATTTAGGGGTTGTGTCCTTCCTTGCCTCATACTATTTCAATTTTTGTACTTCTCACTTTCAATTTAATATTGCTAAATTTTACATCATATTCTCTCTCATTTGGCTCAATTCTAAATTTTTTATTAATTGATTTGATCACTGCATTCATCCTTTGCCCATTATGACTTCAATGATGAAATATATGCTTCTTTTCTTATCACATGAACTAGCATCAGATTAATTTCAATACAATCGATTCACAAAATATTTCTAAAATTTAGTGGTCTATCAGCTTTAATTTAAAACTATTTTTACCAAATTTTCTGAGTCCATCGCATGAATTATTTCATCTTTAACAATGAGGACATTGCTGCGTGTTAAATTTGGGGGAATGTTATTTTCAGCCTCGTTATTTTCATATCTTCATTTCAATTAAAAAAAATAATATACTATATAATGTTGAGATCGGATCTTGCTCGTAGTTGGATGTCTGCATGAAACCTGTGGGGGCAAGCCAAAACGAAGGTGGGAATCGTGATCAACGCAGAAGTTAAGTGATCGCAACTCCATTGCCAAATAAAAAGATGGGTATGAGTTTTGACTGAAAAGAGCACCTCGCTCGTAGTTGAATGTCAACATGACACTTGTGGGGGCAAGCCAAAACGAAGGCTGGGCACTCGGATCAGCGCAAGATCACAAAACGAATATCTAAATCATGCAAAGGCCAAAATCGCTTGAACACCCCGGTTTGATAAAATTTGAAATAAATCATGCGATGTCCTGGGAAATGAGCAAAATTTTTTTTTGAAGATTAAGCTCGTGGTGATAAAATTTGAAATAAATCATGCGATGTCCTGGGAAATGAGCAAAATTTTTTTTTGAAGATTAAGCTCGTGGTCCTTAAAGGTTAGAAATATTTTAGGAAGAGATTAGGAAAGAAATTAGTAATAACAATAGTTCAGCGATTTAAATAAGGCATTATGAGAAGCCTAGGTAGGGTGAAGGCGATTGAAATTTGGGGGTGTGATAAATGGTAGAAATACAAGTTATTAAAGCTTAAACTATTAAAATAATGGAAGAAAGCGATGTTGAAATAGGCAATATTATGATTGAATGTGCCAAACTAAAAGAAAAATTGCGATCGCTAATGCTCATCGCATAAAAGTAGTTAAATTGTGTTATTCTGTGCAGGTACAATGCGAGGCGCGTTTTGAGTTTGTGATCCAAGGGTACCTCAAAGATGATCGCAAGATGACTTTTCATAAAGGCGGTAGCCTAATGTAATGAAACATGATGGGACGTAAAGCTGATAACGGTCAAATCAGAAATTCAGTTGACAGCTGTTGAAGACCATACCGTTACAAATATATTAAACTTCCGGTGACTATCAGACGGTGCAACAGGGTATGAAAATTAATGCTGCCCATCCACGTGATCATTAATGAGAAGAACTGCTTTGCCTAGAAGTCTATAAATACCTAATGTTACCAATCCAGAGAGAGCGTGAGAAGGTGAGGCGAAGACGAGGGAAAGGAATTCTTGAGAGGAAATTAATTTTCAAAGAGGTCGAGAAACTACCAGAAATAACACAAAGGAGAGACACTCAACCCTTGTGAGAGCAAGATTCTACAATACGGGAAAGAATTGAAGTGATAAAAGCAGTGCAAAAAGCCAGAGGAAGCAAGACATTGCTTACCTGGCTTGATACTTCTTACACCATTTGTTGTTTTGTACTCAAACACTTTATTTGCAAAAATGGAAACTTCATTTCAATTTATGACCAGTCTCTCCCCACCATGCATGAGTAACTAAATTTGGGAATGGGTTGAGAAGTACTTAGCTAGCATGACTTAAGCTATGCACTTTATGCGATCATCTTGTCTTATGTATGCTTCTTTCATCATTTAGAGTATTTGAGAGAGCAGTCTAAAGACAGAATCTAGGCTTGAGAGAGTCGGATTAGATCACATAAGCAAGAGTAGAGACTTAAAAATAAGTTCTATCTGCTACATTCCATACACATTGCATGCATCCTAGAAATAGGAAATGTGGCATTATGCATTGAGAAATGTAGTGCTTAATATTTGTGTATAGCATGATCGCATGACTTGGACAAAATCTTAAGAAATGCTAGCTAAATCTCTTCCCAACCCCTTCATCACATACTTGTTACCACACCACCCTTTCATCACTCCGCATTTAATTCCATCGCATTAGAAAATCTAAGTTAAATCACCATCTACTTCTTAATCACCATCGCAATAGGATTAGAGAATCCGTCACATATCTATTTAGTAATCCCTGCATTCGACCCTAGACTTACCAGGACCCTAAGGAGGCTTATACTTAGGCTTTGTTAGGAAAACTTGCATGATCATCGCATCCACACATCCTTTCATCGCATGATAAATCAACGCATCACCTTCCAAGACTTGAGATTTTTAGACATTAGTGACCTAAGAAAAGTCCCCAATGTTCTATTAACCACCTCAGTTTGCCCATCAGTTTGTGGGTGACAAGTTGTTGAAAACAAAAGCTTAGTTCCCAATTTACCCCACAAAACTTTCCAAAAATGACTTAAAAATTTTGCATCTCTATCAATAACAATGGTCTTAGGAATTCCATGCAATCTAACCACTTCCCTAAAAAAAAAAAAAGATTAGCTATATTTGTAGCATCATCTATTTTATTATATGGTATGAAAAGTGTCATTTTACTAAACCGATCAACTACCACAAAAATGCTATCATGATGTCTCCTAGTCTTTGGTAGTCCTAAAACATAATCCATGCTAATGTCAAACCAAGATTCACTAGAAACATCTAAAGGTGTGTAAAGACCATGTGGTTGTGTCTTAGACTTAGCCTCCTTATATTTGAAACATTGTTTGTACACTTTATTCACATCCTTTCTCATTTTCAACCAATAAAAATGTTTAGCCAACATGTTATATGTTTTAAATTTCCTAAAATTCCCCATTAATCCTCCCCCATGAGCTTCCTTCACAAGCAACTCTCGAATGGAACACTTAGGAATACAAATTTTTCCTTTCCTAAAAGGCATTTCATCAAACACACTATAATCATGCACATTTTTCCCTTCTAAACATTGAATATACACATCATGAAATTCAGATGTCTCTACTTTGTACAAATCAATCATGTGTTTAAGACCAAGAATTTTTTCACTTAGGGAAGAAAACAATGCATACCTTCTTGATAATTCATCAGCCACCACATTATCCTTACCTTTCTTGTAATGTATAACATATGGAAATGTCTCAATGAACTCTACCCATTTAGCATGCCACTTGTTCAACTTTTTTTGGATTTTAAGGTGTTTCAAGCTTTCATAATCCGTGTGGATGACAAACTCTTTTGGCCACAAGTAATGCTGCCAAACTTGCAAAGCCCTTACAAGTGCATGTAATTCCTTATCATATGTGGGGTAGCTAAGTTGTGCTCCATTTAGCTTCTCACTAGAGAACATGATTTGCCTCTTTCCTTGCATCAAAACAGCTCCAATCCCTATCCCACTTGCATCACATTCAATTTCAAAAGATTGGACAAAGTTAGGTAAAGCAAGACAAGATGCATTAGTCAATTTATCTTTCAATTCATTGAATGCATTTTCTTGCTTTTCTTTCCATTCAAATTTCACATTCTTTTTAACAAGTTCATTCAATGGTGAGGCTATGCTATTGAAATCCTTAATAAACCTCCTATAAAAACTAGCCAAACTATGAAAAGATCTCACCTCGGTTGATTTGGTGGGTGTTGGCCACTCTCGAATAGCCTTGACCTTTTCTTCATCAACTTTCACCCCATCCTTTCCAATAATGAATCCTAAGAAATTGACTTGGTCTAGACAAAAACTACACTTTTTAAAATTGGCATAAAGCTTTTCTTCTCTAAGTTTAAGCAAAATTGTCTTGACATGCAAAATATGTTCATTCAAATTTTTAGAGTAAACAAGAATATCATCAAAGTATACCACAACAAATTTTCCAATGTATTCTCTCAAAACATGATTCATTAGCCTCGTAAAAGTACTTGGTACATTAAGAAGACCAAATGGCATAACAAGACACTCGTAGAGACCAAATTTTGTTTTGAAAGTCATTTTCCATTCATCTCCTATATGAATTCGAATTTGATGGTAACCACTTTTAAGATCAATTTTTGAAAACAAGTTTGCACCATGTAATTCATCTAGCATGTCATCCAATCTAGGAATAGGATGTTGATACTTTACTGTTATTTTGTTGATGGCTCAACAATCAACACACATCCTCCATGTTGAAGGATTTCTTACCGAAGAGCATCCATGAGCGTGTTCGGATCTTTCCGATTTCACCGTGACTGAAATACAACATATACATTCTAACATATAGTTATGCAAACAAACAGTAATTAACGGCATGCTTTGAACACTAAAGAATAAGGAAAAGAGTTCTCATACCAGTTGAAGAAGCTCTTCAAGCTTTGGAACTCAGATGCAGTGGGAGACCTCTACGTGATCTTTATCACTGATGACGGGCAGAAATGTACGTCATTATAAGCCTTTTATTTAGAATTATGAGGGTTGTTAAGTAGAATATACGGAGATTATACTAAGAATTCATGAGAAAACGAGCTTGCGTCGATCGACATTAAGAATCTCGGCTAACCCATTTTTATGTGTTATTATGCGTTCAATTGTTTATTTTTGTAGCAAATGCAGGAATCGATCACATGCACGAAAGCCAGGCTATCGCGGAGACGATTGCAAGTGGTGATCACATACGTCAGTCGTATGGGTGTTGCGGCTATCGAGCGAATGCAGTCATCGCAGGGAGATTGCGGCGATCACAAAGTTGGTGGAATGCAGGCATGAACGCATACATTGGGATTATCAACAAGATGATGTTGACATTTCACCAACCACGCCGCGAGTGGCAGAGATTCAGAAAAGGACCATCGCACCGCAAGTGTCAGATTCAGAGTAGGTCCATTAATGTTGTCGGTGATCAAGCTCTATAAATAGAAGCCTTAGAGCACAACCTCAAATCATCCAAGGTCCCCTGCCTGGAGGGCATCAAGGCTCTTTGCCTTCGGGCAGATCCTTGTGATCCAGAAGAAAGTGTAAGAAGATATTCATGAGAGTTCTTCATCCCTTCAACCATTCCGAGTGACGACCAGAACCTTCGCCGGAGTTAGATCTCGAGAGAGACTACTCCACTGCCCATCCATGGCACCACTGGTAGCCTTGACATACATCTGATGGAAGCAAGATATTGCTTCCATCTGGCCTTCCATTTCTCTTCTATCTTTGTATTGTATTACATTGTGGCTTAAGAGATTAATACATTTTTGTGATCAATACATTTCTATATTTTCCTTTGACTCTATCTTCATCTTCATTTACTTAGCATCCTTTACTTACATTGCACTACTAAGTAAGACTGCTAGAGTATCGCATACTTAATCATGCGGCATAGACATATGAAGCATGTAGCAAACCACCGAGAGGTGTGCGTTGCGCGAGTGTTGTGAGAAAATCCTATTTACTTAATGAGAGGCTATAGCAATGCTTGTCTATGAGCGAACACAAGGCTTTTCTATGAGCTGATCAGCGATAGCTAACTGCTCAAGAGGGTAAGTAGTGGAACTCACTAAGCAAAGTAGGCAAGTGTTCCTAGAGATAGGAATAATCTTATGTCAACCATGTTTCATGTGATTACCTTGTCTTATGAGTGCATCATTCATCATTTAGGCATACTTGGGAGAGTAGTCTAAAAACCAAATCTAGACTTAAGAGAGCAGATTGGATCGTATAAGCAAGAATAGAGACTTAGGAATAAGCTTTGTTTGCTATTACACAGCGTATGCACCCTTTAAGTAGGATACGGTGGTATGCGGTCATCTTGTTTATGTGTGAGAGCACGTGAGCAGGAATAGAGACTTAGAAATAAGGCCTCTCGACACTATCGTATATACATCGCATGCGTCTTTTTCAAGTGTGTATAGCATGATCGCATAGCTTGCGTTAGCTAGGGTTACCCTTGCGGTCAATATTAGTGTTGCAGTGAAGTCATCCCGCCATTTTATCTCTTTTTCCATGCATCTTATTACACGTTAACAGTTGCCGTGTCTCTATCTGTCATAGTCATACTTCCACTACTTAATCTGTTAGCTAGGAGTTGGAGTAGCGCATAGCCAATAACCTTCAAATTCTTTTATTCTTCGCCGTAAACACATTACTTCATCACAATTAGCTACAAGTCCCTGAGTTCGACCTCAGATCACCTGAGAAACTTACGATCTCGTCATACTTAGCGAGAGCGCAAGAAAACTTGTGATAGGAACGCATGGTCATTGCATATGAGATTAACACATACTTTCTACTCCAACGCATTATCACTGATGCATGAGAACATACGTATAGCCTAAGACATGCATCAAATATGCTTCCAAATTTTTATCACCAACCGCCCAGCAAACAAGTCTTCTGCAGTGGCATGAACGTCTACACGAATGGTAGCAACACGAACAGGTGAACGCAGCGGGGACGACACTACAAAAATGGAGCCCTTGGTATTCTCGCAGTGAAAACCCAAAGTGTGGTCCTTGGTGAATTTGATAGAGGTTGGAGAATGAACTAATCGTATTGACGATAAGCAAGTGGGAGAGAAAAGGAAGCTATTGTATAGCTAAATTCTTATCGTTTAGAAGAAGCTACACGATCATGTAGGTTTTACTAAGCAATCGTTTAGTAAAAGTTAGACGATCGTTTAGAAAATACGACACACTATGCGATCGTTTAGAAAAGCTAAGCGATCGTTTAAGGATTAACATGCGATTGTTAAGGCACTGATCGACTATTGTATAGGCTCTCGACTTATGCGATCGTTTACGTTTTCACACTGATGCCAATTTTTCCCAATCTTTGCAAAATGAAACAAAATTTCATTTTATTCTTCAGTTACCATAACCGAAGCGACTACTCCCACTAACGCACGTCTGAGAGAAATTTTAGGCCAATTATCATATAATTAACCAATTTAATAATTAATAAATATAATCATATTATATTCTTACCCTATAGTTTGATATCACATATCTACTTTAGTAATTTCTCCTCTACTTGATATAAATCATATTTATATCTAATTTCCTCCAAAATAATGTATCTCATACATTTAGCCAATTATATCATATATAATTAACCAGTCCAATTATATCATATATAATCAAACTTCTTCTTGTCAATTTGAACATTTCAAATTAACCCAAATACTGATTCTCGACTTTATCCAAGCTACCCAGGGGACTTAATGGACCTGTGGCTCGAAGTTCCAACGGTATGTGAATAGCTAACTAAACTCTTTAGCCACAAGATCCACCATTCGTTAACTGTCAGGTATTCCACTAAAGAGCAATAATTGAACTCTTTTTACCTAGATATATTTTTATGTTTAGCGGATATAACCAATCATGAATACGATGACCCTTCACAGATGCTCGTAATTATAGCTGGGCCAATTTACCGTTTTTCCACTGTAGTTACATCTCATTCCTTAAGTACCACTGATTTCTCTAATGAACAATACAACATAGTCCAATTATGTGTAAACACCTCTCGGGCTAAGAGAAGGTGTGTGGCGCCACATCGTTTAAGCGTTGGAATCAACCCTTAAGGGATCTATCTATCTATTTACCCTAGCCTCGGGGAAGGAGTGAATTCCATCTTATGTAGCTGAGTTTCCAGCTCCCAAATCAGACGAATCCCCGAAATGGTAGGTTTGAATCGGTGACCTGGCCACTCGCACCCATGGTGACCTGGCCACTCGCACCCATACAAATCAAAGGACCTCCCTCAATGGTAGAAGTTTCCAACTCACTTAGGATTAAAGTCATGTTACCTATGGTCATCCTAGTGAAGTTAAATCTCTGTCATGAACGGTGTTATACAAACTCTTTGTATAGGACACCCCCGCTCGCATGTCCCCAACACGAATGATCAGGATCAGACCATCTGTGACAAGTCATAACACTTGTGACCATTCCACAAAGCGGGCCGCATCCGTAGCGTTACCAGGATAAGGTTTCCCTTCTATATCCATTTACTATAGAACATTTTGGTTATCTCTCAAGACATGCTTAAGTTACATACAGATAACTAGGGATTTTATGTTTATTGGTTTGTGGTAAAGTAAATAAAACATGCAACTAAGCATAAAACAAGATGTAAAGTAAATATCATATATTATACAACACAAGCGTTCGTACAAACTGTTTACAAACTATAGGATACGAGACTTTAAGGCATCAACCACAATAATCTTCCACTTGTCCTAAAGCGAAGTAGGGTGTACATAAAACTAGTACAAAACAATACACTAGGGTATAAAAGACCAGTACAAGAAAATCTCTCATTTGTCCTAGTCTATCCGTGGGCAATCCTGTAGACCCATGCTCGGTAGGTGACCCTCAAACACTGTAGCTATGAGAGCCTTTATAAACGGGTCAGCAACATTGTGCTCCGAAGCGATCTTCGTGATGATCACATCCCCTCGATGCACTATCTCGTGGATCAGATGATACTTTCGCTCTATGTGTTTGGCGCACTTGTGACTCCTCGGCTCCTTGGAGTTCGCCACTGCTCCACTATTATCATAATATAGGGTAATGGGCCTAGACATATTTGGAATAACTTTCAGTTTTGTCAAGAACTTCTTGAGCCAGATGGCCTCCTTAGCAGCTTCGCAAGCTGCTACGTACTCTGCCTCCATAGTGGAGTAGGCGATGCACCCCTACTTAGTGCTTTGTCAGACTACAGCTCCTCCGTTAAGAGTAAAAACTGAACCTGATGTAGACTTACGATAGTCCTTATCAGTCTGAAAGTCAGAATCCGTGTAATTAGTAAGGATCAAATCCCTAGAACCATACATGAGCATGTAGTCCCTCGTTCTTCGAAGATACTTGAGGATGTTCTTCACTGCGGTCCAGTGACCCTAGCCTGGGTTAGACTGATACTTACTGACTATGCCCACAGCGTAGTAGATATCTAGACGAGTACAGAGTATCGCATACATCAAACTGCCAATGGCTGACGCATATGGGACCCGTCTCATCTCCTCAACCTCTTGAGGCGTCTTAGGATACATATCCTTAGACAAAGTGACTCCATGCCTGAATGGCAGTAGGCCCCTCTTGGAGTCCTACATCGAGTACTTGAGCAACATCTTGTCAATGTACGATGCCTGAGATAGTGCTAACACTTTTTTCTTACTATCCCGAAAGATCTATATACCAAGAACAAACTGAGCCTCTCCCAAATCTTTCATTTCGAATTGGGTCGCTAGCCAGTTTTTAACTGCAGTCAATAGACCTACATCATTCCCAATGAGTAGAATATTTTCTACGTACAACACTAAGAAGACTATGGAAGTGTTGATGATCTTCTTGTAGACACAAGGTTCATCAACGTTTTGGTCAAAGCCATACGACTTGATCGCAGTATCAAACCGTATGTTTCAAGATCGAGATGCCTGTTTCAGGCCATAAATGGACTGATTCAGTTTGCAAACCTTTTGCTCTTGACCTTGGGCTATGAATCCCTTGGGTTGCACCATATAAATTGTCTCCTCAAGATTGCCATTAAGAAAGACTGTCTTGACATCCATTTGCTAGATCTCATAATTATAATAAGCTGCAATGGATAAGAGGATGCAGATTGACTTTGACATGGCAATAGGTGAGAAAGTCTCCTCATAGTCCACTCCCTCTACCTAGGTATAACCCTTTGCCACCAGTTGAACCTTGAAGGTCTGTACTTTCCCATCAGCACCTCGTTTGCACTTGTAGATCCATTTACAACCTAAAGGTCTTACCCAATCAAGCTGATCTATAAGATCCCATACTGAGTTGAAGTACATCGATTCCATCTCGAGATCCATGGCCTTGACCCATTCATCCCGATCAACATCCTTCATTGCCTTCTGATAAGACAACGGATCCTCAACGTCGCCATCTACTACCATAGCAAGGATTTCCATGAAACCCAGATAGTGAACGGGTGGGTTCGCAACCCTCCCACTACGTCGAGGTTCCCTCAACTCTTGAGGTGGAACCGACCTACTACATGAACTCTCATCATCAACTCTCGCTGATGTAGCAGGCTCTTCAACCACTCTTGTTGAATTTTCAGTAGTTTCATTGGAAAGCTCACACAACACGACTTTACTTTATGGACTGTGCTCCTTTATATGATCTTCCTCTAGGAAAGTAGCATTCATTGAAACAAACATCCTATTTTCCGTCGAATCATAAAAAGAACCTCCTTGTGTACGTTTGGGGTAGCCTACAAAGAGGCATAACCTCGACCGTGGTTTCAACTTCTTGGGATTAGCCTCAAGCACATGTGCAGGGCAACCCCAAATGTGGAAGTGACATAAACTTGCTTTACGCCCGTTCCACAACTCAAGAGGTGATCTTGCAACACTCTTGAAAGGAACACAGTTGAGTATGTATACCGCAGTCTCTACTGCAAAACCCCAAAACGAGTCTAATAAGGAAGCGTAACTCATCATCGAGTGAACCATGTCTAACAAGGTCCTATTTCTCCTCTCCGCTACACCATTTTTCTGAGGTGTACCTGGCGCTGAGAGTTGGGAAACGATTCCATGTTCTATCAAATAGTCCGGGAATGTTGAATCCAAAAACTCTCCACCTCGATCCGATCAAAGTGTTTTAATGCTTCTATCCAATGCATTTTCAACGTCATCCTTGAACTCTTTGAACTTTTCAAAGGATTCAAACTTTCGTTGCATAAGATAAACATACCCGTACCTGGAGTAATCATCAGTAAAACTGATAAAATACTCATAGCCACCTCGGGCTCGCACATTCATAGGACCACAAAGGTCAGAATGTACTAACTCAAGATGCTCTTTGGGTTTATAACCTTTTCCAGTAAAAGGTCGTTTACATCTTACCCTCAAGGCAAGACTCGCACATTGGTAAAAAATTTTCTTTTAACTCACTTAGAAGTTAATTCTTCACTAATCTCTAAGATTGATGTGCCCTAAACGTAGATGCCAAAGTTGGGTATTTTCTTTTGGAGAAATACGTCGACATTTCGATTGAGTTATGATAATTCTAAACAATTCAGTATTATGGAGGGAATTAATGGCTAACAGCCTTAGCACATATAAATTTAATTCCAGATTTGTTATACAAATAAAAACACTATGTTTATGAATAAACGATTTATCCACATTAAAAGAGACATATATTTACATTGCAATAAACACTTTACAGAAATAAGGTTTATCTTTAGTTCGGGAACAATATATACATCATTCAAAACAAGAAACCTATTCTGTAAAGCTAACTGGAGCCCTCCCACTGCCACAGCTAAGACGACGTGGCCGCTGCCTACTCGCATTGTCATTTCACCAACCTCCAGCTGTCGTCAAGATTTAATTCCTTGAAAAGAAGAACAAACGTGGTTAGTGGCACCCGAATCAATTATCCAGGCTGAATCATCATTCTCCACTAAACAAGTTTCAAGAACTAGTAAATTGTATTTACCTTTATCGGCCTTGGCTGCTTTCTTCTCTTTCAAATACCGAGGATAGTTCTTCTTCCAATGTCCATCTTGGTTGCAGTAGAAATATTTTCCCTTTTCAACCAGTGGACACCTCCTTGGGGCGACATGCGTTGGGTTAACAAGTGTCTTCCCTTTTCCCTTACCACCCTTCTTCTTCTTCCCCTTTACAGAGTTAGAAGTAGAAGGTGCAGACTTCGTTCCTGAGGTTGAACCTCTATGGAACGTCCTGGAGGATGAAGCAACATTTGCCTCACCCTTGTTCTTCTCTTTAATTTTCAGTAAAGATTGGTAGGTCTGCAACTCGTTGAGGAGAGTTGTAAGGTTATATTTCACTTTATGAAGAATCACATTGCTAACAAAGTGCAGGAAGCTCTCCGACAATGAATGCAGGATTATGCTAACCTGGTTGCCCCCATCGATGGTAGACCCATTCAACTCCACCACATTAAAGTGAACTATAATGTTAAGCACATGTTCACGAATAGAGGTACCTTCCTCCATTTTGGAGTTGAATATATATTTAAGAGCCTCATGCATAAGCTACTCAGACGGTCGTCCAAACATCCCCTGCAGGGATTCCATGATCTCACGTGCTGAGACCATAGACTTTTGTTTCTTGGCCAAGACTTCAGAAAGACTTGCCAAGATATAGGCTCAGGCCTTCTCATTCGCCCTTGTCCATCGATCGTATGCCTCTCGAACATTTCGAGTGGCATTTGAAGCTAGAATAGAAGGACAGGCCTCCGTGAGAATGAACATGAGATCCTCGATGATTAGGATCGTCGTGATCATATGCTTCCATATTGAGAAATTATCGCAAGTTAGTTTTTTGGCGCTTAACAAAGCCAACATGGCTATTGCCATTTTGAAAAAATAGTTGTTGAAAATACGAACAAACCTTTATTAGATTTTGCTAAACCACTTTTAAACCAATCAGTTTTGCAAAACAGTTTCAAGTACCCTAAGTAATAGACTTTTATTTTGCAATGATGCCCTAGTGAGGTAGGACAAACATCACCGGTGAGGTGATCAGTTGCTCCTTTGCTGGGATGAGACATTCTCAATCATTAGATAGAACCAACTCTTGGACTTGAACCTAACAGCCACCATTTTTGGGTCCAGAATAGTTAACCTTTAACAATTCCGTGTAAGTGTGACCCCTCGTTTTCGTTGCTAGAGTCCCACCCTAATGAGCCCACCGTAGAGAAGAAGTGGATTAGGACAAGAGACTAAGTTACCTTATCCTCTTACAGGAGATCAAATAAAGAAAAGCGCAAAACTGCAATCCTTTAGGGGGACACTCCCAGGGTACCTCAAGGCGATGAGCAGTAACTTTATTCAACCTAACGAGGGAGACTGAAGGATATGCTGTCGCACTTTCTGCTCCCACTTACTATGAACACTCTCTTCATCCACCTTGATATTGACCTACCCAAACACCATCCGTTAGGAGGACACGCCAAAGGTGCCTCGAGGCCAAGGGTAGATCTCACAGTATGGACTAATTAGGAGAAACGTGAAAGGTTTAAGTGAAGCATCTCATGCCCCAAGTACCTCCCACTAAATGTTCTACCTAGGGGTTCATTAACCTAGCAATCCGGCTACTGATTTTAGTCTAAGTCGTCTATTTAAACTCTACTCATAAATAACATTTGTCTATGAAATATGAACAAGTTCAAGTAGTCATATTTAAACACTTTAATGGATTGTCCTTAACTTGCATGCATGCATCAAATCTATCTAATTCACCTTTCCAAGTAAGTTCCCAGGTAAGGGTGTTACATTTCCATCAACTTAATTACCCCAGTCTAGATAGAACCCGCCTTAGACAAAAGGTCCCTTATAGATAGATTTGCTACACTTTAACCTTTTATTAGCTATTTTAATCCTATTAAACTGATGAAAAGATTAAAGCCTTAGGGTTGCTAATCATATTAGAACCGTGATCTTAGGTCTATGTGATCCAAGTTTTAAATATTTTAAAACCATCAATTAAACCTAAGTGAGCATGCATGTCTTTCTTATTTCTTTTAGTTCTAATTTTTCTTTAACTTTTAAAAAGAAACAACTAAAACAAATTGCACAGAACGAGGTGTTTATAACAATTATAAAGTAATCTATGTGTCATGCTTCATACAATGTCCAGTTATTACTCTACATAACTTTTATATAACGCGTAATAACCTAGCAAACATGCTATCATTCACCCTTATACTATAACAATTATAATATAAAGATGATGCATGTCAATGCTTTTTATGCATGCATAAATATAACTCTTATATTATATGATGCATGAGCATGCACTTGCATAATTAAATCATGCTTCTTTAAATTATAACAATTACAATAAAGAGATGATGCATAACCAATGCATAACTTAAGGTGGGATTTACTATATGTTCATACCATATGACATATAAAAACCATACATCGCATGTAATAAATAAAGGATTAATGGACCGCGATGAGCCTTTACAAAAAACCGGAATGAAATAACCCTATCTATTACATTTTTCATCGAACAAACCAGTTCACAGGCGAACCGGGTCTTGTATTGCCAGGAGGACTCCATCTTGTAGTAAATGCCGAAGGTAGACGATCGCCCAACGTGCACTAGACGATAGACGCCAAAACTAAACGATCGCATAGACAACAACGAGGCTGCGAAGCCTGATCGTCTATGTGATCGCTTAATGCGGCAACAGATAAACAATTTACTTTGCTTTACTAAGCGATCGTTTAGTCAGTTACTAAGCGATGAAGCTTGCTGACCTAAACGATCGTCTAGTGCGTGCGCACGTTAAATGATACGCGAGCATCCCATCGTCTACACAACCCGATACTCACGATCGCGTACCCAATCGTCTACACGATGTGATCAACCCTTGATCGTCTCCTTCCTCGAAGAACTACAATGCTTGCTCCGATCTTCTTCATGAACGACTCAAAATGCAGACAAACTTTGAATTACAGACTCGATAACGATTATCAATGCCTAAAAATGCAGGGGCCTTTATAAACAACCACAAATGTAAAAGAATTAAATTAAATTGAAGCAAACATCCACGAAAACATTCATTAATCCGTACATCCACAGCAATTTAACGATTAAATCGAGTAGAAATGCACCCATCAAGAACGTATATGTAATTTGTTGCAACAATGAAATTTGAATATCAGAACTTGGCTCTGATACCAATTATAGGATCTCTTACCAAAGACCATCCATGAGCGCGTTCGGATCTTTTTGATTTCATCATGACCGAAATACAACATATACATTCAAACATACAGTTATGCAAACAAACAGTAATTAACAGCATGCTTTGAAAACTAAAGAATAAGGGAAAGAGTTCTCATACTAGTTGAAAATGCTCTTTAAGCTTTGGAACTCAGATGCAGCAGAAGACCTCTATGTGATCTCTATCGCCCAACAAACAAGTCATCTGCAATAGCACAAACGTCTACACGAACAGGTGAATGCAGCAGGGACGACACTACCAAAATGGAGCCCCTATTATTCTCGGAGTGAGAACCCAAAGTGTGGTCTTTGGTGAGTTTAGTAGAGGTTGGAGAATGAACTAATCGTATAGACGATAAGCAAGTGGGAGAGAAAAGGAAGATATCGTATAGTTAAATGCTTATCGTTTAATAGAAGCTACACGGTCGTGTAGGTTTTTATTAAGTGATTGTTTAGTATAAGATAGATGATCATTTAGAAAACATGACACATTATGTGATCGTTTAGAAAAGCTAAGCGATCATTTAAGGACTAGCATGCGATTGTTAAGGCGCTGCGATCGTTTAGGCACTGAGCGACTATTGTATAGGCTCTCGACTTATGCGATCGTTTACGTTTCCACACCGATGCCAATTTTTTTCGAACCTTTGCAAAATGAAACAAATTTTCATTTTATTCTTCGGTTACCATAACCGAAGCGACTGCTCCCACTAACGCACGTTCGAGAGAAATTTTAGGCCAATTATCATATAATTAACCAATTTAATAATTAATAAATATAATCATATTATATTTTTACCCTATAGTTTGATATCACATATCTACTATAGTAATTTCTCCTCTACTTGATATAAATCATATTTATATCTAATTTCCTCCAAAATAATGTATCTCATACATTTAGCCAATTATATCATATATAATTAACCAATCCAATTATATCATATATAATCGAACTTCCTCTTGTCAATTTGAACATTTCAAATTAACCCAAATACTGATTCTAAACTTTATCCAAGCTACCCAGGGGACCTAATGGACCTGTGACTCGAAGCTTCAACGGTACGTGAATAGCTGACTAAACTCTTTAGCCACAAGATCCACCATCCGTTAACTGTCAGGCATTCCACTAAGGAGCAACAACTGAACTCTTCTTACCACAGATATATTTTTGTATCCATCGGATATAACCAATCATGAGTACGATGATCCTTCACAGATGCTCGTAATTATAGCTGGGCCAATTTATCGTTTTGCCCCTATAGTTACATCTCACTCCTTAAGTACCATTGATTCCTCTAATGAACAATACAACATAGTCCAACTACGTGTGAACACCTCTCGGGCCAAGAGAAGGTGTGTGGCACCACTTCGTTTAAGCCCTGGAATCAACCCTTAAGGGAGCTATCTATCTACTTACCCCAGCCTCGGGGAATGAGTGGATTCCATCCTTTGTGGTTGAGTTCCCAGCTCCCAAATCAGACGAATCCCCAAAATGGCAGGTTTGAATCGGCGACCTGGCCACTCACACCCATACAAATCAAAGGACCGCCCTCAATGGCAAGAGTTCCTAACTCACTTAGGATTGAGGTCATGTTACCTATGGTCATCCTAGTGAAGTGAAGTCTCTGTCATGAACGGTGTTATATAACGAGATGTTAACACTTCGTGGTCAGGTCTTATACAAACTCTTTGTATAGGACGCCCCCACTCGCATATCCCCAACACGAATGATCAGGATTAGACCATCTGTGACAAGTCATAACACTTGTGACCATTCCACAAAGCGGGTCGCATCCGTAGCATTATCAGGATAAGGTTTCCCTCCTATATCCATATACTACAGACCATTTTGGTTATCTCTCAAGACATGATCCACTTGTATGTCACCACATACATGCTTAAGTTACATATAGATAACCAGGGATTTTATGTTTATTGGTTATTGGTAAAGCAAATAAAACATGCAACTAAGCATAAAACAAGATGTGAAGTAAATATCATAAATTATACAACACAAGTGTTCGTAAAAACTGTTTACAAACTATAGAACACAAGAGTTTAGGGCATCAACCCCAACACATGTTCCATCTTTCTTGGGTACTAAAATGACTGGAACCGAACAAGGACTCATGCTTTCTCGAACATAACCTTTATCCATGAGTTCTTCCACTTGCCTTTGAATTTCCTTGGCCTTGATTGGATTGGTCTTGTAGGTCGCCATATTTTGAAGCGTTGCCCCGAGTATGAAGTAAATTTTGTGCTCAATTCCTCTTAAAGGAGGTAGACCCGGAGGTACATCTTCATGTGGAAACATGTCATTAAATTCTTGCAAAAGAGATTTAAAAGCACTAGGCAAACCATCATTAGAGTTAGGTTCAGTTGCTAAACACATTCCTTTGCACATAAGTACAAAGTCTGGTGCTTCGAATGAAAATATATTCCTCTCTTTTCCCTTTCTCATAACCAAACTCACACTCTTTCTTTTTTCCTCAAAATCACTCTTTTTTCTTTCTTAGTTTTCACTCACCTTTTGCCCCTCATTTTTCTCTTTTTTTTTTTTTTTCACTCTTCTCCTTTAACTTACTTTCTTCTCTCCTCTCTTGATCCTCAAATTCTTTTCTTTTCTTTTCTAATTTCACTTTATCATATTGTACTTCATATGGAAATAATAGAAGCAAAGTAAACTTCTTCCTATTCAAAGTAAATGTGTACTTGTTCAACAAACCATCATATGCGACTTCTCTATTATATTGCCAAGGTCGGCTCAATAACATATCTCCCGCATGCATAGGTACTACATCGGAAAGAACCTCATCCTTATATCTTCCCAAAGTAAAAGAAACAAGAACTTGGGAGTTTACCTTCAATTCTCCTTTGTTTGTTAACCATTGAAGTTTATATGGTTTTGGATGTGGACGAGTAGTGAGTTGGAGTCTTTTTACAAGAAAACTACTTACATTTGTGCAACTTCCACTATCAACCACCAAGCTACATGGGATTCCTTCAATCAAGCACCTTGTGTGAAACAAGTTCTCCCTTTGATCTTCAACTTTCTCCTCCTTGATCTACACAATAAGTACTCTTCTTGCAACTAAGGATATGAAGTTACCTTCTTCAATGTACTCATCATCAAAGGCTTCGGATTCTTCTTCAAGTTGGCCACCTTGTTCATCACTTTCATCTTCCGAATCAATAATTCCATTTCTTATGACCATAACTTTTTTTATTGACACAATCTTTGCTCATGTGCCTAAATCCTTTGCACTTCCAATATTGAATAGAACTAGATTTCTCTCTTTCCTCCTTTGAAGCTTCATTCCTGTTAGTATAGGTGCTCCCGGCTTCCAATCTTTTAGGAAACACAAACTTCCCTTTTGCTTCACCTCTATTCACAAAACTATCCTTGTTCCAAACATTAGAATTTGAAAAGATATTTAGCTTTAGAATTATACCTCTTGGAATGTTCATTTTCTTCTCTCAATTGTTCTTCAATTTTCATTGCATAATGATACATATCTTCCAAGTATAGTTGTTGATATCTATTAATGAGATGAGCAATTTCTCGATTTAAATCTCTAAAGAATCTAGACATGGTGTGTCTTCTTCTTCTTCTTCTTCTCGAATATTTGCTTTTTTCATCAAAGTTTCCATCTCTTGATAATATTCAGCTACACTTTTTGTTCCCTACCTCAAAACTTGCAATTTAGTTCTCAAATCTCTTTCATAATGTTTTGGAATATTCCTCTTTCTCATGGCTTCTTTAAATTCTTCTCAAGTTTCAGTGGGATCCTCCTCTTTCTTTATTCTCTCGGATTTGAGATGTTGATACCAATTTCTCGTATGGTTAGTGAATTCGGAAATGGCAAGTCTCATCTTCTTATTCTCATTAAATGTGTTGCAATCAAACACATGTTCTATCTGAAGCAAGATTGTTCCAAATTCATTGTGACAAAATTACAAGCATTCACAAACATACAAACAAGTTATGCATTTCAGACCAAATTATGGCATGCTTTCATATATAAATACAAAGGGATGAGAGACTTACCTTTGAAGAACTCTTATTTTGTCTCTCTCTCACTCTCATAAAGCCTTGGATCAGCACCTCTCGTTGTCGCTACGAACACCAACTCAATCATCTAGTGTATCGTCCGGTCAATCATGAACAAGTAACAACTGGGACACCACCACTCAGTAACCTTGGTATTCTTGCAGTGAGAATCTAGGAGGTATGGGCTCTATTAGATTTGGTAGAGAGAAGAAGGAAACAATGATCGAACTCAATGACCAAGCAAGTGAGAAAGTATAGAGTCTATCGTATAGACTTGTACTTGATCGTTTAGTAAAGGTACACGCTCATTTAGGAAATCAGGTGTGATCATTTACACGATTGTTTAGTGAATCTCGCTCAGGCACACGATCGTTTAGTCAAAGGTGCATGTACACGATCGTTTAGACAAACACTTGAAATTGTCACGTAGTCTCTTGTGAGCTAAACGATAGGCAGTGTACTCGAATGAAGTGATTCAACGACTCTCTTCCAAAATGACATCATATACATTTTTCATTTTATCTTTCAGTTATGAAAACTGAATAAAACCTTCCACTTTCACGCACAGATAAGGAGAAACCACCAACATTATTTCATAATTGTTTTAATTATAAATAAATATAATAACTAACTTATCATATTATATATGTAACCTATAGTTTTAATATCACATCATATACAACATTTAAACCATAGTTCTTTTCTCTTTTACTTGATATAAATCATATTTACATCAAATTCCTCCAATTAATATATCTCATACATCATGTCAACTATATTATATATAATTGAACCAGTTTAATCATATCATATATAATCAAACTCCCTCTTGTCAGTTTGAACACTTCAAACTGACCCAAAAACTTATTCTCAACTTGAATCCATTGAGCTACCAAGGGGACCTTATGGACCTGTAGCTTGAACCTCCAACGGTACATGAATAGCTGACTAAACTCTTTAGTCACGAGATCTACTATCCGTTAACTACTGAGCACTCTAGTAAAGATCGATAATTGCACTCTTCTCACCACAGATATATTTATGTGTCCATCGGATATAACAATTCAATAGTACAATAACCCTTCACAGATGCACGTAAGTACAGATGGGCCAATTTACCATTTTGCCCCTATAGTTAAATCCAACTCCTTAAGTACCACTGATCCCTCTAATGAACAATACATCATAGTCCTACTATGAGTGGACACATCTCGAGCCATGAGAAGGTGTGTGGCACCACATCGTTCAAGCCCTAGAATCAACCCTTAAGGGAGCAATCTATCTACTTACCTCTGCTTCGGGGAAAGAGTGAATTCCATCTTGTGTAGCTGAGTTCCCAACTCCCTAATCAGACAGATCCCCAAAGTGGTAGGTTTTAGTCTGCAATCTGACCATTCGCACCCATGCAAATACTTAAAGGCAGGAGTTCCCAACTTACTGAAGATTAAGGTCATGTTACATATGGTCATCCTAGTGAAGTGAAGTCTCTATCATGATCGGCGTTATATAACGAGACTATACACTTTGTGGTCTAGTCCTATACAAACTCATATGTATAAGATACTCCCGCTCGCATGTCTGCATATGAATGATCAGGATCAGACCATCTGTAGCATGTCACAACACTTGTAACTATCTACAAAGCGGGCCGCATTCGTAATGTCACAAGGATAAAGTTTTCCTTCTTTATCCATATACTACAGACCATTTTGGTTATCACTTAAGGCCTGATCCATCTGTATGCCTTCACATACATGCGTAAGTTACAATGAAAACCAAGGATCTTAGTTTATTGGTTTGTGGTAAAGCAAATAAAACATCTCATGTTTCATAGAACAATAAAGAAAATATCTCATATTATTACATCACAAGTGTTTGTTCAATACAAGTGTTTACAAACTGTAAGGCCCAACGAGAGTTTAGGGCATCAACCCCAACAATCTTTCACTTGTCCTAAAGCGATTGGGGTGTACATAACAACAAGTATAAAATAATAAACTAGAGCACTTAGGCTCAGTACAAAAATCTCCCACTTGCCCTAGTCCAGTCGTGGGCGGTCCCATAGACCCATGCTCTGTAGATGACCCTCAAGAACTGCAGCCATGAGAGCCTTCATAAACAGGTCAGCAACGTTGTGCTCCGAAGCTATCTTTGTGACTATCACGTCCCCTCAATGCAATATCTAACAGATGAGATGATACTTTCGCTTTATATGTTTGCCGCGCTTATGACTCTTAGGCTCCCTGGAGTTCGCCACAGCACCACTATCATCACAATAGAAGGTGATGGGCCTAGACATGTGTGGAACAACTTCCAAATCAGTCAGGAACTTCCTGATCCAAACGACCTCCTTAGCAGCTTCACAAACTGCTACATACTCAGCCTCCATCATGGAGTCGACGATGCACCCCTACTTAGTGCTTCGCCACACTACAGCTCCTCCGTTAAGAGTGAACACTGAGCCTGAAGTAGATTTTCGGGAATCCTTATCAATCTGAAAGTCAGAGTCCGTGTATCCAGTAAGGATAAAATCCTTAGATCCATACATAAGCATGTACTCCCACATTCTTCAAAGATACTTGAGGATACTCTTGACGGCGGTCCAGTGACCCTATCCTAGATTAGACTAATATCTACTGACAATCCGCACAGTGTAGCAGATGTCTGGTCTAGTACACAATATCGTATACATCAAACTGTCAATGATAGATGCATAATGAACCCATCTCATCTTCTTAACCTCTTGAGGCGTCTTAGGACACATTTCCTTAGACAATGTAACTCCATGCCTAAAAGGTAGTAGGCCTCTTTTGGAGCTGCATCGAGTACTTGAGTAACATCTTGTCAATGTACGATGCCTGAGATAGCGCTAGCATTTTGTTCTTTCAATCTCGAAAGATATGAATACCAGGAACAAACTGGGTCTCTCCCAAATCTTTCATTTGGAATTGGTTCGCTAGCTAGTTCTTAACTGGTGTCAGTATACCTTGATGCATTGTAAATGGTATTGCGATTATGGTATGAGTTGTGGTGATGTCTTATGCGTTGCACATGCAAGTTTTCCTAATAAGACCCAAGTATAAGCCTCACTAGGTTTCCTGGTAAGTCCAAGGTCGAACATAGGAACTACTGATTAAATATGTGACAGTAAATTTGATTCCCTTGCAGTGGCGAAAACAAATCAGTTGAATGGTATTTTGTTTAAGAATATTTCCTATGCGACAGAGTTCGAATAAATAGTTGATTAAATCAAGAATTACAATGAATATGCGATGAACGGGTTGAGAAGGGGTTTAGCTAATAGTTCCTAAGATTGCGTACAAGTTATGCGATCATGCTACACACAAACAACAGCATGTCATCTCTCAATGCAAATACCATAATTCCTATTTCTAGGAGCATGCGATGTATACGAAAATGTCAATATGACTTATGTCTAAGCCTCTATTCTTATTTATGCAATGATGAATGATGCACACATGCACAAGGTGACCGCATACTATCATATCTTATTTCTAGGGTGCCTGCGAAGTGTTAATAGCAATAGAACTTATGTCTAAGTTTCTATCTCTTGCTTATTCGGTTCTAATCTGGCTCTCTCAAGCCTAGATTCTAATCTAACTCTCTCAAGTCTAGATTCTTTCTTTAGACTACTCTCTCAAGTATCTCTAAAGGGTGAATGATGCATACATAAGACAAGATGATCGCATAAAGTGTATATCTTAGGTCATGCTAGCTAAGTACTTCTCAACTCATTCGGAAATTTAGCTACTCATGCGAAGTATGGAAAGATTGAACATAAGTTGAAATGAGATTTCCATTTTTTATAAATAAAATGCAGAATACAGAATAGCAATGGAATGTAGAGATAAGAAGCCCGGTAGCAATGTCTTGCTTTCCATGGCCTTTTACACTATCTTTTTCACTCCAACTCTGTCCAGATGAATATTCTTGCTTTCGCAAGTGTTGGCCCTCTCTCCCTTTGTAGCGCTTCCCGACAGTCTCTCGATCTGCCCGAGAATGATCTCTCGGTTTCTTCGTCTCTCAGCTCGTCTCGGTCTGTTAAATCTAAGTATGTACGTGAACAGACTAACGGCTCTCTAACTTGCATATGATCTATGGCGATCTAACTTGTTAACCTCTTTTACAATGGTGGCCTTCGGTCTTTATAGAGCTCAAGGTGAAGCAACCTTTTTCTCTAATGATTGCAATGATGGGCGGTCATTAAATTTCCTGCTTTGATGCGCCGATTAATTGTCACCGAAAGTTGAGTGTACTTGCTATAGTATGGCTTTAATGACTTGTCAACTAAATTCGGATTCGATCATCATCAGCTTTTTGTCCCATCATGATTTATTATGTTGTCACCTTAATGCATAGTCTTTATCACGATCGCATACCATCGCATGACTTTGCGATCAGAATCTTTCAATGCGTGCGGATGCCTAATTCATGGATCGCAATTTTACTTGTGCCACTGCATTTTTCCTACACAAAATAAATAAATTAACTGCTTTTATGCGATGGGCGCATGCGATCACAATTTTCTCAATTTAACACATTTGGACATGATATTGTTTATTTTTACCGTGGCATTCCCTCACTGTTTTACTTATTTGCGCTATAATAATGTGCATTTCTACCGTTATCACACCCCCATATTTAAAACAATACTTGTCCTCAAGCATAAACTAAAGATTTTCTTTAAAGAGTCAACCGCCTTTTTCCTACCTAGATTTCTCGAGATGCCTTATTCAAATTTTATGAACCAAAATCTTCTTAATTTCTATCCTGGTCTCTTCCTAAAATATTTCTAATACTTAGGGACCACAAGTTTAACCTTCAAAAAAACTTTGCTTGTTTCCAGGACATCACATGATTTATTTCAAAACTTTTTCCAACTGGGGTGTTTCCAAATGATTTTTATCCTTGCGCCATTTAGATATTCTTTTTGTGACCTTGTGCTGATCCAAGTGCCTAGCTTTCGTTTTGGCTTGCCCCTACGGGTGTCATGAGAGCATCCAACTACAAGCAAGGCGCTCTTTCTCAGTCTAAACTCATGCCCATTTTACTTGGTAGTGGAGTTGCGATCACTTGATTTGTGCATTGATCACGATTCCTACCTTCATTTTGGCTTGCCCCCACGGGTGTCATACAGACATCCAATTACGAGTAGGATCCGATCTCAACATTTTTTTTCGTTTTTTAAAAAAAATCTCTAGAAGTAGCAAGGTTGAAAATAAATATTGGCACCCCCAAATTTATACACAGCAATGTCCTCATTGCTGATAAACTGAAATAACTCATGCGATGCTCTTAGGAAATTTCATAAAAATCATTTTGAAAGAAAGCTGGTGAACCGGCAACTTTTAAAAATGTTTCATGAATTGACTATCCGGAAATTAAGTTGACTCTAGTACATGCGGTCAGAAATAAAGGCATGAGTTTCATCATTGAAATCATAATTGGTACGGGGAAGAATGTAGTGACTAAATAAAGTAATCAAAATTTAATGATTGCATCAAACTAAAGAGGATGCGATAATAAAATTTAGCAATATTAAAATGAGATGCGATGAAGTGCAAAATTGGAGTAAAAGAGTCAAAGAAAGATACAACCCCCAAATTTGCTCTGTTACCCGCATCATCTGTGATCGCATACTTCTTTGTGGTGGGTCGATTTCTCGATTGCGATGGGTTGGTTGAACTCGTCGCATGTTTTTAAGTTATTGCGTAGCTCCACCGCAATCGTTCACTACGATCATTGCTAAGTATTAAGAGGGTCAAAAGTATGAAAGACAGAGTTGATCATTTTAAAGAGTAGTGGTTGTACAAAAAAGGGCAAAGTAAGTTCATGAAAGAAAGATATAAAAAGGATACTAAAAAAATGTGTCCCTGATGAGTTTATGTCGCCTATCAATGCAAGAATTGCTTGTTTCTTCTTCAATCTGAATTTTTCAAGTCCATAGAGGTTTTCTCTCCTTCTCTTGATCCTTTGGAATCTTGATCGCCTTAATTCAGAGCTTCTTCCCATTAATGCTCATCATGATCTCTTCTTTGTGCACATCAATTAGAGCACGACCAGTTGATAAAAATGGTTGTCCCAATATGATGGGCATATCTTTGTCTGCTTCATGATCTAGAATGATGAAGTCTGCCGATAGAATGAATTTATCAATGGAGACCAAGACATCCTTCAACTCTCCCTCAGGGTGTATTAGGGACCTATCCACAAGCTGGAGAGTCTCCATCGTGGGTATCAGTTTTCCCACCAATTGTTTGAAGATTGAAAGTGGCATTAAATTTATACTCGCCCCAAGATCACATAGTGCTTGATCGATGTAGACCCCTCAAATTGAGCAGGGTATCGTGAAGCTTCCTGGGTCGTGCATCTTCGGTGGGATTATTGTGTTTGATCTTTGTGTTACTGCCACCATAGAGATCTTTCCTTCATCATTCTGCTTCTTTTTCAATTTTTACGGGAATGATGGTAGTTGTATCTTCTCTGTTTCATGTTCTAGAGGCTTGGAGGTGGAAGCAACTTCCGGTTTCATCGTCTCGGGCTCTTCTGATTCTTGTGTCAATGGGTTCTTGGATTCCATCGCATTCGGATTGGTCCTACTGGGCTCTTTCCCTTCTTCCGCTGTCGTCTTTTCGCTTAGCAATGAGATTTCTAGGCATTAATCTTTTCCTGTGTTTCCCAGGTTGAGAGGGAGCTCAGTTGAGCTCGGTAGCGTCCCTTGCGGTCTATTTTTCAACTCTCCCGCAATCTGTCCTATTTGGATCTCTAGATTGCGGATAGAAGTCGCCTGGTTCTGGAGGACCGTCTCATTCTTTTCAATGTACTGTTTTAATAGGCTCTCCAGAGAGGAAGATGGCGGCGCTTGCGAGCTGCTGGCTTGATGTTGCGATTGACCGTTCGTTCGCTGGAAAAATCCTAGTGGTCTTTCTTTTTGTGCCATAAGTTGATAACTCTGTTGTTTTTATTTTTCCAAGCGAAATTGGGGTGGTTTCTCCACCTGGGGTTGTATGTGTTAGAGAAAGGATTGTTCTTTATGAAGTATACTGATTGCGGGTTCCTTGGACATTCTTCAATCGGATGTGATTCTCGCAAGTAGCACAACTCGTGCTCGTCTGTTCAATTGGTTGACCCGCCCCGATGTTGCGATTGACCGTTCGTTCGCTGGAAAAATCCTAGTGGTCTTTCTTTTTGTGCCATAAGTTGATAACTCTGTTGTTTTTATTTTTCCAAGCGAAATTGGGGTGGTTTCTCCACCTGGGGTTGTATGTGTTAGAGAAAGGATTGTTCTTTATGAAGTATACTGATTGCGGGTTCCTTGGACATTCTTCAATCGGATGTGATTCTCGCAAGTAGCACAACTCGTGCTCGTCTGTTCAATTGTGTTGACCCGCCCCTCTTTGCATTCCAGGGTTGTTGATTGCGATGCCCTATAACAGATTAATCATCGCATTCATTTGATTCTGTAGAGATGCGATGGCCTCATTGTTTGCATCACCTTCTCGAATTTTTAGTCGTTGATTGCTTTCGCGCCAATCTTCGTGATTCTTCGAAATGCGATCAAGGATATTTTTCGCCTCATCATAAGTTTTATCAAGCAGGCCACCTGTTGCCACCGCATTGGTAGCTGTCTGCGATACAGGGATCAAACCGTGATAAAATATCTCCATCTGGAGACAATCTGGTAATCCGTTGTGCGAACAGTCTCGCACCAATCTCTTAAACCTCGCCTAGATGTCGCTGAGCGGTTTGTCAATTTCCTGTTCAAAATTCGTGATTAACTTCCTCCTTCTTTCATTCTCTGTAGAAGGGAAGTATTTCTTTATGAAATTCTTTACAACTTGTTCCCACGACGTTATCTCCCTGGTTCGAGAGAATATGCCCATTTCCTTGCTTGATCGCATAACGAAAATGAGAATAGCGTTAGTCGAACTTCCTCAGCTGAGATATTGGGAACACAACAGTGTTACAGATTTCAATGAAACTCCGAAGATGGGCGTGTGGGTCCTCGCCACGCCTTCCACCAAACTGTCCGGTTATTTGGATCATCTGTAACATAACCGGCTTCATTTCAAACCTCGATCCGTCCAAAGATGGCCTTATGATTCCAGTTGAGAAATCATATAAGTTAGGTGACGCATAGTCCTGGATGGGTCTATTGCAGTCGTTTTCCAGGAGAATGGGGTTTGTCATGATGTTGTTCGCATTTGCAGCTCTTTCTTTCGATTGTTCCGCCATTCTGGGATTTCTCTCTTGTTGTTGTCGGCGGTTGTTTCTCTATCTTCTGCGAAACATTCGTTTGATCTTTGGGTCGTAGTTGGGCTCAGGAACGTGTCCTTCGCTCATGCGACACTTGCTTCTTCCCTTACCAAAGGAATGGCAGTGCACAGAGGTCAAAAGCTGCAAAGAAAATCAAAAGGTTTACTGTTAGCGCAATATGTACTGCCGTAGTCCCTGGCAACGGCGCCAAGAACTTGATGCATTGTAAATGGTGTTGTGATTATGGTATGAGTTGCGGTGATGTGTTATGCGTTGCACATGCAAGTTTTCCTAATATCTAAAGGGTGATGTGTATATCTTAAAGGGTGAATGACGCATACATAAGACAAGACGATTGCATAAAGTGTATATCTTAGGTCATGCTAGCTAAGTACTTCTCAACCCATTCGAAAATTTAGCTACTCATGCGAAGTATGGAGAGATTGAACATAAGTTGAAATGAGATTTCCATTTTCTATAGATAAAATGCAGCATATAGAATAGCAATGGAATGTAGAGATAAGAAGCCCAGTAGCAATGTCTTGCTTTCCGTGGCATTTTACACTGTCTTTTTCACTCCAACTTTGTCCAGATGAGTTGTGGTGATGTGTTATGTGTTGCACGTGCAAGTTTTCCTAATAATACCCAAGTATAAGTCTCACTACTCTCTCAAGTATCTCTAAAGTGTGAATGACGCATACATAAGACAAGACGATTGCATAAAATGTATATCTTAGGTCATGCTAGCTAAGTATTTCTCAACCCATTCGAAAATTTAGCTACTCATGTGAAGTATGGAGAGATTGAACATAAGTTGAAATCAGATTTCCATTTTCTATAAATAAAATACAGCATACAGAATAACAATGGAATGTAAAGATAAGAAGCCCGGTAGCAATGTCTTGCTTTCCGTGGCCTTTTACACTATCTTTTTCACTCCAACTTTGTCCAGATGAATATTATTGCTTTCGCAAGTGTTGACCCTCTCTCCCTTTATAGCGCTTCTCGGAAGTCTCTCCATCTGTCCGGGAATGATCTCTCGGCTTCTTCGTTTCTCAGCTCATCTCCGTCTGCTAAATCTAAGTATGTATGTGAATAGACTAACAGCTCTCTAACTTGTATATGATCTATGGCAATCTAACTTGTTAACCTCTTTTACAATGGTGGCCTTCAGTATTTATAGAGCTCAAAGTGAAGCAGGCTTTCTCTCTAATGATTGCAATGATGGGTGGTCATTAAATCTCCTACTCGATGCGCCGATTAATGGTCACCGAAAGTTGAGTGTACTTGCTATAGTGTGGCTTTAACGGCTTATCAACTAAATTCGGATTCGACTTTCATCAGCTTTCCATCCCATCATGATTTATTATGCTGTCATCTTGATGCGCAGTCTTTATGCGGCCACCTTCTTGAGCAACTTCCCACGATCGCATACGATCATAATCTTTCAATGCACGCGAACGCCTAATTCCTTGTAACACAATTTTACTTGCGCCACCGAATTTTTCCCGCACAAAATAAGTAAATAACTGCTTTTATGCGATGGGCACATGCAATCGCAATTTTCTTAATTTAACACTTTTGGACATGATATTGTTTATTTTTACCGTCGCATTCCCTGATTATTTTACTTATTTACGCTGTAATAACGTGCATTTCTATCCGTTATCATACCTAAATCATTCCCAATGCGTAGGATATCGTCTACATACAATATTAGGAAAACTACCGAACTATTGATGATTTTCTTGTAGACACAAGGCTCAAACATTTTGGTCAAAATCATACGATTTGATCGTAGTACCATACCAAATGTTCCAAGATCGAGATGCATGTTTCAGCCCATAAATGGACGATTCAGTTTGCAAACCTTTTGCTCTTGATCTTGGGCTATGAATCCCTCGGATTGCACCATATAAATGGTCTCCTTAAGATTACCATTCAGAAAGACGGTCTTGACATCCATTTTCCATATCTCATATCATAATATGAGGCAATGGACAGGAGAATGCGCATAGACATCAACATGGCAATAGGCGAGAAAGTCTCCTTATAGTCGACTCCCTCCACCTAGGTATAACCCTTTTCCATAAGTCTAGGTCTGAAGGTTTGCACCTTCCCACCAACACCCCGTTTCCTCTTGTAGATCCATTTACAACCTATAGGTTTTAACCCATCAGGTTGATCTACAAGATCCCATACTGAGTTGAAGTACATCGACTCCATTTCGAGATCCATGGCTTTGACCCATTCATCCCAGTCAACATCCCCATTGCCTTATGATAAGAAAATCGATCCTCAACCTCGCCATCGGCTACTCATAGCCAGGATTTCAGTGAAACCAATATAGTGAACAAGTGGGTTTGTAACCCTCCCACTACGTTGAGGTTCCCTCAACTCTTGAGGTGGAACTGACCTACCGGATGAACTTTCATCAACAACTCTTGTTGATGGAGCAGGCTCTTCAACAACTCTTGTTAAAGTTTCAATAGTTTCTTTGGAAAGTTCACACAACACGATCTTACTACGTGGACTGTGCTCCCTTATATGATCCTCCTCCAGGAAAGTAGCGCTCGTCAACACAAACACTCTGTTTTCCTTAGGATCATAAAAGTAACCCCCTCGTGTACCTTTGAGGTAGCCTACTATCAGGCACAACCTCGAATGTGGTTCCAGTTTCTTTGGATTAGTAGCACATGTGTTGGGCAACCCATATGCAAAATTCACGCAAACTAGCTTTACGCCCATTCCACAACTCCAAAGGTGTTCTCGCAACCCTCTTGGAAGGAACACAGTTGAGGATATAGGTTACAGTCTCCACTGCAAAACCCCAAAACAAGTTTGGTAAGGAAGCGTAACTGATCATCGACCGAACCATGTCCAACAAAGTTCTATTTCTCCTTTCTGTTACACCATTCTGCTGAGGTGTACCCAACACTGAGAGTTGGGAAACGATTCCATGTTCTATCATATAGTTCTGGAACTCAGAATCCAAAAACTCTCCACCCTAGTCCGATCAAAGTCTTTTAATCCGTTTATCCAATGCACTTCCAACTTCAGCTTTGAACATTCTAAATTTTTCAAAGGATTTAGACTTCTGTTGCATCAAATAAACATACTCATACCTAGAGTAATCATAAGTAAAAGTGATGAAATACTCATAACCTCCCCTGGCTCGCACATTCATGGGACCACAAAGGTTAGAATGCACTAACTCTAAAGGCTCTTTGGCTCAATAACCTTTTTCAGTAAAAGGTTTTTAAGTCATCTTGCCTTCAAGGCATGATTCGCACACCGGTAAAGAATTTTCCTCTAACTCGCTTAGAAGTCCAATCTTCACCAACCTCTCAATCCTATTGAGATTGATGTGCTCTAATCGAAGGTGTCAAAGTTGGGCATTTTCCTTAGGAGAAACCTTTTGTCATTTATTTTGAGTTACGATAGTTTTAAACATCTCTATGTTATGGAGGGAGCTTGTTGCTAACGGCCTTAGCACGTACAAGTTGTTTCCAGTTTTGCTGAAAAAATCTCAACACCATCTTTATGAATAAACACTTTATTCAAATCAAAATGAAGAATATATTTACAGTGTATCAGACACTTTACAGAAATTAAGTTCCGCTTTAACTCGGGAACTACATAAACATCATTCAAAATGATAAACTTCTTCTGTAAAGTCAACTGGAGTCCTCCCACTACCACAGCTGAGATGACGTATCCGGTGCCTACTTGTAGCGTCATCTCTCCAGCCTCAAGCTATCGCCAGGATCTAATCTTCTGAAAAGAAGAAAAAACATGATTAGTGACCCCAGAATCAATAATCCAGGCAGAATCCCCAACAAGGCAGGACAAACGTCACCGGTGGGGTGATCAGATGCTTTTTCACTGGGATGAGGCACTCTCAACCATTAGGCAGAAACAATTCTTGTAATTGACACTAACAATCACCATTTTTCGGTCCAGAACTGTTAACCTTTAACAATTTCGCGTAAGTGTAACCCCTCATTTTCAGCCCTAGTGTCCCGCCCTAATGTGCCCATTGTAGGGAAAAAGCAGATTAGGACAAGAGACTAAAGCGACTTATCCTATAGAGGAGATCAGATAAAGAGTTGTACAAAACTATCATCCTATAGGGGGACACTCCCAGGATGCCTCGAGGCGATGCACAAAAACGTTATCCAACCTAATGAGAGAGGTCGTGGGATATGCTGTCGCACATCCTGTTCCCACTTACTATGAACATTCTCTCCATTCACCTTGGTATTTACCTACCCAAACACCATCCTTTAGAGGGACACTCCCAGGGTGCCACGAGAGCGAGGATAGATCTCACGGTGTGAATATAAAGGGAGAAATGTGAAGAGGTTTAAGTGAAGTATCATATACCCCAAGTACCTCCCACTAAATGTTCTACCTAGGGGTTCATTAACTTAGACCATCCGACTACTAATTTTATATAAGTTGGTTTAATTTGCTAAAAAACAACTATTCTCTTTGAAATTAAACAAGTACAAGTCAAGTCCCATTAAACTCTTTAAGAACTATCTTCAAATTTGTATGCATGCATCAAATCTATCTAATTCACCTTTCCAAGTAGGTTCTTAGGTAAAGGTGTTTCGTTTCCGTCATCTTAAGTACCCCAGCCTAGACAGAACCCGCCTTAGACAAAAGGTCCCTTATAGATAGATTTGCTACATATTTAATCTTTTATTAGTCAATTTAATCCTATTAAACTCATTAAAAGATTAAACCTTAGGTTGCTAATCTCATTAGAATCATGATCTTAAGTCTATCTCCACCAAGTTTTAAAACTCTTTTAAAACCATGATTCAAGCCTAAGTTCGCATGCATGTCTTTCTTATTGATTTTAGTTCTAATTTCCCTTATAACACTTATAAAAGAAACAACCAAAACCCATTCACATTGCTATGTGTGACTAGGTATTTATAACTCTTATAAATTTAACCTATGTGTCATGCTTCATGCAATGTCCATTCCTTACTATATATAACTCTTATATACTTGGTAATGAACTAAGCAAACATGCTTCCATACACCCTTATACTATAATACTTATAATATAAAGATGATGCATGTCTGTACTTAATGCATGGATAAATATAACCCTTATATTATATGACACATGAGCATGCCCTTATGTAATTTAAGTCATACAAACTACTATATCATAACTCTTACAATATATAGATGATGCATGACCAATGCATAACCTAAGGTGCGATTTCAACTATACGGTAGACCATATGCATATAATAAAACATACATCTTATGTACATTCACAGAACTAACGGACCGTGATGATTGGCCTCAAAACCGAAAATTGAATTCCATCTATTACATAAATACATCGAGCAAACCAGTTCACAGGCGAACCGAGTCTTGAACCACCCAGGTGAAGCCTCCATGATCATTTAGTAAATTGGGCGAGTAACCACGATCACTTAGCTATGATTGAGTACCATTTACAATGCGATGAAGCATGAGGCAACTCGATCGTTTAACGCACTAATATTAAACGCGCAAGTCTAAACGATCGTTTAAACAACAACGTTGTTGTGAAGCACATTTGTCTAGACGACCATAAAATAAGCACTTAAGTAACTTTTACTACACGATCGTGTAGTCAGTGACTAAGCGATGAAGCTTGCTAAGCTACACGATCATTTAGTGTGCGTGCATTCACCTTGCTGTCGAGTATCCCATACTCAACCATCGCTTACCCTCATCGTAAAGACATGCTTTACCCACCAATAATGTAAATGCTATTTTATATATCAATGGATTTGGAATATCAGAACCTGGCTCCGATACCAATTGAAGAAAATCTTATCAAAGAGAACCTATGAGCGGAAGCAAGATCGTTCCAAATTCATTGTGACAGAATTACAAGCATTCAAAAACATACAAACAAGTTATGCATTTCGAACAAATTATGACATGCTTTCATAAATAAATATAAAGGGACAAGAGACTAACATTTGAAGAACTCTTCTTCTATCTTTCTCTCGCTCTCATGAAGCCTTGGATCAGCACCTCTCACTATCGCTACGAACACCAACCCAATCTTCCAGTGTATCGTCTGGTTAATCACGAACAACCTTCTCCACAAACAAGTAACAACTGGGACATTACCACTCAGTAACCTTGGTATTCTCGTAGTGAGAATCCAAGAGGTTTGGGCTCTGTTGGATTTGTAAAGGGAAGGAGGAAACAACGATCGCACTCAATGACCAAACAAGTGGGAGAGTATAGAGTTTATCGTATAGACTTGTGTTTGATCGTTTAGTAAAGGTAACGATTGTTTAGGAAATCAGGCGAGATCGTTTACACGATCGTTTAGTGAATCTCGCTCAGTCGCGCAATCGTTTAGAAAAACATTACACAATCATTTGTCAAAGGTGCGTGTACTCAATCGTTTAGACAAACACTTGAAGCTGTCGTGTAGTCTTTCGTGAGCTAAATGATAGGCAGTGTACTCGAATGAAGCGATTCAATGACTCTTTTCTGAAATGAAAACATTTTTCATTTTATTCTTTAGTTATGAAAATTGAATAAAAACTCCCACTTTCATGCACGGTTAAGGAGAAACCACCAATAATTATCTCATAACTTTTTTAATTATAAATAAATATAATAACTAACTTATCATATTATGTAAATAACCAATAGTTTTAATATCACATCATATGCAACATTTAAACCATAGTCCTTTTCTCCTTTACTTGATGTAAATCATATTTACATCAAACTCCAATTAATGTATCTTATGAAGGAAACCAAACATGAAGATTTCCATGAGCATCGGAATGATCGTTCCAAATTTCATTTGTATATGAACATTAACAATTACAATCAAGAAACGGAAACAACATGCTATGCACAAAACGAAATTACAACATGCTTTACTATACGATCAAGGGAAAGAATGCACATATCTTTGAAGACTTATCTTCAATCTCCCTTGATCATGAACGCTCGAACAAACTCCAAGACTGCAATACTCGAACGCTCGTACACTATGACTGCTACACTACACGATCACATCAACCCGAACACAACGATCTCTAAGATCACGAACACCACGAACAGCCTCCAAAAACCTTGACTATGTTGAGTTGAGTACGACACCACCACAATGGCTACCTTGGTATTCTCGTGTGAGAATCTAGAAGTTTGGGCTCTGTGTGGACTTGGTTAGAGAACGATACTAAAGGAACAATCGTGTAAACGGTTGGGCAAGTGGGAGATGACAAGTTTATCGTATAGACGATGCCCAATCATTTAACAAACGTTATGCGATCGTTTAGCAAAAGTTGCACGATCGTTCAGCTAATCGGTCAGTTGAGTGACTATCGTATAGAAAAAGTCCACGATCATTTAGTCTCTCTTCAGCTATCGTTTAGTAAATCGTATTTACTTGACAGCCAACTTGAGTAATTTCCGAGAATGAAAAATCTCAATTCAAGTACTAAATTTAGGAAAACATTTTTCCTTTTATCTCGCGGTTACCATAAAACTACAAATAACCTCACACTCAATTGGTTATTAGAGAAAAAGAGATCATTATCCAATAATTAATATTATTATAAAAATATATGATAACTAACTTACCATAGTATATTTATAACCTATAGTTTTAATATTTCATCTCATGAAACATATAAACCATAGATATTTTTCTATTCCATGGTCCTTAATGTAAATCTCATTTACATTAATCCTCTACTTGATGTATCTCATATACCATACCGATCATATCATATATAATCGAATTACCTCTTGTCAATTTGAACATTTAAAATCAACATCGAGAACTGATTCTCAGTTTGAAACCATTGAGCCACCAAGGGGACCTTATGGACCTGTAGCTCGAAGCTCCAATGGTACGTAAATAACTGACTAAACTCTTTAGTCACGGGATCCACCATCTGTTAACTTTCAGGCACTTCACTAAAGACCGACAGTTCAACTCTCCTTACTACATATATGTTATGTGTCCATATCAACCAATCAACAGTGCGATAACCCCTCACAGATCGCTCGTAAGTACAGCTGGGCCAATAATCATTATGCCCCTGTAGTTACATCTAACTCCTTAAGTACCACTGATCCCTCTAATGAACATAAGTCATAGTCCTACTATGACTGAGTCCTCTCTTCCAAAAAGAAGTTGTAGCCATTATGTTCAATCTCCAGAATCAGCCCCTAAGGGAGCAATCTATCTACTTACCCCTGTTTCAGGGAAGGAGTGAATTCCATCTTGTGTACTGAGTTCCTAGCTCTAAAATCAAACAAGTCCCCAAGAAGGTAGGCATGTTGAGTTGGTAATTTGGCCACTCTCACCCATACTAATCAAAGGACCGTCCTCAAAGGTAGAAGTTCCCAAAACACTCAGGATTGTAGTCATGTTACCTATGGTCGTTTAGGTGAGATGTAAGTCTCCAATATCAACGGCGTTATATATAGAGACTAGTAATTTTGTGGTCTAGTCTTATATAAACTTTTTGTATAGGACACCCCCGCTCGCATGTCTCCACATGAATGGTCAGGATCTACCATCTGTAGTAGTTCACAATACTTGCAAACCTCTACAAAGCGAGTTGTATCCATAGTGTCACCAGGATCAGGTATCCCTTTTTAATCCTTATACTATAGACCTGTTTAGGTTATCAATTAAGGCATGATCTACTTGTATATCTCATATACATGCTGAAGTTATCATACAATAACCATGTAGCTTTGTTTATTGGATATGAGTAAATGCTAGGTAAAATAACTCTTATTTTATTCATAACAATGTGTATATATTACAAACTATGAAACTCCAGAAGAATTAGGACACCAATCCCAACATCTCATACATCATGTCAACTATATTATATATAATTGAACCAGTTTAATCATATCATATATAATCAAACTCCCTCTTGTCAATTTGAACACTTCAAACTGACCAAAAAACTGATTCTCAACTTGAATCGATTGAGCTACCAAGTGGACCTGATAGACCTGTAGCTTGAAGATCCAACGGTACGTGAATAGCTAACTAAACTCTTTAGCCCCGAGATCCACCATCCGTTAACTGTCGGGCACTCCACTAAAGATCGACAACTGCATTCTTCTCACCACAGATATATTTTTGTGTCCATCGAATATAACCAGTCAATAGTACGATAACCCTTCACAGATACTCGTAAGTACAGTTGGGCCAATTTACTGTTTTGCCCCTGTAGTTACATCTAATTTCTTAAGTACCACTGATCCCTCTAATGAACAATACATCATAGTCCTACTATGAGTGAACACCTCTCGGGCCATTAGAAGATGTGTGGCGCCACATCGTTCAAGCCCCGGAATCAATCCTAATCTATCTACTTACCCTTGCTTTGGGGAAGGAGTGAAATTTCATCTTGTGTAGCTGAATTCCTAGCTCCCCAATCAGAAGAATCTCCAAAGTGGTAGGTTTGAGTCAGCAATCTGGCCATTCGCACCCATGCAAATCAAAGGACCGCCCTCAAAGGCAGGAATTTTCAACTCACTCAGGATTAAGATCATGTTACCTATGGTCATCCTAGTGAAGTGAAGTCTCTATCATGAACGATGTTATATAACGAAACTATACACTTCATGGTCCGGTCTTCTACAAACTCCTTTGTATAGGACACCCCCGCTCGCATGTCTCCACATGAATTATCAGGATTAGACCATCTGTAGCACGTTGCAACACTTGTAACTATCTACAAAGCGGGTCGCATCCATAGTGTCACCAAGATAAGGTTTCCCTCCTTTATCCATATACCACAGACCATTTTGGTTATCACTTAAAGCATGATCCACCTGTATGTCTTCACATACATGCGTAAGTTACAACGACAACCAGGGATCTTAGTTTATTGGTTTGTGGTGAAGAAAATAAAACATCTCATGTTTCATAGACAACAGTGAAGAAAATATCTCATATTATTACATCACAAGCGTTTGTTCAATACAGGTGTTTACAAACTACAGGACCCAACGAGAGTTTAGGACATCAACCTCAACACTATCTTCCTTTTCCATTCCAAATATGTCTCTGCATCCGGCGTTCCATAAAATGGTGGAATTTTAAGCTTGACTCCACTATCTCTATCTTCTTGGATTCTTTCTCCTCGTCTAGGGTGCATATTATTTCTTCCTCTTCCTCTCATGCTTCCTCTTCCTCCAATTTGTCTTTTTTATTCAACTAAGTCAATTACTCCCATATCTTCTTGTAAAACTCTTTGTTGTTATACCCTCCTTTCTTGCCTATCTTCCCTCATCATTTCCATCATACCTTGAATGGCTTGAAGAATAGCCATATTAGTATCTTGTATTTGTGGTACTCCTTTACCCTGTGACATTTTGAAGTTAGTAATAAAAGGACCTCACCACACTTCTCACTAATTTCACTCAAGAATACTCATATTTATCACTCAAGGGTAGGCTTTTGGTACTAGGTCAAAGATGTAAGGGTTGGCTTATATTTTTTTGTGCAATCTCACTAAAAATTTGATAAAAACCAATTCAAAATAATCAACTCTCACAAATTAAGACTAGAGTAACTAAACTTAGTCTAAAAAAAACAAATCTAGAATTTTTTTTTCTTTTTCAAATGAATGACAAGAAACTTTCATGTGCTTTGGATCTTTAATTTCTTTTCTCTTTTTTTTTATTATTATCATTATTATTATTATTTATTTTTTTTTTTTTTTGCTAACTTTCATTTTTCTATTATGATTCAAGAGCTGATTTGAAGAAGGTCTCAAGAAAAATTGTAGTATGTCTTGTAGTACAAGATGTAAGCAATTGCTTTGGAGAGAAAAAAATTGAAATAAAGTAAAGATAACACCTATAAAGTCGGCCAAGAACGATGAACAAATGCTCTGATACCAAATAATAAGTACCCCGCTTGTTGGATGCAAAGCTAGAGGTCCTTCTAGGATCCTTGCAAACACTCACCAAAAAAGTTACTTAGATCGAACTTAGAATCTATGATGGTCACTCTTAAATCCTAAGACAACTCATTCTAGAATTAGCTTGATCAAGACTAGTCCAATGAATTGATTCAAACATCAAATCTAAAGTAAGATTTGAAAGAAAAAGACAATACCAAAGGGTTGAATAAGCACAAGCTTTTTTATTATGGATAATATGAGTTTTTGAAGAGCATTACAAGCCATTTTATAGGTCAAATGGTCGTGGATAAACCAAGAAACTCAAAAGTCATTAAAATACAATTAATTGCAAATTGTAGAAAAAAATACCTAGAAACTTGAAACTTAATTGCATACTAAATTATAAGTCAAAATGGAAAACTAGAAATGTAGAAAGTCTTCAAATTGCCTTAAATATCTCCTCTAGAAGGCGGCAAAGTAGATGTTCACGTTTGATAAGGTTTGACATCACATTTCCCCATGTAGTGCACACTTGACAACCTTTTCTTCACAAAATTTGCACACTTTTTTTTACCACCATGTCATCTTCTAAACTATAAGACTTTTCCCATACCATCTTCATGCCATTATCTTCTTGACTCATTGAACTAACATTATATAAAACTTTGGTCTCAAGATTATTTGTTAGTTCTGGTAAATTTGCTAGTTTTTGAAGATGTAGTGTGAATGCCTCTTGAATCTTCTTTGTCTTGCTTCTTGTAATTGGTCCTTTAGGTACATGCAATGGTTCAATGGTTGAAATTACATCAGGCGTCACATTATTCAAGCCCCGGAATCAGCTCTTAAAGGAGTAATTTATCTACTTACCTCAACCTCGAGGAAGGAGTGAATTCATTCTTGTGTAGTTGTATTCCCAGCTCCCCAATCAAATGAATTTTCAAAATGGTAGGCTTATTGAGTCGGTGATCTGACCACTCTCACCCTTACAAATCAAAGGACCAAAGAGTTCACAACTCACTCAGGATTCAAGTCATATTACCTATGGTCATCTTGGTAAAATGTAAGTCTCTATTATGAATGGCGTTATATAATGAGACTAAACATTTCGTGATTCGGTCTTATACAAACTCCTTTGTATAGAATATTCCCACTCACATATCTATACATGAATGATCAAGATTAGATCATTTGTAGCGCTTTACAACAATTGTAATACCTACAAAGTAGACCATACTTGTAGTGTTACCAGGATAAAATACCCAACCTTATCCATCTACTACAAACCATTTAGGTTATCACTTGAACATGATCCACCCGTATGTCACTACATACATGTTTAAACTATAAGTTAACCTTTGTTGTTAGTTTATTGGTTTCTGGTTAATGCAATTAAAATATGGAATAAAATATCATATATTTTATTAAATAAACAATGAGTTCTTGCTATATGCAGTAATAACGAGATTTAGGGCATCAACCCTACGAGATTTAGGGCATCAACCCCAACATCAAGGCACTATGTTACTCGTTCGGGAGCAATTGTGGGTTATCTGGTACATAATTAAATATTGTTTATTTATTTTAAATATTGATAATTGTTTTATAATTCATAAAGATCGAGTAACAATAGCTTTCATGATGTTGGAAATGATCCAAACTAGGTTCTTGCTATATGCAGTAATAACGAGAACTATATGGAGGAGATAAATTATATGTAAGATATACGTATTGCTCCTCCACTAGTTTCGACTTGCTCGAAGAGAATAAGATAAGTTTGATGAGGTCGCTCACAATGTGGAAAAATTGCCTCCTATGACGTAGACGCAGAGCCAAACTGGTTATATTAGTCTGATGATGATGTCAGCATTTGGTTTAGGATATTATGATTCAAAAGTCGGTCCATCGTCTTCATACATGCATGGATATAGGCATGGTTGTGGAAAGCATAATGAATATTTATACAATGAAGCGTCTCCATAGATACCAAAGCCACCAGAGCAACATCAAGAGGAACTAGAGCAACCTAGAGTTCAAAGTCGACGATGACAACCAGCTCGAAATCGACGACATCCACCTTGTGGGACACGTTGATTTTTTATCATTATTTTTAAATGAATGAGATACAATGAATTGTTGTATCGATATGAACATTTTAATTTACATTTAATTATTTTCCAATTATGAACAATAGTTGTAATATGAAAGAAAAATGATTGAGAATTTGTTCTTTTCTATGATATCTCATAGAGTTAACAATTAAGGATGTAAATTTTATTTATTATTAAGAAATACGAGGACATCCTTAAAGAAGGTAAAGGAATACAAGTGCATAGAGTTTTTTAAACAAGGTAAAGAAATTATCTTTAAAAAAACAAAAAGAGGGTCAAGTGTCCAACACTCGACATACATACAAGTTTTAAAAAAATTCGTACAAGTGAAATCGAAAAAACTATCCTAATTCTCTAATTATTTTGAAAATTCTAATATTTCACTAAATACTTCTAAGACTTACAATATTCATCCAATTTTAACTTTAATGATGTTGTCGACTCGGTGCAAGAAATCGAGTTAGTTTTATGCCTATTTATAGAGTCCGGTTTAATGCAGATTCTAATTGAGTTTCATATTCTGAAATTTCTTAGGATTGTGATTTTGGAAGGGATATCTAAATTTGGCTTATATTTAAATTAGATTGCAACGAAATTTGATTTAAATTTGAGCTAGGGATTAAATCTTTTCCTACACTAAATTTTGGTAATATGCCTAGAATTTATCCCAAATCCAAATTATTCGACTTCTAATCTTGTGTCAAATTAAAATTGAGTGTAAATTTTCAAATTTATCTTAAATCAAAATTTGACCATATTCCAAATTTTATTCTAAATAAAATCACTTTGAGTCAAATTGAATAATTTCTCGAGTTTATATTGGACTGAAATTTGAGGCATAACCCAATTTTATCCCAAGTTCAATTCATCTAAGTTTGAATTTTTTATTCTTAAAGTCAACCTAAATTGGGATAAGATCTTAAATTCACTGATAATTAAAGTTTGATCATATTTCAAATTTTAAAGGTTAATTCAAATTTTATGCCAAAGCAAATTAGGTGAAATTAAAATTTCATCAACAAATTTTATTCCAAATTCAAGTTAGACATCTTGGATAGAAATTCAATTTTCCTCCAAATCCAATTTTAAATTAAGTAGTGCATAAATTCTACTAAAATTCAAAAAGAAGCTTATGCCAAGAAAATCAAATCAAAACTTTGACTTGAACAAAATTGGCATTTTGGGACAAGATCAAGTGGGGAGCTGACAACATAATTTCACAAGATGAAACTCACTCCTTTCCAACTTTAGAGTAAATAGATGAGTATTTTCTTAAGTGGTGATTCCAGAACTTGAACAAATAGCCGAACCCTCTCACTGGGTCAAGAGAGATTTTTGTTTAATGGTTGGACTATCAATTTGTTCATTAGAGAAGCACTGGTACTTAAGTATACAAAGGTAACTCAAGGGTAAAACGGTAATTTGATCCAATTTGTTGTTACGAACACTCATAAAAGACTAACTTGCTATTATTGGTCAATATCCGTTAACATAGAAATATATCTACGTAACTGTAAGTCTATAATGGAGTGTATCCATAATTAACGAATATTAATTAACTTGGTTAATGTGTTTAGCCCATTTATCTTATATCGTTGAAGCATTGAGGTAATTAAGTCATTTGAAATGTTCCATTTAAAATTAAACCGGTATGAATGGTAAATTATAATGTTCAATCTCTCAATTTTAAAAGGAAAACAAAGAATGTACTAAAAAGAAGAAAATAAAAATAAAAAATAAAAAAAAGTGTTGTAAATATGAATCCATTTATTTATTTATTTTAAAGAACATAAATCCAGTTAGATGGGAAGGCCGTTTACGTTGGGCCGGACATGACCCACTGGTCTGGTTGGGCCCACTTATCATTTACATGCTTGGATGATATCGGCTTCACTTGCTCTCATTTCCTTATCAACAATTTCTTTTTTAAATATTATTAATTTACTTTTTTTTTTTTTTTTCCAACGTTTTGTTCCTGAGACAAGACACCACTACCATATATATACACGACCTTATTATAAAACTGTCATTACGAAAAGAGTTTAAAAGTAAAAAGAAAAGTTAAAAATTCTCCCCTCAAAGTCAATCCCTTTTAATACAATATAGATTTGTGATTTTTTAACTACTCATATTTCTTTATGAATAACCGGGCACGTATACGTAGACAAGCAGATACAAGCAAATGCACAATATTTACATTAGATTTCAATTCATTAAATTTAAAAGTTAAGCCTATTCAAAGATTAAGCACTTTCTTTAATGTTTGCTTCCACTCCATATATGATCAAAATATAACAATGGAAAAAAGCAATATATATTCTCATGATGTTCTAAATTAAATATTGTCTTTTGTCTAAAATTTATATTTTTATCTAGAGTCATTTATGTTTATTACTTCTCTAAATTTAAAAATAACAAATAAAAATTGAAACTAAATAAACTAAAATTAATCCAATTAAAGAAAAGACGATGATGAGAGACAAAATGATTGTCCGGTACAATTTATTGGATAAGGATTCATAAGTATAACACGTCAACAGTTCCTTAAAAAGTCAACTAAAATCAACCTACCCTATAAGGGGTTGGGGAAAAAAGAAAAAAATAATAACAAGAAAAAACAAACAAAAACCCTAATAATATATATGTAAAAAAGAAGGGGAAAAAAAAAAAAAAACATAAACAACGACCGTGGAGCATCAAGTTGGCCTATAATAATAGGTTATTTATTTGTTTATGCTTATGAGAAAGTCGGCCTGTACAATACAAAGTAATTTATTAATGAAATGAAAATTATAAAGTTTTGGAGGAGATTTAATTATTGGGGTGGGGGAGTGAGAGCGGCATAAGTTTTCTTTGGCGACACGTAGTTTACGTTATCGTTAGGTTTAGAGACGTGGGGATGAAGATAGTAATTGTTTTTGCAAGGTAGGTAAGTGAACGACATGTCGTTCCCGCAGTATTTGGGTCTATATGCAAATTCTATACATTCTTCTTTGGATCTCTGCTTTGGGAGTCCTGGAATGCAGTTGTTTGAAACGTCTAGAATCTTCTTCTTTATTTAAGAATTTTCCTTCTTTATTAGTTTCCCCAAGATTCATTCTTTATTAGTTTCTTGCATGTTGGTCCCACCTGAAAGGAAAAGCAAAAAACCATGTAAATAAAATGTTGAGTTCAACACTTTAGAAAAAAAAAATTACTTGTTCAATCCTTCAAAAATTTTACAAGTTTAATCTTTTGTCCCTTTACTCTATCAACTTTAAAAAATATATGATAAGTCTCTTAATTTTTTATTTTATAGTTCATAGATCACCTTAAGAATATGAAATGTTTTATTAATAGATATAAAATTAAATTTTATTATATCTAATGATACTATAAACTTTTAATTTTGTATCTAGGTTTTTAAAATTTAAAAAATGAGCAATGTATCAAGATCTCTTAGATATATTAAAAAAAAAAAATAGGGATCTTTTAGACACAAAAGTAAAAGTTAAAAAATGTATTAGATAATTTTTAAAGTTCAATAATTTATTTAACAAAATTGAAAGTTTTAGAGAATGTTTAGATGCTAAATGGAAAATTCAATCATTTATTAGACACGAATTTGACACAAATTGAAATTGAAATAAACTTATTGAAAATTAAGAGAAAATTATTTTTTGCAACATTGCGTGGATCAAACCTCTACCTTAAGATTAATAATACAAATTTATGTTATACTCATGTTGGCAAAATTTAAAGACTAATTGGATAAAAAACAAAAGTGAAAGTTTAAGTAACTATTAATCACTTTTTAATAAATACTCCCTTGAAAATTAAGAAACCTATTATATACCAAATAAAAAAATTCAAAGACGTTAAACGCAAAAATTAAAATTAAGATACCTATTGTTTGAATTCTCTTACCTCAGATGTGATTCTTAAAATGGAAAAAATATATAAATAATAAATAAAATAAAATTTGAGAATTCAAATACCTATCTGATAAAGAAAAAAGTTTTTATGATATAGGAAGTAAACCGTGACGGGAATTCAATGACGTACCTGAGTGAAAAAATTGTTCCTCAAGGTGAAGTTACCAAGTTTAGGCAACTTGCAGATCTCTTCCGGCACGGGACCGTAGAATTGGTTGTCGGCCAAATAGAGAAGCTCGGCCTTAGCCAAGCAAGCGAAGGAAAGCGGGATGGGGCCGGTGAGGAGGTTCTTTCCGGCGTCAAACAACACGGCGTTTTCCAACAAACCGATCTCGAACGGCAAACAACCTTCCAATTGGTTGTTGAAGAACACAATTTCTTCCATTGTCTTCTTGGCTTCTCCGATGCTTCTGGGAATGGGTCCAGAAAACTGGTTGTGGGCGAATGTCAAGTACTTCGCCGGAGTTTTGCCTAAATTGTATGGAAGATTTGAAGTGAATTGGTTGTTGTTAATGTAAATGGCGCTGATAATATCCATGTTGAAAATTTGGTCCGGAATTGGTCCACAGTAGTTGTTGTATCGAAGGTCCAGAAATGTTAGCTCCGACGCTCCCAACGCGTTTGTCGGAAACTCCCCTGACATTTCATTCAAATCAATTTTTAATTATCAAAAGTATATCAACTAAATAGAATAAAGCCTATGTACTACCAGTCGAAAAGTAATCCATCAATTAACGATAATGTAAAAAGTAGTCCCTGGTGATTACTTTTGTTATTCTTTACGTGTTTTAATAAAATGTGGGACCTTGAAATTTGTAATAAATCGAAATTTGTAATAAATCGTGTAATCTAATTGAAGAAGGAAAGGTGATCAATCTGATTGTGGTTAAAAATTACGTAGACCTACTACCTTTATCGTTGTCGTTACCGTTATTGTTATAGATATTGTTACTACGACGATATGAATATTATGAATTTGTCATATTTATTGTTACTTTTATCGTTATCGTTATCGGGTCAACCAGTAAAGATTATGATAACATAGATTCATAATTCTAGGTAAACGCGATAAAATCAATCCAATTATGTTTGTGATTAAGCCCTATTACGGTTCATCTATCAATGAAATCCCATTCTAATTAACTAATTTTTATTATGGTTTGATAAATTTGGCCAAAATTTAAACTACGGTGTTCTAACGTTTTTTGTTTTCAAAACCAAATTTCTAAATTGTGTTTAATTACCTTAGAAATTCAAATTTGAAGGTTCCAATATAAAAAGTTTAAATATTGATTAACACTTTTCGGAATTGATGGAAGTGATTATTGAGTAGAGAAGTAACATAGCATTTACAAAATGAAATGGTTGCTTTTATGGGGAAAAATCGGATAATAACAAATATAACAGTAGACTTAAAATATCAACAAATATAGTACAACAAAAACAATGTAAAAGAATTTGTATATATAGTAAAATTTAAATTTAACTCTTAATATCTATCAATGATAAATAAGGTTTTGCTATACTTAGAATTCTTTAAAAGTGTTACCCTTTGCAATTATATGAAAATTATATATTTTTTTCTTTTAATATATTTAAACATTCTAAGTCCGATCTCAAAAGTAAAGTAAAGCCATTTTAATTTTTTTTTCTATATTTAGAAAAAAATGGATTCATTTAAAAGAAAAGCATGTCTCTCTCTATTTATATAATAGTTAATCAAAAGTTTCTCCTGAATCCAAAATCTTTAGTTTGTAATAGTGAAAATCCATCGCATAATTATATTTCCATTATTCCGATCTGACAGTACAGGCATCAATTAAAAAAACTTTGAAAATAATTTTAGAGTATAAAAAAAAAATTGTCAATCTCACTCCAATCATAGATATAATGTCCTGTTTGACATTTAAAGAAATGATTTTGTAAAACAAAAAAAAAAAAAGGAAAGGATAATATAGGAAGAATGAGAAAATGTAAGAACCTGGAAGCTTGTTGTTACTTAGATCCATCTCATAAAAGAATCGCTGGCGATTGATTTTCTTCGGAATTGGGCCACGAAAGAAATTAGAATTGGCATGAAAAACCGCAATATCATCCAATTCGTCCATAAATCCTTCAAGAAACAGCTCCGGACCTCCAAATCTGAACCCATTAAAGCTCACTGCAGAAATGCTCCTCTCTTTCTCCACCGGCAGAGGGTCGCATCGGAACCCTTTGTACCGGCAAACGTCCTTCCCCGTCCATGTCTTCACCACGTCCATCCTCCCGCTCGTGATTTTCCTCCTCAGTCTCTGTATCACGAAGTATGCCTTCTTCAGCCGCTCGTTCTCGAACTCCGGCGGCGGCGGCGGACATGGTGGCGGTGGCGGCGGAGGGCAGTCAGGTGGGTACTCTGGAGTCTCTGGAGGATTTGGGTCGGGATTGTTCCCACCGCCGCCACCGATGATTATTTCCAATGCCTCCCGGGAGTTGGGTTGATTGTCGATGGCGGTGGGACGGGGTTCCGCCGGGGAAAGTAGGAGGCAGGAGAGAAATGGGAGGAGGAGGAGGATCGAAAAAGAAGAGAAAGAAGCCATGGGTGTTGTGTTGTGAATGGAAGTGGAGAATGAAAGGGGGAGGTGTTAAATAGAGAAACATGTTTGTTAAAATATTCCATATATTTAAATTTTTCGTAAATTTTTAAATTCATTAGTGACTTAACATGTTGGAGACCGAGAGAGAAATTTTTAAATTTTTTTTATTTGTTAAGTTCGACATGTGGGCATCAAACTTCTATAATTTCTTTTAAGTTTAATCTCTACTCTTTAGTTTGATTAAGGCCACTTTTACTCCATTATAATGAAGATTAGCGTAACTATAATAACATTTTATTGATGATTCAATTGTAGTGAGTTTGAATCACAAACACAATAAGATTAATTTTGATTGCATTTACTTCAAATTATGAATTTTATCAAATTTACTATTACCATTATCTCTACCTCTATCTTTGAGGGTCATGTGATAACGCTAACGGTAGCGATGACAATAACAATAAAAATATCATAATTGATTATTTTTTAGTTGTAACTAATAACAATAACGATAGGACGTAATTCTCAGACACAATTGGATTGAGTATTCTTTATTACAATCAGTGATTAGATTGTGTTATTTTATTACAAATTTAGATATGAGATCCATATGTCAGTACAAATGCAGACACAAGTAAACAAACACAAAAAATAATCAAATAGAACCTACTTTTTTTATTCTCATTAATCTATTATGTTTTTAGTAGAGTAAACATGACCTAAATTCAATTTCACTTGGAACTCCACATATCTTCTTAATAAAATTTTACCATCATATTTTTTTTTTTGTAAAATTCTTATAAATAAGAAAATTCAAAAAGTATTTACCTTTCAAAATGTTTGAAAAATATTTGTACTTTTGGAACATTTTGTTATAATATATATATATATATATATATTAGTAACGAAACATGATGATTGAAAAATAAGACATGTATTTAGATATTTCCCTTCAACTCCACGAAATTTGATTTAAGATCGGAGCACATCTATCTAATTAAGCTGAAACTATAACGATTAAATTGGTAATTTAAACGTATGAAAAAAGGTAAAATTATATGGCAAGGAAAAAGGTCAATTATTGAAGGTTGGTAAAAAAAAAAAAAAAAATTATAAAAGGGAATATAATAACGATTTGATGGTAAATGTATGAGACAAAGAAGTTCACGTGTTAAGGGTGGCGGCGAGAAGGCGATGGTCATGGCACTCGAAACGACTTGTCGTAGTTTATCCAAAATCGACAAATTTTACGGAATCCCGTGGTCTGTTCTCTCCGTCGTTTTGAAAATTTTACTTAAGGTGACTAATCCAATGTAATTGCCAATTTTATACTGTTAAATAAAATATCTTAAATTTATATCTAACAATTATTAAAAGATGTCTCATTATAGTCGAAAATAAATAGTGAATAGTAGTGCTTAACTCGTTTATTTAAGAATATGAAGTGTGAGAGAATTTGAACCTCGCTTACATTCTCGTTGAAAGAAATAAATACTTTAACTATGAAGCTATACTCATACGAAAAATTTATCTACTAATCAAAACGAATACAATCGCTTCTCTATTTTGATAATATATCTGTATAATAAATTAAAATAAATACCATCAAACATATATAATTATCTTTTTTTCAGAATAAGTTCCAGTATTTCAAATCTAAATTGCATTAATAATTAATGTCATTTTAATAAAAAAATTAAACAAATTAATTTGTTTAAAAATTATATAATTAATATAAGTGAAATTCATAACAATAAAATATCACTAAAATACTAAAATGTTAGATAGATTAATATATAAATTATCCTTACGAATTTTTCCAAGAAACAAACCTGATTATCCAAACATCATAAGATTTCAACTATTTTTAATTTTAGTAAACAAATTACCTAAAAGGAATAAAAGCTAACGGGGTCTAATTTAAAAAAAGAGAAATTAGTAAAAGAAATTTCATCACTTTTAATTTAAGCTTCTGTAGAGCACTTTAATTCAAAAAAGGAAATAAAGTTTCGGTTTGCATTCTATTTCTATCTTAAAATAGAAAATACTAAAATAATTTTTTTATACCTCTAAGACTTTAATGGTATCCATTAAAATCTTAAACTAATGATTGTATCAATTTAAAATTTGAATTTATATCCTAAACTTTAGTTGCAACAATTGAAGTTGACTTGCACCAACTTTTAGACGAAATGGATTCTCAAATTCTATAGAAGCTTTTGACAGACTAGAAGAGTGTTCGGGCTCCGGAACTAGCGTTGTCGTAACCGCTCCTGGTCGAAGTAAAGATAATTTATTTTCACCGATCCAAGACTTATACCACAAATGTAGTAACATGATAAGATCGGGGTCAAATCCAAGACTGTTGAATCAATTTAGGCCAATTTAGGAATTCCACTTAAAAAGGTTTTGATGGTTTTTATTTTTGTTTTATAAAATAAATTAAACATCAAACATGGAAAATTAAGAGTTAGCACAAAAAAGGGTTGAATCAAATTGTGGGAAAATCTTGGAATTAGTTTGTATGCTTTTTATTTTCTATCATTAGGTACTAGTTAATTTCTCCAATTATGTGAACTCCTCAACCTATTAGAAATTCTAATAGCTCAATTAGTCAATTTCGATAAAAATCTAAACCAGCACTAATTCAGTTTAAAACTTTTCTTTCTCAAGGACATACAACTTAAAACTGAAAATCATTAAAAAATGGTTCAATTGTCGGAATACACTACAAACCGGACAACCATATCTTATAATATGATTTATTTGGGAAGGATTATATTAGGGCATGCACGAATTTGGCCAGAAACATACTAGACCCTAAACATACAATCCTAATACGTGCAACTTAATCAATCAATTATGCACGGGCTAGATTGATTTTGCATACAAGAAATTCAATAAATTAATTTGTTAGAAAAATTTATCGAAACTCTATTAATAATAAAACGAATTCACCCAAAGGGTTCACAACAATTGAATAAATTAAACTAGTAAACTTCAAGAATTAAGACCTACAAACTATCTCAAGAAAATTACCTAGCCTCTAAAAGGTATATTGGAATTACAATGATCAAAAGAGAGTCGAGATTGACTATGATGGCAATTGCTCAGCAATTTGACTTCAATGACTCCCAAAACCGGACTAAACTCTCAAAATTCATTCTATTCAAAGGTATTTTGTTGTAGGAATGTGATATGAGTCTTCTTATCGAAGGCTGAACCTCAACGCCTTATTTATAGGTTGCGCGCAGCGTCATAATGCTTGGAAATAACGTAGTAATGCTATGGCAACATTGGAGAGCGTTGAGCGGGCGTTGCAACGATGCGTCCAACGCTTGCTTGCACCGCGCATTGGACAAATTTTTGTCAATCGTCGCAATGTTGCAATGCTTAGTAGGGGCATTGCAACACTGAGTGTTCTGTCTTTCATCATTGAAATCCAAGCATTGAAATGCGTTGGAACACTGGCGATGACCCAACTCTAGAGCGTCATGACGCTTGGGGCATCATTACAACGTTACCCTGCACTTGATGCTATTGCCTTTCAGCGTCGAATGAGCGTTGGACTTAGGCTTGTGAAGAGCGTTGCAATGCTGAATGTTCTGCCAGAAACTTGCTACTTGCTGCTTGACAACTCGATACTCGATGCTCGTTTACTCGGTATCCAATGCTTATTTACTTGGTAGAATTTTACTCGATAATACTCAATAGCCTTTTACTTGATGGTACTCGATGGCTGATCATACTCAATGGCAATTTGATAATTTCAACTCTATTAAAGCTCAGATGCTTAAATCAACTCCAAATTGCTTCAAATTAACCACGTTTGGCTCCAAATTGCTAATTCTACTTCTTGATTACTTGGTACCTACAAAATAGGAAAATAAACATATAAAATCCGATGACGAACCCAAATTAAGTTAGGAATAATAACTCTTTTTGAGAGTTAACAAAGAGGTATTTGAATGAATTACAAGGTTTTATTGATGCTCATCATTCAAAATAATGCAGTAGTTTCGTCCATGATTTCTATTTGTCAAGCGCAAAGGAAATATCACGACTCATGATCTTGTGATTCGTGCTCATCATTTCATCTTGTGATTCGTGCTCATCATTTCAAAACCTTGGAGATTGGGATTGAAGATTACCTATCATGGATGACCTCAACTCTTTAGAAGGATATTTAAACTCTTTTGTTTGTTTTGGTTTTAATTTATACACTAAAAAAATCCTCCATATTTCATTTATCCAATATAGTGTAAGACTCATAATTTGTATCAATTAAACTCTTAGATTTCATAAGTATATCAATTTAGACTTTTCATTATATTTAGCTTATAAAATCATTAATGTATCAATTCTCACACATATGTGTACATTTCTTCAAATATTGGTTTAAAAAAAAAAATAACAATTGAAGTTGATTCATGGATTAGAGTTTAATTGATTAACTTCTAAAAATTAGGAATTTAATTGAAAAATTATAAGTCTCACACAATATTTTTTCATATGGAACATAAAGGTCAATGCAATATACATCTACAAAAGTTCATAATTTAAATTAATATAATTTTTTATTCAAGATTTTAATTAATAAAATCTCAAAATTTAGAGGTATAGATAAATATTTTTTCTATTCAAAATATAGCATAACAAGATGTTAATTTTTTTTTTCTTAAAAAGAAAACTGAAATGAAGAAATTTTGGAGACCAAAATATGATTAACATATAATTTGCCAATGAACTATATCATGGAGTTGCGATTATAGATTAATTAACTATTTAATTTCCTTATAAAGTCAAAGGTTGAAACAAAGAAATATATCAAATACAACGAAATATCATGATCTACTATTTTATGTTAGCCCAGATATATGTTTTATTATTTTGGATTTTTTTTCTCCTTTTACAACCATTTCAATTATACTAAAAAAAAATATCTGTTTCAATTAAGACTATCATGAATTGACAATAGTCCCTGGTTACTCGTGGACATTAAAATTGAGAAATAACTTAGAAATAGCACCTCAATTTTTCATTTTTGAAAAGTCGTTAAACTAATTTTTCTCGATCGATCTTGGACGAAATGAGTCGAGATTTTTGTATTTTTTCTAAATAATAGATAATCTATCCAAATCGTGTATATTTTCAAATTTCTCCAAATCCAATTATCTTTACCAAATATTATATTAAATTCTTATGTAATTTTATGTCAATTTCCGTTTCATGATTATATAAATTTCTAAATTTCTAAATGAATTTACCAATTAGATTTTTTATGATTGCATTTTGATTTTTAAATTTTGAAAAAAAAAAAATAGTTAAGATATGGAAAATATATAAAATCTCAGTATTAATTTGCCCAAGAATTCATCGATCTTTGTGTTAATCTACCCAGGATTCATACTGAGATTTATATATTTTCCTCTTTTTTTTAAAAAAATTAATCTTTCTAAAAATTTAAAAATCAAAATCAATCAACTAAGATCCATCTAAAAAAATCATTTGAATCATTGGTAAATTAATTTGAAAATTAGAAATTTGGCTAAAGATTTAAAAATTTAGGTAAGATTTTGATAAAATATTTGGTAAATATAATCGAATTTGGAGAAATTTGAAAATATATAAGATTTGGTATAAGATTTAGGAAGATCACATGATATTTTGGAAGAATTACTAATGTCTGTTTGGAGATGTACCAAGAAAGGCCAAAACAATCGATAAGTTAAAAAAAAAAACTATTTAAATAAGTTTTAGAAAATGGTGTTAGTTTTGTAAAGTGGAAACCAAAAGGTGTTAAGTTTCCATTAAAATTCACTAATAATAAATTTATTTAAATAAATTAACAAAAAATTAAAAGAGAAAAAATCATAGAAAAAGAAAACTCGATTTGCTTTTATTTCCATGATTTTATTTTAAATTGACGAACAACTTTTTTTTCTTCTAAATTTATGTCGATTCCCTAAGGGGCTATCTGGAGGCCCAACATGAGATGGTATATCCTCATATCCTATATGTTTGAAGGCTCATTATCCTATCTCACCGATTTTAATTATTTATGGGCCCATCTGGAGGCCCAACATGAGATGGTATATCCCTATATCCTATCTGTTTGAAGGCTCATTATCCTATCTCACCGATTTTAATTATTTATGGGCCCATTTTCGGAACGTGTTTTGTATCTCACCATCATTTTCCTTCTGTGTATCGTATATCATCTCAGTGCTTAAACATACTCGATATTGTTCATACTCGATCAGAACTCCCCAAACATCAGAACTCCCCACATCCTATATCATATCAGCGCCCCAAACAACTCCTAAGTATTATGTTGAATCAATTTACCATCTCGACATCTCCCGCTTTTAACATACACCAAGGTGAGAGACTAAATTCTAAAATGTTAACATGTATGGACTAATTTGAAATTCCTAAAAAAGTATGGGCTAAATTGAAAAAATATTCATACATTAGAGACTAAATATATATTTAGCTTTTATGTTAGGTTTCCAATTTATTTTAAAATATAATTATTTCTAAAAATATACTATTATTTACAAGTCAAATGGACCCTAATTCAATAAGTACCAATTATCATCTCTTAGATGGATGATTTTATCCTACCTTCATAATTGTTGAACTAAAAAATGCAAAAAGGACTTTTATGAAATATTTTAATGTGTATTTAGATTTTTTTTAACAATATGTGGGTAAAAATTAAATCTCAATCTCGAAGTTGTTAGTATATATTAATGCTAGTTTTGAACTATAGTTTTGTTAGGTATTTAAGTGCCTTTTACCATTCTTATTAAAAACTAACAAGTATATTTTTTTTTCTTAAAAGAAGGAAAAAAAACATCAATGTTTGGTATTTTTTTTCCCTTAAACAAGTGCTCTTAATCAATTAAAAACACTTTTGTTTAAAAAGAAAAATCTGTTTGATAAATTCTAAAACAAAAAAAAACACAAAAAGATTGTATATAATTAAGCATTTAATTGAATAAATTTTCTTGAAAAATCATTTATTTGTTGTGAAATTGAAGAGCACGACGGGAATACAGATATTGGAAAAATATAATATAATAATATATTTATATAATAATAATAAATAGATAAAATATAAAATAAAATAAAATAACTAGAATTATAAAATTGGATGAAATGAAAATTAATGGAATTTTGAAGTGGATTTCTCACCAATGTACATTTTATTGAGATCCACCAAATGCCACTATTTATAGGCAAAATGGCAAAGTAGAATGTGGACTTACATGGACACCAAGCATGAATAATTATTACAAGTCACATGGACAATATGAAAAATGACACATGACTTTTAGGACACTAAGCATTGGACATCTATTTTATAATATTTATAATACTCTACCTTAGATACCCATATATATATATGAAATATGTCTCGTTAAAACCTTACTAGGAAAAATCCAATGAGAAAAAATCCTAGTAAAGGAAAAAGAGTACATATTTCATATAATACATACTCTTAAAAGAATACAATATTTACTCCCCCTCACGAAAACATCACTTAAGGATTCTGAGTCGTGGCATTCCAATGTTGCGCACCAATTTTTCAAAAGTTGCGGTTGGTAATGCATTTGTAAATAAGTTTGTCAGGTTATCATTCGAACAAATTTGTTGTACAGTAATGTCGTCATTTTCTTCAAGATCATGAGTGTAGAAAATCTTCGGTGAAATATACTTTGTTCCATCTCCTTTAATATATCCTTCTTTGATTTGAGCTATGCAAGTTGTGTTGTCTTCGTATAATATTGTTGGAAGATTTTTATTAGAAGACAAGCCACACGTTTCACGAATGTGCTGAGTCATTGACCTTGGCCATACACAGTCTCAACTAGCCTCGTGAATTGCAAGAATTTTAGCATGATTTGAGGAAGTGATGGTTAGTTTCACCGATCACCATGATATAGCAATTCCTCCACATGTGAATAGATAACCTGTTTGAGATCTAGCTTTGTGTGGATCAAATAAATATCTAAAATCTGCATAACCAACTAGATCAAAAATTTATTTATTTGAATAAAACAAACCCATATCAATTGTTCCTTGGAGATAACGGAGTATATGCTTAATTCTGTTCCAATGTCTTTTTATAGGACAAGAGCTATATCTAGCTCATAAATTTACTGAAAATGCAATATTTGGTCTTGTATTATTAGCAAAATACATAAGTGCACCAATTGCACTAAGATATGGTACTTCAGGACCAAGAAGTTCTTCATTATCTTCTTGAGGTCGAAAAATATCTTTCTTTATATCCACTGAACGGACTTCCATTGGAATATTTAATGGATGTGCTTTGTCCATATAAAATCTTTTTAAAAATTTTTCTGTATAAGTTGACTGATAAATAAATATTCTATCTGCTAAATGCTCAATTTGCAAACCAAGGTAAATTTTTTTTTTCCAAGATCTTTCATCTCAAATTCTTTCAAGATATTCTATTGCCTTTGAAAGCTCTTCAGGAGTTCCATTTATATCCAAGTCATCAACATATACAATTATAATAGCAAATCCTGATTGTGATTTTTTTATAAAAATACGTGAACATGTTGGATTATTTTGATATCTTTATTTCAATAAATATCCACTCGGGTGATTATACCACATCCGTCCTGATTGTTTCAATCCATATAGTGATATCTGTAACTTTATTGAATACCATTCCTAGAAATTTGATGTATATATTTCAGGTACCTTAAATCCTTATGGAATTCTCATATAAATATTCTTATCAAGAGATCCATATAAATATACTGTGACTACATCCAGATGCATATCCAGACTTTTATACATAGTCAAGCCAATTAAATATCTTAGTGTAATTGCATCCACCACTGGAGAATATTTCTCCTTCTAATCAATACCAAGCCTTTGTGAAAAACCTTGTGAAATTAGTCTTGCTTTGTATCTTGTGACCTCATTATTTTCATTTTTTTTCCTCACAAATACACATTTGTATCCCACAGATTTGACACCTTCTGGTGTTCGGACTACTGATATAAAAACCTGTCGTTTTAAAAGTGAGTTTAATTCTGCCTCGATTGCTTCTTTCCATTGAAGCCAGTCTTTTTTATGTCGACATTTTTTAACATATTTTGGTTCAAGATCCTCAGTTTTAGATATAATATCAAAAGGAACATTATACGCAAAAATATTGTCAATAACTATATTAATTTGATTCCATCTTTTTCCTCTCATGACATAGTTTATTGAAATCTCGTTATTATCTTTAGGTATTTCACTTCCCTCGCTAGTCATGTTGAGGATTTCTTCACGGGTATTTACATCCTCAACCAAGTCTTTTTTACTGTTAATTATTTTTCGTTTTTGAGGATTTTTATCTTTGGAACCCACTGGTCTACCACGCTTTAGTATGTTTCAGTCTCATTAGCAACAACTTGTTATGTTGAGATATCATTTTTTATGGAACATTTGCAATTGGTATATGTGACTTAGTTACTTTTTTTGCATATATAAATGCATATGGTAATTGATTTTCTATATTTTGCAAATGAATTATTTTTTGAACTTCAAGTTCACATTGATCTGTATGGGGATCTAAATGAGACAATAACGATACATTCCATGTAAAAATTTTTTCCAATTTCTTAAGTCCTCCCTCTAATGTTGGAAAATTTGTCTCATTAAAATGACAATCAACAAATCGTGCAATAAGTACATCATCCTTCAGGGATTCAAGATATTTAATAATTGATGGGAAATCATATCCAATATATATTCCTAACCTCCTTTGAGAACCCATCTTAGTGCATTGTAGTGGAGCAACTGAAACATATACTGCACACCAAAAATTCTCAGATAGGAAATATTTGGCTCATGATCATAAGCTAACTGTAATGGCGAGTACTTATGATAAGCTACTAGCCTAATACGTACAAATGATGATGCATGCAAAATAGTATGTCTCATACAGATGAAAGAAGCTTAGCTCTCATAAGTAATGGTCTTGTAATTAATTGTAAACTTTTTATGAATGATTCTGCTAAACCATTTTGTGTATGAACATGAGCTACAAGATGTACAACACTTATCCCAATTAACATACAATAATTATCAAAAGCTTGGGATGTAAATTCACCAGCATTATCAAGACGGATGGTCTTAATTGTATAATCAGGAAATTGTGCTCTTAACTTAATTATATGAGCAAGTAATCTTGCAAATTCAAGATTTCGACTTGATAATAAGCACACATGTGACCATCTACCGGATGCATCTATTAATACCATAAAATATCTAAATGGTCTACTTGATGGGTTAATAGGTCAACATATATCACCATAAAGTTGTTCTAAAAATGCAGGTGATTCAGTCCCCACTTTGGCTAGTGATGGTCTAATAATTAATTTTTCTTTAGAGCAAGCATCACATGATAATTCATAGATTGAAGAATTTTTTAGTTCTTCAATAGGTGTCAATTTGAATTCTCAATAATTCTGCTCATCATTATAGATTATGAATGACCCAGTTGGTCATGCCAAATTGTTAATATGTCATTCATGAACTTCAGGTTCATTGTTGCATATGTTTCAATTACTCGTATATAAGTATAATACAATTCAGAAGATAAAACAGACAATTTTTCCAATATACATTTTTCATTTGAGACAGTAGAGATAATATATAGATATTCCACATTATTCTTACTATCAGTCTCAATATGATAACTTTGTAACGTATGTCTTTAAAACTTAGAAGATTTCTCTTTGATTGACTAGAGAACAATGCATTGTCAATTGTAAATTTTGTTTCTTTAGGCAAAATAATATTTGTTTTTCCAAAACCTTCGATCAAGTTTGCAGAACCTGATATTGTATTTACTTTTGCTTTCAGCATTGTCAATTTGAAAAAGTATTTTTTATTTGTAAGTATTGTGTGTAGTTGCATTATCTGCCAGACATAGATTTTCTTTGCTCATTTTTAAAACACCTAACATATGAAAATGATCCATGTTTTTTCATTAAAAGAAAATAATTACAATAAGAAAAACAATACTTAAAAAATATATAAAAGTTACTAAAAAAAATGAAGACTTTTGTATATTTTAAGAAAACAACAACATTAAGTCTAGATAAAATAAAACAACAACATTAAGTCTAGATATTCTCAAAGTCAAAAGAAACACTTGATGTTCCACCAACTGTGTCAATCTTCTCTTCAAGAGATTCAAAGTGTTAGAGTTAGACACAGCAGAAGTAAAATTGATCGTTGAGCATTCTAATTCATTAATTTTGGTTTTAAATTAAGCATGCTCATAAACTAATAAGAGGGTTTCATAACATACCTTTGAAGAAACACTTAAATCTCTATTCCAACTTAAAATCTCCTCCAAATCTGCTAGTGAACCACCTCAAGACCTTCCCTACTATCCTTTCGGTATCTTAGATAGAGCTGTGGGACTCAAATTAAGCTTAGACTAAGGGAATTTGGAGAAGAAGATGACTGCATCACCATGGAAGAAGACCTTCTTCAACCTCAAGTTTTTTCAGCAAAAACCTTTCAAATGCATGCTCGATTCTTAGCCCAATCTTCTCCATTTATTGTAAGACTATCATGCAAAGAGGATTGCTATATGAAAAGCACCTCATGCTTAAAGATTGACTCAATAAAAATGGTGGAATGTGTGTGAGCTACTAGGAATGAAAGTGGAGAAATCCCACTTTTGGGATTTTTCATTTTCCATATTTTCTTCAAATTTATTTTATTAAATGATTTCCAAAATCAATTTTTTGTTTTCAAACATAAAATTTTAATTAATTTTACAAAACTAATTCAATAATTAATTTTCTAATAAAATTAATAATAAATAATTAATTAAACAATTTAATTAATTCTAATCAATTCAATATCAAATATTAAATTAATTTAACACTAATTCCACCATCATGAATTCTTATTCATGAATTTAATATTTAAATCATATTTAAATATTAATTGATTCTCCAATTTCGTTTAATTCCAAAATTAAACACATAATTATATCATATAATTACTAATTCCCTTAATTCTAATTCGAACATTTCAAATTAACTTATCACGCTACTCTAAGGCTAATCCATTTATGAGCTAGTAGGGGGACCTCGTGGACCTACAGATCATGGGCTCCAATGATACGAGATTAATTGGCTAAACTCTTTACACTGAATTAACTCCCATTTGTTAATTACTGGGTCACTCCACTAAAGCCCAGAGTTGCACTCCCCTTACTGTAGATATATTATGTCCACTCGATCTAACCATAATTAGTAAGTTAACCCTTCATAGGTTTTTCGTAATAACGGCTGGGTCAAATAGTTGTTTTCCCCCGAGATTACCACTTGTTCCTTAAATCCCATTGATCGTCTAATGAACAATTGGTTTGTGATCTGATCAACAAACCGAGCCCCCCTTGGGCTAATGAGAGGTGGGGTCCCTTGTTCAAGATTTGGAATCAACACTTAAGGGAACAACCTCTCCACTATCTCTGAAAGCAGGTAGGAGTGGATTCCATCTTGCACCCTATATTCCCAGTTATCTACCTGATCTTATCCCTGAAATAGAGATTTATTGAGCTGGAGCTGTTGAACCAACCCTCACCTATGCAAATCTACGGATAATCCCGAATAAACAAGAGTTCATAGTTAGCTTAGGATTAAGGTCAAGTTACCTAGGTCATTGCTTTGAAATAGTCAGTCTTAAACAGTAAACAACATTATAAAGTAAGAGTGACTTATTTCGTGGTTCGATCTTATACATGTTGGGTTTTATGTCCTAAAACTTGCAGTTTATAAAATGATAAACATTTTCTATAGTCAATAAACTTATTATTATACAAATTGTACACATGAAAGTCTAAATCCAATAAACTAAGACCCATGACTATTATATGAGTACTTGAACTTTATGAAGAGACATAAGAGTGGATCAGGTTCGAGTAAATAGTCAAAATGATCTATAGTATATGAATAAGGTTGAGTACTTTATTCTGGTAACACTATTGGATATGGCCTACTCTGTAGTTGTTACAAAGAGTTGTAAAGTGCTACATACGAAGTGATCTTAATTCGTACATGTTATGACATGAGGAGTGGAGGCGTATTATGTAATGAGTTTGCATAAGATTGGACCAAGAAATAAGTCACTCTTACTTTATAACGTTGTTTACTGTATAAGACTGACTATTTAACTTAGAGGACCTAGGGAACTCGATCTTAATCCTGAGCTAACTATGAACTCCTGTTTATTTGGGATTATCCTTAGATTTGCATAGGTGAGGGTTGGCTCAACAGCGCAGGCTCAATAAGCCTCCCATTTCAGGGGTAAGACTGAATAGATAGCTGGGTATATAGGGCAAGATGGAATTCACACCTACCCGATTTAGGGATAGAAGTAAGGTTATTCTCTCAAGTACTGACCCTTGAACAAGGGGCCCGACCCTCTCACTAGGTTGAGAGAGTTTTGGTTTAGTGATTGGATCACAAACTAGTTGTTCATTAGAGGATCAGTAGGAACTTGAGGAACAAGAAGTAATCTCGGGGGTAAAATAAATATTTGATCCAACCGTTATTACAAAAAATCTATGAAAGGTCGACTTACTAATCATGGTTAAATCATGTGGACATAATATATCTACAGTGAAGGGAGTGCAACTATGGGCTTTAGTGGAGTGACCCATTAGTTAGCGAATGTGGGTTAATTTGGTCTAATGAGTTTAGCCAATTAATCTCGGGTCATTGACGCCCATGATCTGTAGGCCCGCGAGGTCCCCCTACTAGCTCATAAATGGATTAGCTCTAGAATAGCATGATAAGTTAATTTGAAACGTTCAAATTAGAATTAAGGGAATTAGTAATTATATGAGATATAATTACGTGTTTAATTTTAGAAGTAAACGGAATAGGAGAATGTATATTTAAATATGGTTTAAATATATGAAGATGAATATGCATAAAAATTAATTTAATATTTGATATTAAATTAATTAATATTATTTAAAAATTAATTTATGAAATTAATTTTATAAAATTAATAAAATTTTCAGTTTTAAAATCAAAATTGATTTTAAAATTGGTTTTGATGGAAATTGAAAAGTTGGTAACATGCACAAATGGAAAAACAAGTTTTTCCATTATCCATCTTCTATTTGCTCACAAAAACACCATTTTCTCCTCTTCATTACTCCAAGCATGAGCTGCAACCCATGCAGCTATCTTTCTTGCATGATGGTCTACAATATATTGAAGAGATTGGAGTGATTTTGAGAGAGGCAATCGATAGAATTTTAGTTGAAAATTCGTGGTGAAGAAGGTGTTCTTCAACTAGATTGCTTCTGTGAGTACTTCCTAAAAAATCCCTTGATTCAAGCTTGTTTTGAGTCCCACAACTCAATCTAGAGCACCAAGAGAATAGTGGAGAAGATCTTGAGGTGGTCTGCAATAAGTTTTGGAGAAGGTTGCAGCTGAAGATCAAGCAAAGTAGTTATACAAAGGTATGTCATGAAACTCACTTGTTTCTACAAGAGCATGCTTTATATTTTGCCAAAATTAATAAATTAGAGTGCTTAATGATCCTTGCTTCCGCTGTTGCCAACACATTTCTACAATTCGTATCAGAGCATCATATAAGCATTCAATTCGGTTTAATTTTGGTGTGGTGGGTGTTTTTTCATGAGATATATGAAACTGATGCACTGATATAGTTTTTTAAGTTTTGGCATTTTATTTCTCTTTAATTTCTCAATTAAATTTATAATTGGCTCTTGTTTGATGAGCTTATATGTGTTCCCAAGAGTCTGTAATTTATTTGGAGTCATTAGATGTAAAACCCATGGCTATTCTCCTTAATAACATAGAATAAAGAGGAATTTGATCCTAGGGTACGAGTAAAAAGGACCCTAAAAGGATAAAAAGGAATGGAAAACTTTGGGGATTTAAATCCTAAGTAATGGAGATGTGATTAAAAGAAATTCCTACTATAAAATTTAACTAAGTGTTTAGGGGAGTGCATGCATTGGCCATAAGTTCTTGGGCAAAGGGGGGAAGTGTAATAAGAGCAACACATGCCTTGGAGATCAATTTATTAGGAAAAGGAGGTTTTGAAGGATAGTATGAGGGCTGAAGGGAGCCATACATCGAGCAGGCTCGGCCAGACGGCCAGCCATGCGTTGAGCAGGCTTAGCCAGGCGCCAGGCATGCGTCAAGCAAGCGCGTAGCGATGCCTCACCCGGTGATGCGTCTGAGCACCTCGCCCATCCTATGTGTCAAGCGGCCGAGCGAACATCCATACGCTGAAATGCCTCGCTTATGCGTTGAGTGGCTGAGTGAGCATCCATGCATCGAAGTGCCTCGCCTATGCGTCAAGTGGCCGAGTGAGCATCCATGCATCGAAGCGCCTCGCTTATGCGTCGAGTGGCCGAGCAAGCCTTGTAAGCAAACCCAGCTGCCGTGCTAAGCCATGCGTTGAAGCACCTCGTCTATGCATCGAGCAGCCAAGCGACCGATGCGTCGATGGCAGCACCCATGGGTCGATGGCAGCACCCATGCATCCATGCCAAGCTGCCGGCCATGCACCCACACCATGCGTTGATGCTAAGCCATGCGTTGGAGCCAAGTGCCTTTGCAATGCGTTGGGGAATTGTTGATGACTTGCACGAGGGGTGCATTGGATATAGGCCATGCGTTAGACTAGGATGGACGCATAGTGTTGGCTCTTGCGTTATTAAGGATTGCGATGATGTTATGTTGGAAGTTAAGGGCAACCAAGGACTTCCATGCGTTGGGACCATATTAGGTGTTAAAGATCAACTATGCGTTCTAAGTAGGCTATGCGTTGGTACCTTAGGCTAAGTTGTATGCCTTGAGAATCACCCTAATTGAAGGGAGTAAATGCATAGGAATGTTGAGATCATAAGGAAAACGTCATCCTAACAAGTGGCTCGTTGAGAATAAATCTTCGGACTTAAGAAATTGAGGTGGAAGCTTGAGAAGACATGCAAAATTGGTCTCATGCATTGGCATTGTAGAAGGGAGACATCCAGCACTTGCATGGCCCAAACTTGCGTTGGTAGACACCTCAAGCAAGAGGTGGAAGGGGCTATAGGTTGGCACACCTTAAGAACAACACTTGGGGAAGTAGGTGTCAAGCTTGGAAGGATCTTGGACGCCTATAAAAGGAGAGATGCCCCATTCTAAACCTTCACACCAATTCTTTTCTCAAAGAGCATAAAGAGAGGAAAAATACGAAGAGAGAAATTTAAGTGTGGGTCGGAGTTTCCAGCAAGGACGTGGAGGAGCCAAACTGTCTGGACAACAGCGATAGGCCAACTTCAAACCACTAGTTCTCCCAAACCACTCGTGAAAATCAGATGATTCTTGAACCAAAAGTTTCTAAATTAAGTATAGTTTCTGTGTGTGTTCTGCATCAGCAAAATTATAACTGCAAATCTGTAAACATTAAGGAAAACCGCGAGGTGCTCACCAGAGAAAAGACAGTCGGGCCAGGCGAAGTGAAATTGATCCTCAGAGATTTCGCCAAGGAATTTGGGGGTGAAACTTTAAGGTATTATAGTTAAGACATTTTCCTACATTTTGGAAGAAGGAATTGTCTTAAGATAAGGCCTGGAAGTGATAGTAATCTAAGCATCAAAACTGAATAGGATCTACTGGTAGAATCAGGGAAACCAGGTGAACTGAGTGACAAGTTCTCCATAACTTCATTGTGAGTGGTAAATTCTTCCCTTGTTATTTTGTGCATATTGTAAATTAATATGCTGTAGGTTATGTATGATGATTGGGATGGTCAGGGGGTCTAAAGACCTAGAACCTGAGTCCAGAGTAAATCCCTACAGGATGGTCAAGGGACTGAGGAGTCTAGTGTCTAAGCCTGTGGGATTGAGAATCCTTGAAGTGGGATGGTCAAAGGGCCGACGAGCCTAGTTTCTAAGCCCATGATAGGAGGAGCTATGTGCACATAGGCTGGTATTATTGTTATGATATTATGTGTTAAACATCTACCGTGTGTGTAGGTGGATTTGTGAAAGCTTCATGCTTTGTTGGAGGTTCACTTGGAAACCTCATGTGGGTTGTGGAAGATTTATAATTGTGTCACCACTCACTGAGCTTTGTAAAAGCTCATGGTTTATCTCTATGTTTATCTTGCAGGTAGCTGACGAGTCCAAGTTTCGGTATTGGTTAAGGTCTGCCACAAGTTGAAAATAGTTATAAATAAGACTGGTTACCGGGATAGGGTTTCCATGTGTATTTTATAATTTGAACCTATATACTAGTTTCTAATAAAAAGCATGTATTCCTTTTTCCGCTGCAAATGTACTAAAAGAAACTAGTAGTTAAGCTATAATAGTAATAGATTTTATCACGCCTCTCCACGGGCTCAGGAGCATGGGCTCGGGGTAAGGTGTGACATTAGAGTTGAAATTAAGTTGTAATTGAAGAAACAATTGAAGATGGCTGAGCTACTGTTTCCAATTTTTCAGCTTCTGCAAAAAATTGTCGTTGAGGTTCAGTTGCTAAATGATCGTCTAGTTCCAAACATTACACGATCGTATAGCTATGGTCGCCGGTCGTTGTGATGTTGGACGCTAGACAATCGTGTACCTGCAGGAGCTAAATGATGCATTGAAATGCTATACGACAGCACTATGTAATCGTTTAGCTTTGCATGGGCACTATACGATGCATTGGAAGTACTATACGATGGAACTACACGACTGTGTAGCTGCGGTGCGTGCTAAGCGATGCGTTGAAGTTCTATGCGATAGAGCTAAGCGATCATTTAGCTACGGTGCTAAGCGGTGTTGAAGTTCTATGCGATGGAACTAAGCAATCGTATTGCTGCGGTGCTATACAATGCGATGAAGTTATATGCGATAGAGCTAAGCAATCGTGTAGCTGCAGCGAACACTAAACAATGACATGAAGTGCTATGTGATGGTATTAAGCGATTGTGTAGTTCTACCCGAGAGCTAAAAATTGCACCATGCGATAGATAGAAGACACTAAGCGATCGTGTACCTCTGCCCAACACAAGGCGATGGCGTTAGATGATAGCCTTCAGCGTTGCACGATTGGCCTTAGCGAGATTTTGAAGTTGGACCGAGAGCAGTCGGTTCAATCGATTTTCTCGAGGTCCAATCCAGTTCAGGCTCAAAGGGTTTTTGGCTGGTCCGGTTCAGACTTATCCAGTCGGGTTCAAGATGCTTAGGTTCGATTTAGAGCGGTTCGAGTGGTTCAAAGATGGTTTTGAAGCTATTTGTAATAGTTAGGCTTCTATTTGCTTGTTTATGCCAAAACTAAAACCATACCAATCTGTGTTTAATTATTTATGCATCTGATATATGTTATAATTAAATAAATCTTATATGTGCATACAGTATGGCATTTAGATTTAAAATCCCACCATAGGAAGCATGTTACATGTATTGAAAATATGTTATAATTTATTATAATATATAGTATGCATGTTAGAGTTTCTTGTACTAATATAAGTGTTATATTAAATATTGAATGCCTTTATGTGTGTTATGAATGTTTAGTATGTCTAAAGTTTTATAAGTTGTTATAAAATTAGTTTAGACATTTAAAATCCATAAAGAACAACTGCATGCTCACGTAGGTTAACCACTTATTTTAGTAGTTAAAACTTATAAAATTTGGTTACAAACTCATATCAGTTCATAAACCTGTCTAAGGTTAGGGTACTTAAGTTGGCGGTTTACGGAACACCTTCTACATGGGGATTATGACCGAAAGATTGAGCATTGTTAGCTGATTTTATGAGCTTACATGAGTGATGTGAGTTAATAAAATGGTTTATCACTTAAACATTGTAGGTTAAATCCAATTATAAGCGTTATGCTTGGACAAAACCACATAGACTTAAGGTTATTTTTTTTAGCCAGAAAAAAAACCTAAGTATAAATCTACCCAATTAATATAACACTTCAGTGACAGTTAATAACTTCTATATGATAAAGTTATTAGAGCACTTCAGTGGGAGATTAATAACATATACGATACGTTATTTTTAGCTCTCACGTCTCTAAGAGCTCACAATGGAGATTTAAGCGATACTTCGTGTCACCCTGGGAGTGACCTCCATACAGAAAGTATTTTTTTAGCTTAAATCTAGATTACGGTGAATAAGGGAAAGTTGTTCAAACATAAATCAATTATTCGATATATAGATTTCAACTGCCACGTCTCCACATAGTTTACACCATGAGATTCATATGACACTTCGTGTCACCCAGGGAGTGACCTCCATACGGAAGGTGTTTGTATGAGTAATAACAAGGTAAACAGAGGTAGTTGTTTATAGTAAGTGGGCGAAGGATATGTGTCAATATATCCTGCGGTCTCTTCCATTAGTCTGAACCGTGAGATTTCTATGTTACGCTTGCTGTCGTTTTAGGCGGCACTAGCTAGTCGTTAACCGCGGTGATCCCCTCGGAGGGTAGTAACATAGGATGCAAAACAACCCAGGCTTCAGTAAAATGAATAGGGTCTTATAGTTCCGTCTTGGATATTGTCTTCTATTTCAGAGGCATATTCATACCGTTCTATAAGATCTGAAAATGGCAGGTCACACTTACAAGAATGACTAATTGTTAGTAAAGATCTTGACCGAAAACGGTAACTAAACGACTATAGGAATAAGAGTTATTTCGGAGACTATAAAAATAAGAGTTATTCCGGAGATAGTGTTTGGTCAAAATTGTTTGCTTTAGTGAAGGAGTATCTGACTGTCCCTCGGTAGCACGTATTCTGACTCACTAAAGTATCGTTGCAAATAAATAATGGTTTTGGGTACATTATTACTTTTTGCTAAAACTTGATTTTGGATTTAGTGACAATTTGCTAATTAGAATTTGTTTAAATTTTATCAGTATGTCGAATTCTTCTAGAATACTCACTTTCGAATTAAATAACAGTAAAATCAAATCAACAAACAAATTACTAGCAGTTGATTACACCAAAAGAGTTTTAATAGAGGATTGTCCTCTATCTCCCAACTCATCTAAAATTTTGAATTATATAGATGAGAATGCAGAATTCGAACAATAAGAGAAATATGATTTACTTGTTATCGAAACATGTTTAGTGGAAAATAATAAAATTTGGATAATTGATTCAGATGTCGCTAATCATGTTTGTACTATCTCCCAGGAAACAAGTTCCTGGAGACAGTTGATAGAAGGTGAAACAATCTTTAAGGTAGGGACCGGAGAGGTTGTTTTAGCTAAAGCAGTGGGAGATATGAAGTTATTTATAGGAGATAAGTACATTTATTTGAAAAATGTGTATTACATTCCTTCTATGAAAAGGAATCTAATATCTATCTCTTGTCTGCTAGAACAAAATTATAAAGTTTATTTTGAAAATGATGAAGTGTTCATCAATAAAAGAAGTAAACAGATTTGCTCTGTAAAATTAGAAAATAACTTGTATATATTAAAATTGACTGAGATTAAAGTCGTATTGAACATAAAGATGTTTAAAACTGCTAAGACTCATAAGAAAAGGAAAATTTCTCCAAATGCCTATCTTTGGCACTTGAGACTGGGTCACATAAATCTCAAGAGGATTGAGAGATTGGTTAAGAACGGTCATCTAAATAAGTTAGAAGATAGTTCATTACCACCTTGTGAGTCCTGTCTTGAGGGTAAGATGACAAAATGATCCTTTTCTAGAAAATGTCTTAGAGTAAAAGAGCCCTTAAAGCTGATTCACTCAAACCTTTGTGGGCCTATAAATGTTAGAGCGAGAGGAGGGTATGAATATTTCATCAGTTTTATAGATGATTATTCCATGTATGGGCATATTTACCTAATGCACCAAAAGTCTGAAACTTTTGAAAAGTTCAAAGAGTATACGGCTGAGGTTGAAAATTAATTAGGTAAAAGGATTAAAGCACTTCGATCAGATCGAGGTGGTGAATATATAGACTTAGAATTCCAGAACTATTTAATAGCACATGGAATCCAGTCTCAACTCACAGCCCCTGGCACACCTCAGCAAAACGGTGTGGCAGAAAGGAGAAACAGAACTTTGTTGGACATGGTTTGTTCCATGATGAGTTACATTCAGTTACCAAATTCTTTCTAGGGACATGCTGTTGGGATTGGTGTCCTAATTCTACCAGAGTCTCGTTGTTTTGTAAAGATACACATGTTCAATGAATAAAATAAGTGTTATTTAATTCTGACATTTACTCATGTCCAATAAACAAAGCTCCTTGGTTATCTTATGTGAAATTAAGCATGTATATGTGACATACAAGTGGATCACGCCTTAAGTGATAACCTAAATATGTCTGTAGTATAAGGATTAAGGTGGGATACCTGATCCTGGTGACACTACGGATACGGCTCGCTTTGTAGATGTTTGCAAGTATTGTAAACTGCTACAAATGGTAGATCCTAACCATTCATGTGGAGAAGTGGAGTGAGGGTGTCCTATACAAAGAGTTTGTATAAGACCTAGACCACGAGATGAATAGACTCTGTATATAATGCCGTTGATACTAGAGATTTGCATCTCACCTAAACGACCATAGGTGACACGACCTTAATCCTGAGTGTTTTGGGAACTCCTGCCTTTGAGGGCGGTCCTTTGATTAGTATGGGTGAGAGTCGCCAGATTGCCAAATCAACATGGCTACCTTTTCGGGGACTTGTCTGATCTAGGAGCTGGGAACTCAATCCACAAGATGGAATTCACTTCTTTTCCGAAGTAGGGATAAGTAGAAAGATTGTTCCCTTAAAGGCTGATTCCGGGACTTGAACATAGTGGCCACAACTTCTCTTTGGAAGAGAAGACTCAGTCATAATAAAACTATGACTTATGTTCATTAGAGGAATCAGTGGTACTTAAGAAGATAGATGTAACTACAAGGGCATAATGGTTATTGGCCCAGCTGTACTTACGAGCGATCTGTGAAGGGTTGTCACACTGTTGATTGATTAAAATGGACACATAATATATCTGTGATAAGGAGAGTTCAGCTGTCGGTCTTTAGTGGAGTGCCTGACAGTTAACGGATGGTGGATCTCGTGACTAAAGAGTTTAGTCAGTTATTCACGTACCGTTGGAGCTTCGAGCTACAGGTCCATGAGGTCCCCTTGATAGCTCAATGGATTCAGTTGAGGTTCAATTCTTGATGTTGATTTGAAATGTTCAAATTGACAAGAGGTATTTTAATTATATATGATATAATCGGTTTGATGTATGAGATACATCTAGTGGAGGATTGATGTAAATGAGATTTACATTAAGTACCATGGAATAGAAAAAGAACTATGGTTTATATGTTTCATGAGATGAAATATTAAAACTATAGGTTATAAATATAGTATGATAAATTGGTTATCATTTATGTTTATAATAATATTAATTATTAGATAATTAATTCTTGTTCTTTTAAATAACGAAAGTAATGGGTGGTTATTGGATCATGGTAATCATGAGTTTTAAAGGAAAGTGGTTTCCTATTTTGAAAAAGGGTTTTTTTACAAACGCTAAACGTTAAAAGGTTTTTGAGTTTTCTCTCGCACAATAGAAACTCACGGTGCTCGTCAAGTAAATACAGATTTACTAAACAACGGTTGTCAAGCTAAACGATCGTGCAAAGTAGAGCTAAACGATCGTGCAATATTTACTAAACGATCGCATAGTTTTGCTAAACGATCGCTGGCCCAAGGTAAATGATCGTGTAGTACCTATAGGCGACAGACTGAGCTAAACGATAGACTATACGATCGCATAGCTTTATCTAAACGATTGGGCATCGACCTATACGATAGGTCTCCGCCATCTCCCACTTGCTTAGCCGTGTACGCGATCGTTGTTTCCTCCTTCGTTAGCCTCATACCAAGTCCGAACATAGCCCACCCTCTGGATTCTCACATCGAAAATACCATGGTCGCCTTGTTGGTGGTGTCAGACTCAACTCGACACCGTCGAGGTTTTTTGGAGGCCGTTCGTGTTGCGGAGGAGTTCGTGATCGAAAAGATCGTTGAGGATGAGTGCGAAGTGTTCGTGTGATGTTGCGGTCGTGTAGATTTAGCGTTTATGGTTGCTGATTGCTCGAACGGTCGCGCAACAGAGCATGGAGACGCATCTGCAAATGTGTGTAAAGTTTTCACTTACTGCATTTGTAGTTATTCATGCTGTAATTTATCTGTATGAATTTTATAACCATTTATGTTTGAAGTCGACTGTAAATGTTATGTTAATTCATGATTGTAATTTGGAATAGTCTTGTTCCACTGCTCATGGAAATCTCAGAATCCGATTTTCTTCAATTGGTATCAGAGCCAGATTCTCTAATATTCCAAATTACATATCTGAATTGAACACTTTTTACAATCGCGGTGGGTTTCTGCATTTGTAGTTAACTGTTTTTTGCATTTGTGGATGAATATGATGAATGTTTCTGGTTTAAATTGCCTTTTTATTAAAGCTTTCAGTATTACAAAGTGTTAATTGTAAGGGCCCCTGTGTTTTTAGGCGGAATTAACTTTGCAATCGAGTCTGTAATTCGAAAAGTTCGAGTTCGTCGATCGTTCGTGATGAAGCTTCGGCGCATGGCGATGCAGTTCTCAACGAAGAAGAAGACCAAGCATTGGTCGCATCGTGTAGCCTCAGGTAAACGATTGTTGGGATTTAACTAAGCGATCGTTTAGGTATTTTTTTCTAGACGATCTTGTAGTATTTTCTAATCGATCGTTTGGCTAATGCTAAGCGATGGGGTAAATCATTTACCATATCACGTGGCGTTGGTTGTGCGATCGCGTAGGCGTTGGAGGTAGATAATCGTAGTGGGAGCATGCGATGCTCGTCGTTTAGTAGAAGGCGCGCGCTAGACGATCGCATAGTTAGCAAGCTTCATCACTTAGTTACTACCTATGCGATCGTGCGTATACGATACAGAGGCACTAGCTAAGCGATTGCTTAGGCGATGGTGCTTCGTGGCATCGTAGTCGCTTCGATGATTGCGGAAGGCGGGCATTGTGTGGAGCGCACTAAGTGATCGTGTACTTCAGGCTTCATCGCTTAGTAAAGGTACACGATCGTGTAGTAATAACTAAACGATTGTTTGGATTTTTCTAGACGATCGTATAGTAAATGCTAAACGATCGGTTAACTCTGGAGCGCTGGTAAGCGATAGAACGAAATGTTTGTTTTATCATGTAGACGATCGGGGGATGCTTAATACACGATGGATGGTTGGAGAAGCGATACTTTGTCGAGTGGTTCAAGACCCAGTTCACCTGTTTGAACCGGAAACTCCTTGTCTTTGTAATAGTTAGCTTTCTTTTTGTGTTTTAAGGCAATTTTACCCGGTTCATCAACTTTTATTACTTATACATGTGATGTATGGTGCTTATATGACAAACCCACTATTTAAAGTGTTTGTCATATAGTTAAAAACCCACTTTAGGTTGTGCAATTACTCATGAGATCCACCAATGTGGATAAAATGAAAACTAAGTGGATTTCTCACCAATGTGCATTCTATTGAGATCCACCAAATGCCACTATTTATAGACAAAGTGGCAAGTAGGATGTGGATTTACATGGATACCAAGCATGAATTATTACCAGACACATAGATAATATGAAAAATGACAAATGACTTTTAGAACACTAAACTTTGGACATCTATTTTATGATATTTATAATATTCACAAAATAAATATTGGTTTAAAATAGTTTTTTTCTTAAGACATCCACCAAACACAAAATAAAAAATTACATCTCAAAATCTGACCACTCCAAAATTTTCTGACTTTTTCTCCACTCAAAATCGACCATATTACTCTGTCAAAGCGTGATTTATCCATTTACTATCTCAAGTTAGGTAAATTGATATCTGACCTAATTATATTTAAATAAAATTTTAATAAGAATATCAAAATCATTGAACTTTTCTATAATGTCAGTTGTTTAAATAGTTTCTCTCTCTCTCTGTTTTTTTTTTAAATGATCATTTGTATAAATTTAACATTTAAAGAAACAAGCCTATATTTAATTATTTATTAGCTATTAAAATTATTATAAGTAATTTGTTAGTCTTTAAAATATACTAGTTTTAAACATGTTCAAGTCATTGATATATGACTGGTCTAAAATAATTATATCAGATAAATAAAATGATTTATTTTCTGGAGTATCTTAAAAAATCATGACTGTGAAAAGTTGAGAGTTGAATATTGATTTTATATTTTTTTCTTTTTTATTTAATAGGAAGGGACAGTTGCAAATATAACAATCATGTCCAAAATATTAATATATATAAATAATGTAAAAAAATTACATATATGATAGGGTTTAGATAATCTATCAGTGATAGACCATATTGTCGGTGGGAGTCTATCAATAATAAACCTCATCGTTGGTTAGAATCTATCAGCGATAGAAAGTTCTAAAGTTCTATCGCTAATAAACTTAGCTGTATTTGTAATTTTTTAAAAATGTTGTTATACACTTAATTATTATTTCTGAAAATAGTATTCTTTGTAATTATCCTTATTATTACTACTACTTAGTGGTTAAAATTATCAGATTTTTCTAAAAAAAAAAAAAAAAAGAAAAAGAAAAAGAAAAAGAAAAAAACTGAAATTATTAGTGCTTTAAAGTGTTTTTTCCTTTCTCTTTTAGAATATAAATAATAACAATATTGTTCACATGTAACAATTTAGTTAATAAAAAGTATTTACTTAGAAGTTAAAAGTTTACTCTTTTACATTTTACAATGATTAACTAAATTGAAGATAACTCAATTGATTAATATATTAATAATATTTTCTATGAGGTGAAGATACAAATCTTCAACTTCTACATATTTTTTAATTATAACTAAAAAAATATTTAACAATGAGCTTCTAGTTAATATTTAAAAAAGAAAAATGAAAAAAAAAAAATACTACTTCATTGGCTGTAGCAATTATTGTGTTAGGTAGAGAAAACAAAATTCAGCCAATTATCGAAACAGATCAAACAATATTTTACAAATTTTTGGGAAATTTTTTTAATTCTAAAAAGTACAACCGAGTCAACTATTTGGAATTTACAGAATATGTAGATTTAAAAATTAAGAGATTAGAATAAAAAAATTAAAGGGAAATAGAATATTAATTTTTGAATTTTAAGTCACAAAGAAAAAAAAATCCTTATTAAAAGCAGATTCAGAAACAAAATTTTTAAAAGACGAACAAACTATCATACATTTAAATATCTCCCCATTGTAAAATAAAAAATTATCAAATTATAAGTTTAATCTCTAAATTTTGAGGTTTATTTGATCTAATCCTTTAGTTTTTATATATGTCATAAATTCTTAAATTTTTAATTAGATGTCTAATATATCTATGAATTTTAAAATTTGTATCTAGTAAATTTACGAATTTGGAAAAGAATTCAAGTTTAGATACTAAATTTGTAATTTTAAAAATTTATGTGAATAAGCAAATAGATACAAACTTAAAAATTCAACTAATAAACTTATAATTTAATGACAATTAAATCATTTCTCACTATTTCTGTATGTTATATTTTAAAACGATCCATTGGGTGCATAATTTAAAATGATTATATGATAACAACGAAAATATTTTGATTTCAGATATTAATCCAATTTTGTTCCAAATAATGAAAGAAAAAGTCAATTTCTCCCTACGTTTTCCTTCATTTTGTATTGGTTCTTAAGCTTCCAATAAAAATATAATTATAGTTTTTGTAATTAATTTCTTTGTAAATTATTTAATTTAAATATCATAGAAATATATATGAAAGTTTAAAAACGAAAAAATATGTACATACCAAAAAAATAATCAATAAAATGGAAACTAGAGACAAAATTAGGGACCAAAAAGTACTATTTTTCCTATTATTACTATACAACATAGCCATTGACTAAATATATTGAATAATTTTATCTATATATATATATATTGGATAAATAAATTATTACCAATGATATAGTAAAATTTTTATGGAGAAACAATAAAATATATCGACTTAATTATTCTAATTGTTGTCGAATCATTAATTCAACATTTTTGTTAGTCAATGATCTTATTTATCTTGAAAGGGTAATTTAATAATTGACTTTAATTAAAAACAAAGATCGTAAAATATCATTACACATAACCATTAAGGAAATAAGTTTGTTTAAGAATATGATGTAAGAATTTTATGAGATATGAAAGTTTTAATATTTTCTTGATATATTGAAAATCCACTAGGAATAAATTAAAAAATGAAACTTTTGGTTTATTGAATCATGTCACCCTCAAATTTGTTGGACCGAAGAGATTTTAATGAATTATATTACAACTTACTTTATATTTTAAAGATATATAAACTTTCAATTTGAACAAATATTGGTTCTCTAAATAGGTCCACATTTTTATAATTTAGAAAAATCGATTTATATAAAGTTGTATCAATTAAAATTTTTAACTAATAAACTCTAAACTTTCATGATTAAATCAATTTAGTCTTTTGTTTGAAATAGTTTAGCTTTTAAATTAATTGATTTCATTTAAAATCAATTAAAAAATTTAAATAAAAAATTTCCTCTCCCAATAAAAAAAGAAAATATTAAAATATTATGTAATTCTCTTTAAATAAGTAGAGAAAAATATTTGTGGAGACGAGATGGTGTAAAACTACTCAAATTAATGAATAAATTGTTATTATTTGTTTGATTTCAATATTTCTCCCTGATTTACACACTAATCCTTGCATTCGGAGAAATAAAATTAATGAAAAAAATCACTACTAATGACGAGTTCAAATCAATAGTTACTTGTAAAAGTTTATAGTTTTAATTTACACACAATTATTAATTTGAAATTTTAATAGATACATTCCGGAGTATAAATTGATTATTTTTCATTATATTTTTATTAATTGTATGTGTGTAGGTGTGTATATATATATATATATATATATATATATATATATATTTGGACCAGTAAAAGGTCAAAGGTAATGACTGAACCGAGAGAGTTACCTAATCCTAAAAACAGACTTGAGATCGGCTAGGAGCAAGACTAGGAGAGTTCCAACAAATAGACAAAAAAAGAATTGGGCTCGAAAGAGCCCATTTCGGAGGCTGAGGCCGAGGCCAAGACCTTTGTAGCCCAAGGCTCACCTCGACCTTGGAGGCCAAGGCCGATGCCAAGCAACCTCTTTAAGTGAGGTTAATCTAGATTGGCCCTCTTTATTGGAACATCCTCAATGGCCCCACCTAAGCCCCACTTGTCCTATGGAAAGTGAGCTCAACTTCTCCCTAAAAACTACTTATCCTGATCTTTGTGCAAAATACTGACTTAAGCATCAGAGTGTTTATGGCAAGCACCACATTGATGTGTTACTTTGTTTGCTTTGTAAATGACTTTTTCTCCAAATTATAAATTTACGTTTGGCAGCACGTGAAAGTCAGGTGAGTTTGCTTGGTCGGATTTTGCCATCGACATATATATATATACATACATATATACACACACACACTGTTCTAAATTTTCATCGATATGTCGATATTTTCATCGATATTTCTTCATTTCATGAGTTCGGCATCAAAATGAAGGATGAATTAACATTTCCTCTATATCAAGAAAAATCCATGAAAAATAAAAAGTAAGTAAAATATTTCTAATGTAAATATGATATAAATATAAGCATGCTAACTTGTCAAATACCTAACAAAGTATGTTTTATGCATGCCCCAATCCAAGGTAGCATTTTAGCTAGGCCCAAGATATAGCCCAAAGAAGATGCTTGACCTTAAGCTCGAGGCCAAGGTCAACCCTTGTCAAATGATGCATGCCTCAACCCAAAATAATATTTTAGGTCTAAGATACGAGCTAAGGGAAACACTCGGTCTCAGCCCTCGGGTCGAGGCTGACCCTAGCTAAGCAAGAAACCGGACACACCCCTTGGCCCGATCAGTTATCTAATTATCCTAAGGCGACTTGGAAAGCCTACAAAACACCCTACGTCGACTTTCTCTATAAATACATCATTATAACTTTATATGAGGTAACTTGAGTCCTACTCTCAAACTCTCTAGCTTTCACATTCTTCCACTCTTTGACTTAAAGCATTGGAGTGTGTATGGTAAGCACCACAACAACTTTTGCAAATCCCATTCTTCTTCTCTTTAAACAAATTCACTACTCAGGTGAAAGTCAGGTGCATTCAACATGTCCAAAATTCGACATCAACAATAGTAAAGAAAGTCAAATCATTCATTCAACCTATACCGTGTAAGGAAAAAAATGAAAACAACAATCACACATATATAGATAGATAGATATAGATATATAATTAAAAGTTTATTATTATTTTTTTTTTTGATAAACTATTTCGCTACTATTGGATCGGGTATAAAAACTAAAATATTTTAATTTGAAACCATCAATATTCTCATTTAATGGTAAATTATTTTGCACTAAAAATAACATAATTCAATTGATAATATATGTCTTATGGACGGGTTTTCAGATTTGATTTTGGTTTCAAGAAAGAAATATAGTAAAAAAATAATTTGTTTAAAAAATTACAAGTGTATAGAATATGAAAACACAACACATTAATTTAAAGTTGGTTGGATAAACAATTTAACTATTGCTCAATTCGACTTGGGCAAACCTACCATGAATTTAAAAATATTTTTCAAATGATCTTACATTTTGCACCTAAACAATATTAAACCCATAAACTTAAGCAACAATTTATTACTTTTTTTCTTGAAGAGGTATACAATCAATTCAAAGGTTGATCGAGTAATGCTTATAACCAAATATTTGTCGTCTCAAAATTTTCCTAACTACCACTTATATATACGGTCATATTATATAAGCATGTAACTATGTGAGAGAGATTAGGGGAACAAAAAGTTCGAAACTTTTTTCTTAACACTCCAACATAATAAAAACGAGAGAGAGAGCGATCAAAATTTATCTCTTAATTCAGTCTTATAAATAGAGAATGAGAAGCCTATGTGGACTTTGTTGGACAAGATTTCGACAAAGCAAATTTAATTCATAAAAATTAACTTTATTATATTGATTTATAGTACAAGTGTTTCTCGGATGCTTTTTATAAAAGCGACCATCAATTTGTTGAAATCAAATCTTTAAATCTAATGAATATAGAATCTTGAAGTTCTCTAACTTCTAAATGTTTCATATGATGTTGAAGGGGGAGCCCCCGATTTATGGAGTTTTTGGGAGACCTATATGGGGTTGGGCTTATACTAAATTTAATCTTGGGCTGACAAGAGAAATAACAAATATTAAAGTTTTATTTGGAAAAATAGCAAAAGAAGTTTTAAAATTATAAAAGTAGCAAAACAAATTTGTAGAATAGAAAATACTAATTAGTAAATAACAAAACTACCTTAAAACAACACAATTAAGTACAAACGAATAAAAAATCACCCATTCTGGTGGCCTATAGAATGCATGTATGTGAGGGAGGATGATAACCCAGTAGTGGGGATCATTAGAAACTTATGGATGCCCACAACGATGGACTTCCTTCAAGGTGAGAAAGAGCAAAGTTGATTGCACCAGGGAAGTTGTAGTTGATAAGTGAGTATTTAAAAGAATTGCAACTTAGGACAATGTAACTACTGGAAATATAATTGCGTTTGACATCAAACCAGTTATAGGAATTTTCATCATCTTCATTCCATGAGACCATTTTACTGATAGGATCTTGAAAGCCAACTTTAAACGCTATCAATCCCAAAACGTCATTGTTGAAAATGATGTTCAAAGTAGAAACAAAAGTAGGAAACATGTGTGCAAGTGGAAAAAAGTCGGTGACCTTGCGAGGATGGTTGTCAAAAAGTAGCTAAGACGATGGAATTCAAGAAAGGGTTGCTGAACCAACAATCACAAACATGAGATTGATAAGGAGAAAAATAAATTTTAAGGGCGACTAAGTGAGGAGGATGAAGAAGATGAGATTTAGGGTTTTTTGTTATCTTATTTTAATAATAATAATAATAATAATGTAAATACTAGTAATAAACTGGAAAATATATATATGCACATGTTTCAAATATTTAAAGTTTAATTCTCATTTATATGTTTAAGTACAACAAGTCCTTTTTACAAACATCGACTAAAAAAAATCAAATTAATTTGATAACAATATGTATAAAATAATGAAAAAATATTTAGATATAATTGAATTTGTAACAAACATTCAAACAAATAGAAAATTAGTTAGATAAAATCAAATTTGATAGTATAAGATACATTCAAATATAAATTGGAGACAAAAATCAGGAAGTTTTTGTTTATTGGGATTAATTCGATAAGTAGTTAGATAAAATCTAATTTAATAATAAAATATAAATTCAAATATATTTCGACGGAGAAAAATCAAGGAAGAAGCTCGTTTATTTACAATTACACTAAATTCATAATTTCATTTTCATTTAAGCTTCAACAATTATACTGTATTTATAACTCCATCAACCACGAAACCTACGAAAGAAGCCTAACTCGTTGTAGAGGCGTAGCAAAAACAACAAGATTGCAAAAGTGAATACTTATTTATTTGTCAAAAAGACAAATTAGTAGTATAATAATATAATAAGATGATAATGAATAAAAGGTGATTAAAAAATACAAAAAAAAGGATAGAATTTAAATGAAATATACAGTTTGTTTAATGATAATATGTATAAAAGATTAAGTAAAATCCTAATCAGGATAAAAAGAATTTAATCTGAATTTAAAATAATAAAAAACCAATAAAATAATGTAAAATCTAAAGATATGTTATAAATTAAAATCAAAATAGTGATAAACAAATTAAAGATTGATTAATTCTGAATATTTTCGAAAAATGGTTAAATCAAATCAAAACAGATATAAACGCCAATTCAAATTTTAAAATGGGAGAAAAATTCGGCACCTTTATGTTTTGAATCCGTTAGATTGAAGTTTCTTAACTGACTATTCCATTTACACTATTTTTTTTTTAGAATTGATACGCGGTCTCAGAGTAGATAACTCTCTTTACACTATATTTCTATTGAGAATTTATACATGGTATAGCGATTACATAGTATTCGAAAAAAATAGTTAATCGACCATACCAAAGTGAAATTTGGAGATTACAAAAATATATGTCATGTGCATGGCACACTTTTACCAAAAATCTTATTATTTCTATTTTTTGACAAAAATCAAAAGGCACCCCTCGATTTTGCTATTTCCTCTAATTTTCCTTTAATCTTTTTAAGGGACATTGCAAATATAGCAATCAAACCCAAAGTATTACTAGATATAAGACAATCCAAAATAATTTGCAAATATAGCAAAATTTAGATTCAACTCTTGCTAATAGAAGTTTATCAGCGATAAAATCAATCACTGATAGATTTTTTTAATATTTACAATTTTTTAAAAGTATTGCTATACACTCTATTATAAGCCTTTTGAACTACCTATAGCAATTTTTTTTAATAAACTTTTAGGTTTTCTTGATGAAATGTTATTAAAATTTGTTAAATTTGTATTTTTATTAAATTTATTTTATACTTCTATTACTTTTTCCATATAAAATTATTGATATCATAAACTTGTATTTAATGTTTATTTGTCTTAAAAGGTTTTATTAGTTTTAACACTTTAAAAAAAATACATTAACTAAAAACTACAAAATATCTAAATATTATTTTTAAAAAAATTAAAGTTTTATTTTTCTAGTATATAAAATATCTATGCATATGTATACATATTTGAGTTATGGTCAAATTATAAGCCAATTGGTTCATGTGACGGGTGGATCCATGGGCCAGCTCGATTATCAAATTGGTGATCCACATCCAATTCCATGAATAAATAGGGGTTGAGCACAAAAATAACTAGTTTTAGGTGGTTACATTTCAAAAATACCTAAAACAAATATTTACTCGAAAAGGCCTAAACCCACCTTTCAAGAGAATTTTTTAGTTTTCATAAAACAAAACTACCCCTCCTTTAAAATATTGGTTTTTAAATAACATCTAACCAACTAACCCAATCTCTACCATTAAGAACACCTAATAAATAAACTATATTCAAATATAATCACCATGTAAACAAAATAATAACAAATATAATAATACAAAATTTCTAAATTTCACAATGTATTTACAGTCTCAACGTCATGTATATACATAAAGATACAGGTGAACAAACTCATAAATGTTGATATTTCGATATGTATATAAGATCTCTAATTAATATAGAATGTACCTTACGTGTGGGGAAGTACTAAATGACTCAAAGTAATGCTAAGTTGAATGAAAACTCTAAAGCTTGATGCAAATACCTTTATAATTTCATAAAATGCAAAACCCTCAGTTGCTAATTATTGGAAAGTATCTAAACCTATTTTACATACAAATCTCTTGTGTAGCGTAAGTCTCAAGAGAAAAAGTATTGTAAATATGATTAGCCACATGGTATATATTGGGGTTGGTGTCCCAAATCTTGTGATTCTCGTAGTTTATAAATTTGTATATAAATTATTTATTTAATAAAATAAGGAGATATTTATTCAACATTTATTTGCATTAACTCAATCCAACAAATTAAGGTTCGAGGTTATTTTATGTAATTTAAACATGTATTGGTTGACATACAGGTGGATCATGTTTAAGTAATAATCAAAATGGTCTGTAGTATATGGATAAGGTTTGGTGCCTTATCTTGATGACACTACGGAAACAACCTACTTTGTAATTGTTACAATAGTTGTAAAATATTATAAACGGTGTGATCCCAATCGTTCATGTGAAGACATATGAGTGGGGGTATCCTATACAAAGAGTTTGTATAAGATTGGACTGCAAAATGATTAATCTCTCTTTATAACGTCGTTACTTGAAGAGATTAACATTTCATAGGATGATCATAGGTGACTCGACCAATCATGAGTGAATAATGAACTCCTATCTAGGAGAGTGATCTTTTGATCTGTACGGGTAAGAGTGGCCAAATACACCAACTCAATGAGCTTACCATTTTGGGGATTTGTTCGAGGAGAGAGTTGGGAACATAGTTACACAAGATAGAATTCGCCCCTTCCCAGTTTTAGGGTAAGTAGATGAATTTCTCCCTTAATAGCTAATTTCGGATCTTGAACAATGAGGCTTCACCATCTCACTAGCTTGAGACGGATTAGTTTGTAGTTGGACTATAAACTGTTTGTTCATTAGACGGATCAGTAGTACTTAAGGAGTTAGACGTAACTACATGGGTAAAATGGTAATTTGACCCAGCTGTAGTTATGGATAATTCATGCAAGGTCAACTTACTGTTGATTGGTTATGTCTGTGGACACAAAAATATATCTACAGTGCGTGCAACTGTGAGTCTTTAGTGGAGTGACATGCAGTTAATGAATGTTGATTAATTTAATTAAAGAGTTAAATTAATTAATCTCGTATCATGGAGCTTCTAATCTGTAGGTCGATAAGGTCCCCTTACTAGCTCACTAAGGGTAAAATAAGAATAAATTAATTTTGGATTAATTTGAATTGTTCAAATTAATTAAGGGAATTAATTATATAAGATATAGTTAATGTAATGTATATAGACACATTATAATATAAAGTCAATTTTGAATAAGATTCAAAATTATATTTTATAATATGTGAGAAAAATATTTGAATAAGATTTAAATATGAATTATATGAATAAGATTTGTATAATACTATAGGTTATAATTAATATGAATGAGATTCATATTAATATTATAGGTTATATTTAATATCAATGAGATTCATATTAAAACTATAGGCTATAATTAATATGAATGAGATTCATATTAAAACTATAGGTTATGTGAGAGGATATTATTTGAATATGATTCAAATTTAATTAATTATATGATATTTAATTAGTAATTAATTAATATTATTATTTAATTATATATATTAAATTAGATTTAATATATTATTTAAATAATAAAATTGTTGATTATTCCATTTAAATTAAATATATTCTTTGTATTTATTGTAATTATCTTTTTCTTATTTTGTATATTTTTTCCTTATTTGTATTGAGGGTTTATTTTATTTAAGAAACCCCTTTTCTCCTCAAAGAATATGAGAAAATAAGAGTATTATTTTAAGCATGGTATCAGAGCAACCCTAATTTATAAGAAATCCTTAATTAACCCAACCGTAGATCTATCCGTTGTTGCCATTGCTGTCGCCACCTCTGTCAGTCGCTACCGCTTCTATCCGTCGCACATCGCAACTGCTCACTCGTTCACCGCCACTGTCTTGCTAGCCGTCATTGATGGTTAACATCTATGATTGCAGTTTGCGAGTTCAGTTCACGAGCACTATAGATCTTCAGTTCGCAAGTTTGTGCACCGACGGTTCCATTTGTTTTAGGGTTTGGGTTTCTCAGTTTCTGGATTCTAACCACCGCCACCAATTCTAGAGATTTTCGCTGTCATTCGCCGTCCACATTGCCGGTGATAACTTATAGAAATACAAGTTGTTTTATCTCTTTCTTTAGAATGGTTAGAAAAAAATTAGAGGAACATGCGTTAAGTTGATATGAAATTCATAACAAATAATCTTACTCTACATTTATATATTTACAAAACTCATAATCTTGAAAATTATAAAATTGGTCATTGTTGAATGCAAGATTTGAAGAAAAATGAAGAAAATTGGCCAAAGAAGCAAAAGTTGCAACCTTAAACGCATAGAAGAGATCAACTTAGTGCTCAACTTTGCAACACAAAAAACCTCACAATGAGATGAAACATGAAAAGAGAAAATGACAAACGTGTAGGCAGTGGATATCACATCAAGATAAAAGTTGGTAGTTGATTTGAGACAGTCGCAGCAGAGCTAATGAATTTGTGATGTGAGTAGTTGGCGCAATAGGGCATGAAATTAAATGCAAGGTGTCGGTGCATCATTAGAGAGAAGCAACAAACCTTATTTTTTACGCCTTTAAATAGCACATTGAAGATTTGTTTGAGTACAAGACTTCTTACCAAGAAACTGATCGAAGTTCTTTCCATTATTCACCTGAAACCCATCATTGCCACCACCACTTCAACCTTTTCTTTGGAGAATTTTGAGTGAGAGCTAAGTTTTCTTCTTTGAAAAAGGAGAAGAGAGACCATTACCACTGTTGCAACCACATTGAAGCGGCATTAGAGCTAAAGAAAATAAGAATTTGTGACATGCGGCTTGTCATCTTTTATTTCTTGGATTTCATTACATTTTTTGGCATTTTCATTTTGTATTAAGTTGTAGAGATTGAAAAACTCTTTAATCTTAATATGAATACAATATCTTCCATAATCTATCCATCCATGCCTCTTTTCATAATCATGAATTGCTAAATTCTTAATGGGTTGAGGAAGATAAGCTAGCGTTTTTACTAAGTTGTACATAATTTGGCATTCATCTTGTTTAATGCAAACATAGTGAGTTGCTAAAATCAAATCGAGAGATTGGTCTAAGTAGAAAACAACCAACTGCTTGAGAGAGAATGTGATTGTGGAACTTGTTAAACAAGGATAGAAGTGGCTTTAGGGATAAAGTTAACTTGTTGCAATCAAAACTCATCACATGCATCCTAGAGATAGGACATTGTAGCTCAAAATACTGAGAGGTGAAATTCATTACTATATGTTTATAGCATGAAGACATGACTTATGTACTGCTTAGGAAAATGTTAGTGGACCTTTCTCAAACTTTATCTTGTTATTGATATTTTCTCCATTTTTCAACGCACGCTGCTTCATATAGTGATTGTAATTGTCATCACATATTCATCATCATTTGACGCATCATCATTCACGCACTCGCCATCATCTACCTTACCATACTTGTCAGTAATTCATTAGTTAGGAAACAACATTTTCATTACATAATTGAAAACAACCCATTACATTAAAGATCAAACAATCATTTCGTCACACTTTAGTCATACGTCCTTGAGTTCGACCTCGTATCTCACCGAGATTACTCTATTTAGACTTGCACTTGGGTCTAAATAGGAAAACATTGCATTCAAAATAAACTATTCATCTTATTTAGGTTCAAAGCATGACATAAGGCTATCATATCATCGCATCATTCAGGAGTGCAACAAGTTTTTGGCACCATTGTCGGGGACAACAATAACTGATTTATGCTTTTTTTTTTTTCAATTTTCACAAGATCTCAATTTTAGGTGTCCCTTGTCTATGAAGTGTTGCAAAACATTATATGAATGAAGGCACAACTCCTAAACCAATATATGATCCTGAGATAGAATGGACTTTTCATAGATGCATAAGAACAAATTGGAAGAGACGACATAGAAATAAGGCTCGAGTAATGGGAAATCAACAAAACAACCCAGTAGAACCAAATGTGATCAACAATTAAGGCAACAATGCGGTGAATAATGCAATGGCGCCTGCCAATACCATACTTCTTGCAAATGATCACAACAGGCCAATCAGAGACTATGCTTCGCCCAATCTATATAACTTTTCACCAAGCATCATGTGACCATTAGTTGAAGGTACTATTAAGATATCTGCCCTTAAAGCCTCGTAGTTATATGTTATTTGACTCAATGGTTGATGATTTTATATATGCAATAATCCATCAAAGAAAGATCAAAGGTTATTTTATGTAGCTTAAACATGTTTGTGGTGACATACAAGTGGATCATGTTTAAGTAATAACCTAAATGGCTTATAGTAAATGGATAAAGTTAGGTGTCTTATCCTAGAGATACTACGAATATGACACACTTTGTAATTGTTACAATTGTTGTAAAGTGTTACAAACGATTTGATCCTAATCATTCACATGGAGACATGTGAATGATGGTATCATACACAAAGAGTTTGTATAAGATCGAATCGTGAAATGATTAGTCTCTCTTTATAAGATCATTACTTGAAGATACTTACATTTCACTAGAATGACCATAGGTGACTTGACCTTAATTCTGAGTGAGTTGTGAACTCCTGCCTATGAGGGCAATCTTTTGATCTGTATGGGTGAGAGTGGCCAGATTTGCCAACTCAATATGCCTACCATTTTTGGGATTCGTCTAAGTGGGGAGTTGGAAATTCAGCTATACAAGATGGAATTCGCTCATTCTCATTATTAGGGTAAGTAGATAAATTGCTCCCTTAAGGGCTGACGCCGGGTCTTAAACAATAAGGGACTTCACCCTCTCATTGGCCACAGATAGGCCTAGTTATAGTGAGACTATGACTATTACTCATTGGAGGGATCAGGGATACTTAAGAAGTTAGATGTAACTACAAAGGTAAAATGATAATTTTGACCCAATTGTACTTACAAGCAATTTGTGAAAGGTTAATGTACTGTTGTTTGGTTATATCCAATAGACATAAAAATACATCTACAGTGCAAAGAGTGTAGGTGTCAGTCTTTAGTGGAGTGACCTACAGTTAATGAGTGGGGATTATTTTAATTAAAGAGTTTAATTGATTAATCTCGTATCATTGGAGCTTCAATTTGTAGGTTCATAAGGTCCACATATTAGCTCAATAAGGATTAATGAGAATCAATTAATTTTGGATTAATTTGAATTATTTAAATTAATTAAAGGGAATTGATTTTATGAGATACCATTAATATAATGTATGTTGATACATTACTATATAAAGTTTAATGAGAGAGATAAATATTTGAATATGATTCAAATATTTATTATATAATGAGATTCATATAAAAACTATATGTTAATGTTGCTACGTGCTCGAGACAACATGAAGTGACCGACGTCCTCGAAAATGGTTAATTTTAAAATAAAATAAAAAGGAGTTGCCACCAACCTTTTTTACGGTGTAATTGGGTATCGAAATAAAATAAATATTTTTAATAAAAAAACAATAAAATGGTCTGAGAAAACTAGGGTTGAGTTTCGAAGTCATTTATATATGGGGAAGGTGTTAGCATCCCATAACACCCGTTTAGAAAGCGATGGCCAAATTTTAAATCTTGAATTGAAAATTATTTTTTTGAAGAAATTCATTTGAAAAAAAAGTTTTAAAAAAATGTCTTATTTTACCCCTCATTACTCCAATATTTGAAATAATGATCCCATAAAATAAGTGGATAAATTCCATCGGCTATATTAGAATTGAGGGAAAATCCTCACCTCAAGAATGTGAGAAGTTATTACAATTTCTCAAAATCCGTCATAGGAATAGTCTTTTAATAAACGATTTTTTTAAAAAAAACAATACCAAATTCAATTTTCATCGTAGGAATTTTTGAAGGAAAAAGCATCGGTCTTAAAGAAAACAAATTATTAGAAAACTGTTTGAAATAATATATTGATTTTTAAAGGTTCAAAAACACCCGAAGAATGTAGTTTAAAGAAAAAATTTAGAAGACTTAAAAAAAGTTTTAGAAAAGATTTTAAAAACTTAGATAATTTTAAATTAGAAATCAAATAGGATTTAATATAAAGATTACACAAGAAAAAACATAACTTAAGAAACATGATAATAAATTAAGTAAACATAGAATAACATATTAAGATTTTAATAAAAACATATCTGATCTCGGGCTCCCATAGAATCGATTCCTCACCTCAAGAATTTTAGAAAATCGAACTCTGAAATTTCCTAGAATCGACTCTCACCTCAACATTAATTTAAATATGTAAAGTTACATTGGCAAAATATACAATTTAATAATGCATTTAAAGCAATAAATGAATGAACAATGATATTTACAAAGATATTAAAAATTTAATAAAACATATTAGAGGTTGATCTCGAACTCCCAAATAATAAACTTCCTAACCTCAAGATTCTATAAATCGGACTCCCACATATTTCTAGAATCCATCATCTAGTATTTTTTTAAGAAGAAAATTAATAAAAATATAACAAATTTAAACAACTATTAGCAAGAATATATTAAATTGACCACAAAAAAGGGAAGAAAAATACAATATAAAATATGCATATAAAACAATGAAAAATGCTAAAGAACCAATAATCAACGCTATAATGAAAAAAGAGAATTAAATTAAAATGCTAATTATAAACATAAAATAAAGATAAATATATAAAGAATAAAGTTTAATACTAAACTAAATCAGGAAATAAATAATATTGACCGAATTAAATTTTTTAACTAAGTTATCCTTTTTTCCATCTATTTTGTTTCTTCTCTCCCACTATAAACATTCTCATTTTTTAAATTCAAAAAGAGAAGTAAAAACAAACAATGTGTAAAAAAAAGATAAACAAGATGCAAAACAATATGTATAAATAAATAAAAGAGAAATTCACAAGCAATAAAGAAATAATTATAATAGGAAGGAAAATGGAGAAATAAGAACAAGAACAATAACCAAATATGTAACCTTTGAGTTCTTTTTCTTTTTTTTTTTTTTTTTCTTTTCAGTGGAGCTTGAAGAAAAAAAGAAAAAGAAAAAAAAAGGTTGAAATCCAAAACATTAAACTCTCTTGTTGGTTGAAGTATATGGATCCTTGGAATTAAAGCGCTACTAATACATCTCCAACTAAGTTAGTGTTTTTCTTATATGTTGGATACTTGACGTCGTAGAGGGTTTTTTTTTTTTTTTAGTGTGGAACTCTCCCTTAATATATGCAAGAATGGAGACTCTAGGGTTTCTTCTCTAGGGTTTCTAAAGAAGAGGGGATTTATTGCTAGGTTTCTTTTTGGAAGAGAAAATGAGGATTTAGGGTTGTTGTGGATAGAGGCTCCATAGGGTCGTTTTGAGAGAAGAAGAAGAGTTCTTTTTTTTTTTTTTGAAGAGAAAAGAAGTGGTTTGTATGAAATGATGGCTAGAATTTTTTAGGAGAGAAAGTTGGCGGTATTTAAAACCCAAAAACTTTACTCTAAATATTATTTTCTTTTTATTAATTTTTATTTCAAATTTGAAATTTTACTAAACTTGTCCCATCCTTAAAGACCAAATTCAAATTTTCATCACATTTGCTATTTTTTTATCCTAACTAAATTGGTTACTTTAATCAAACTAAAATAAAGGTTAAAAAGAGGTAAAAAATTAGCATAAAAATGTGAAAAATCATAAAATTAAGATAAATTAAATTTATTTAAATAAGGCCGGAGAAAAATAGGTGGCTACAACATGCCTCCCTTCGTACATTCTTGTAGAATAGAAGGTGGATGAAGGTGTAGTCACTATTTTGTTGAGATAAAATACTTCAAAGATATGAACGATGTCAAGGGTCAGGGATAAAACAAGTGCCTCATGACGAAATAAAAAAAGAGCTAGAGGCCAAGGGTAAACAAGCATCTCATGATAAAAAAAAATAATAAAATGCTGGAGGTTAGGGATAACAGGTGTCATCGCAACAAAAAGAGTGCCAAGGGCTAGGGATAAACAAGCTCCACATGAAAAAAAAATAATAAAAACACTGGAGGCCAGGGATAAATAATTACCATCACAATAAAAATAAAACACTGAGGGTCAGGCATCAATAAGCACCACCAAAACAAAAAGTCTCAAGGGTCAGCGATAAACAAGCACCATATAACAAAGAAAAAATGAGCTGGAAGCCAAGAATAAACAAACGTCATCGCAGTAAAAAGTGGTAAGGGTCGGGGATAAACAAACGTCTCATGATAAAAAAAAAAAATGTTGGAGGGATAAATAAGTGTCATCGCAACAAAAATAAAATGCTAAGGGCCAGGGATAAAAAAGTACCACCGTAGCTAAAAACGTAAGAATGAATATATGTATGCATGTATATGCTTGTTAAGATATGCTTATTTAATGGTTTTTTCCCTTCTCTAGATTCTTTTCAAAAGAAGCAAAAACAAGTTAAAGCATATAAATTATCTCATATACTTTTCCATAAAAACTAGCAATTGGGTACAACAAAACTTGAAATGTAATCTAACTTCTATCTTACCTTGAAAATCTCCTTGGAGTAATTACTTGTCAAATAAAACTCCATCTCTTGTCTTTAGGACCGATGGTAAAAAAGTGGATCCATAAAAGACAAAGTGATCTTTGTTAACTTAGACCTTGATCAACTTAAAAGGCTAAAGTCCTTGAATCTTTAAAGACTTTATATATATGTGTGTGTGTGTGTGTGTAATCTCCTACATAATCTTCCTTGATAGTCTTTAATAAAATGGGAGGATTCATTTCGAAACTGATTCTCTTCTGGAACATTTTTGGGTATCGAATCCCAAGCGGAAGCGTGTGGACCATCTTGCATTCGATTTTTACATTTTATTTGGAAGCATTCCATTTTTACATTTTATTAGAAACAAAAACAACATGCTAAACAGAACATATATTGGATAAACATCATAAAATCATGCTTTAACGAAGGAGAAACAAAAGAGAAGAACCGTTCTTACCTTTGTAGACTCCTGGGCCTCTTGAAATTTCCTTTAGCTTTTCAAACGAATGTCTCCTCAATCGATCTCAAACACGACCACAAGAATAACCTTGTTATTTTCTTAGGAATTCCAATAATTGGATAAGTGGTATCCAACAATTGGAAGATGAAGAGGTAGAGAAATTTATTTGGGAGAGTGAAGAGAAGATTTTCTTTTTGGTGGCTAGGTTAAAATCTCATCAAATGGAAACTTGCCCTAAAAAGGGCCATAAGAAAGAATATATATATGGAGAAGGGTTAATCCCTTCTCTAAGTCTTTCCTTTTCTATCCTTGTGCTAAATTAATCAATAACATTTATTTAATTAATTAGCACATCAATGAAATAATCATATACATTAAATCCAATTTAATATATATACAGTTAATCAATAAATATAAACATCACAGGTTTATATGCATCCACCTCTCTATAAAATTTCTTAATTATTTAATTAACTATTAATTAATTAATTAAGTAACTGTATTAGATCATATTTAATATAGAGTTAATTATCATATAAATATCACATATTTATATGTATACAACTCATTAGGAATCCAATTCCCATAAATATGATATTTGAATCTCATTCAAATGTATCTCTCTCACATAATGTGAATTATAGATCACATTTATAATTAACTATATATTAATCATATTAATATTCAATTTCCTCAATTGATTTGAACAACGATATGAGGTTAATTGGCTAAACTTATTAACCAAATTAATCAATATTCGTTAAATATGGGTACACTCCATTAAAGACCCACAACTGCAATATTCTCACTGTAGATATATTTATGTGTCGATATAGACCAATAACAACAAGTTAGTCCTTCACGAGTGTTCATAACACCAATTGGATCAAATTACCATTTTACCCTTATGTTATTTCTGTATCTTAAGTACCGGTGCTCCTCTAATGAACAATTTGTTTATGGTCTAACCATTAAATAGAAACCCCTCTCAGGCCAACGAAAGGGTATGGCCCTTTGTTCAAATCCCAGAGACATCGTTTAAGGGAACACTTATTAACTTACCCTATAGTCAGGAAGGAGCGAATTCCATCTTGTAATATTATGTTCCCAGTTCCCCACTCAATTTTGTCCCCAAAATGGTAGGCTTGAGTCGACAAACTGGCCAATCTCACCCATGCAAATCAAAGGACGATCCTTCATGAATAGGAATTCATCATACATTCAGGATTAAGACTAAGTTGCCTAGGTCATCCTAGTGAAATAGAAACTTAACTAGTCAACGGTGTTACATTTAATGGTTAATATTTCACGGTTCAGTTTTATGCAAACTAATTGCATAAGATACCCTCACTCGTATGTCACCTGCATGAACACGTTGGATCATTGCATTTGTATCAAATACAAAATGGGTCGTATCCATAGTGTTACCAAGATAAAGTACCTGGCCTTATCCCTATACTATAAACTCTTTACTTTGTATCTTGAATATTGATCCCTATATATCTCCACATGTTGAAGACTCATAAGATAGCCAAGGATGTTAGTTTATTGGATTTAGGGTTATTAAGACAAAATAGAATACAACAAAATCAATAACATTTATGGAAATAACATTGATAACTCTTTATTGGTGAAATTATTGGAGCTAGCATACATTTAGTGGAAGCAAACAGAATCATTAAGCACTCAAATTCATCAATTTTAGTAATTATGAATGCATGTTCAAGAACTAAAGTTAGGGTTTAATGAATATACCTTTGAAGACCTTCTTCAATCCATGAATTCAGCTTTAATATTGACTCCAAAAGCTTGTAGTCTACCACTGGGTATTTCCTACTATTCTCTTGGACCTTAGATTGAATTGTGGGATTCAAAATGAGCTGAAATTTGAGGGGATTTTTAGGAAATTTCAGATTTGAGTGTCAAGACTTAGAGAGAACCTTCTCTCTCAAGTTTCTCAATTTGCATGTATCTTTAGCAGCTGAAGTTCAAAATGTTTTTATTTTCTTCTTCATGTAGCCTCCTTCCATCAGGTAATAACACTCAAACCACTTTGGAGAAGTGGATTTGTGTGGTGTAAGGTATAGTGGAAGAAGTGGGAAAAACCCACTTCTTCTAATTTTTAAACATAAATGAATTTTATCAAAAAATTCGATTAAATTTTATTTGAAATCAAATTTCAAATTATAAAACTATTCAAATAAAATATTAATTCAAAAATTAATATTTTAAAATTAATGTTATATAAATTAATTATAATAATTAATTCTAAATAATTAATTAAATTAAATTAATATCAAATATTAAATTATAAAACACCAATTCTCAACACAAATCCCTATCATGTAATTTTAATATTTAAATCATATTTAAATATTATCTGTTTCTTCAATTTCATTTAATTTGATAATTAAACGTGTAAATATATCATATATAATTACTGATTCCCTCAATTTGAATTTGAACGTTTCAAATTCTCTCATCGCGTTATTCTAACGTTTAATATTTTTGTGAGCTAATAGGGGGACCTAATGGACCTACAAATCATGAGCTCCAATAATCTGAGATTAATCGGCTAAACTCTTGAACATAATTAATCAACATTCGTTAACTATCAGGTCACACCACTAAAGCTCAGTAATTGCACTCCCCTCATTGTAGATATATTGTGTCCACTCGATATAACCAAAATCAGTAGGTCAACTCTTCATAGATTGTTCGTAATAACGGTTGGGTCAAAAGCTATTTTACCCTCGAGATTACATCTTGTACATTAAGACCCACTGATTCTCTAATGAACAATTGGTTTGTGATTCAATCATTAAACAGAGTCCGTCTCGAGCCAATGAGAAGGTAGGGCCCTTTGTTCAAGACTCGAAGTCAGTACTTAAGGGAACAACCTCTCTAGTATCCCTAAAAGTTGGTAGGAGCGAATTCTATATTGCACCCTATGTCTCCAACTATTTACCTAGTCTTACCCCTGAAATGTGAGGCTTATTAAGTCGGTGTTTTTGAGCCAACCCTCACTTATGCAAATTTAATGATAATCCCGAATAAACAGAAATTCATAATTAGCTCAAGATTTAGGTCAAGTTATCTAGGTCATCGCTTTGAAATGGTTAATCTTAAACTGTAATCATCGTTATAAGTAAGAGTGACTAATTTATTGTCTGATCTTATACAAACTCTTTACATAGGATGCCCCCATTCACATGTCTTCATATGAATGAATTAGGATCACTTCATTTATAACACTTTACAACAATTGTAATATCTACAAAGTGGTTTGCATC